>NC_137697.1:27447011-27537011 GCF_964034855.1 Anser brachyrhynchus
AAGCTAAGTGAGCTAAAATGACCAATCAGAAGTAGCTAGGGAAATAGTTTCGTAAGTTAGCTGTTTATGAATAATGGTACTTCAAGTCAGAAGTGCTTGCTTTGCAAAAGATCACTAAGCACCCGATTCTGCAGAATTAATTAATTAATTAAAAACAAGACCTTCATGTGGATTCTGACTCTGTATACTTTTTGGCAAGGTGCACTGGGCACGAAACTATGAATAACACAAGGATGTGTTTTTACACAGTATATGATCTTTCAAAGGACACCATAAGATCATAAGTGTCTGATGTTTTGTTGTCATTTAGCATAAGAAAAAGACAGCAGTAATAACATAGCACAAGTCCTAAGGGGAGGAGTAAAATCAGAATTAATTGGAAGTGTACACAGTGGAAGTAATCACTCTTGGGAACACAAAATCCAACAAAGACATATCTATTTTATGACTCCTCTTACTGTAACATACTGGTTATATTAATAAACATTACTTCCTTCCTTCCTTCCTTCAATTAAGTTTATAGAGCTGTGATACTGGGGATGCAAAAACACTTTTATCAAAATCTATTTACTATGAAGTCTGAACAGAAAATTTGAACAGATGGAAGATATTACAATCAATACTATTTTTAGGTTCCAGGTACACTAGAACTATTAAAAAACAGAATGCCAGGGTTGCCAAATATTGACAGGTGACGGTAGCTGTTGGAAACATCAAGTATTACTATAAGGCATATTTCTTCCTTATTTAACTTCATAAAATGTTGATTTTGATTTTTTTTTTTGTATTGAAGAAGATGATTTATCAGATCACTCATAAAAACAGTAGATCTGTAGATTAATGTTCTAGATGAATGAAATACAGTCATTAAAAGGAAACGTAAAAAAAGAATCAGAACAATGGAATATAATGGCTACTGCTACACATAATTCCCAACTGCCAAGTTCCCTTTTTTTTTTTTTTTTTTTGGCACAGCTTCCAGTCAAGCCAGTACTTAAAAGCTTCCACTTAAAAACAAAAATGTAGTTCTAATACAAAGAGGTTGATGATTTGTTTTCTGCAATATTAATTTACAGAATCTGTATGTCCAAGTCTAAGGTCCTGGTTCACTTCAAGCATGCAGGTCTGTGAGAAAACAATTGTGAAGAATTCAAAGTCTAGAGACAAGCAGGTCTGTTCTTATCTCACAATTAGCTCTGTTGTAATTAACAGACTAAATAGTTTTCTCTGTTGTTGAAAACAATAATACATTAGTTGTAAGTATGTCCCAGCCTATCATCATTACTGAAGAATTAAAAATACCGGAGAAACAAAGACTTTTTGAGAAATATTTGCGCTGTATACCTGAAGTTTTATCTCTTTGATACCATATAAGTCAGTCAAAGAAACTCTCTTAAGACTCCATTTGGAGTTTTAGAAAGCAGGTATTCTTTAATTGCGGTGCTGGATGCACAGCACCATGTATGGAATGTATGTAGCCATACATTCTAAGCTAAGTCATTTACACATACAAAGATGTACATACCACTAGTTCTTCACCTATTCTCTACAGGCGCATCCTCCAGGCCTAGGTTATCTTGCCCCCCTCCCCTGTCTTGGGATACAATTCTGTATGGTCTCACAGATAAGGCTGACTAATTACTGAGTAACGTAGCATCAGACATACATAATTTCTAGTCTTCCTTCTATCTAACTAAACATAAAAGATTTAAAATTTGGTTCTATTACCCTATCAGGGAGAAAACCATATGTCCTTCTGACTCAGTATCAATGAATTTCTCTCTCTTAGTGATGAGATACCTCATTTGCATGCCTAAAAAAATATTACACCTGGAATGTCACACCTGGAGAAAGGAAAAGATTCTTTTAAAGAACAAGATTTTTTTTGAATACTAAGTGTTACTCTGTGTGCTCCTCCCTTGTGATCACCTCAACAACAAACGAGTGCTAAAGATCTGGTCTATGGGACAGAAAACTCATTAAGTTAGGAAAACTTCTTAGCATTCTCTTGTCTCTGTACTGTACAAGATCCTGTATTATGGACTGTACTGATACCAAGTCAGAAAGATATATGGTTATATGTCCTGACACCTGATAGAATAATAAAGCCAAATCTGAAATGTTTTATGGACAGATAGGCCAAACCTTTACTATGTTTAGTTAGATAGAAAGAAGTGTAAAAACTTTGTATGAGTAAATAATGACCCAGGCCTGTAGGATGTATCTGAAAAGATTAGGTGAGGAACTCATAGTATGGATATGTCTTTGGACATGTAAATGACAGCTTAGTATGCATGCCTAAATTGACTATTGACCTATAAATGAACATAGGAAGAACCTGAAAGACCACCAGTAGAAACAAATGTGCATACTTATTTTAATGAGTTCAGAGAAATAGTGTGGATATATATATATATATTTATTTTTATTTTGGAATTGGAATGAATATATATGTTTTGATTTTATATAGCCCCTGTAACTTGGACAATTCAGCACACACACTAGGTGGTGCGATCCTTTGTGCGTCCAGCACCGCAATTAAAAAATACCTGCTTTCTAAAACTCCACATGGAGTCTTAGAGAGTTTCTTTGACTGACTTTTATGGTAACAATACCATAAAATGGGGACATATCCTATTAATGTGTTTCAATGACTAACAAGAAAATGACTAACAAGAAAAACATACTAGGCATTGTTTTGGATGATGTGTTGTGTAATACGTATATATATATTTGTCTATTTAGGAATAATAATCATGATGATCACAGAATGATCTAGAATATTCAAACTATTTTATCACATGTTCATTAGAACAGCTAGAAATAAAGACTTAGAATAAAGAATAATAATTCGTTAGAATAAGGAATTAGAATAAAGAACAGCAATGCTGTTCTTCCCCAGGCTGAACAGACCAGGCTCCAGCTCCCGATCACCTCAGTGGCCTCCATGGGGCTTGCTTCAGTACAGTCTCTGTCCTGTACATGAGACACTTAGGCTGGGAACAGCATACAGGTTGATAGCGACTGGGCAGGTTGCCTCAATGGAGATGCTGTCTGCTTCCTTGCTTGTAAGCTAAGGATGTGGTGGGGGCTTCTTTACTGCCCAGGGACACTGATGCCTTGTGGTCAGCCTGTTGTCCCTGGGGCCCTGAGGTCTATTGTGCTGCTTCCAGACAGTTATTCCTGACCTGTCCTGCTGTAGGGCTTTGTCCATCTCAGGGGACAGGCTTTGCCCAGGGTTTTTCCTGGGTTGCCCAGGAAGGTATTGGAGTCATCATCCCTGGTGGTGTTTAAGGAAAGGTTGGATGTGTTACTTATGGACATGGTTTAGTGGATAATATTAGTGGTAAGGGGATGGTTGGACCAGATGATCCTGGAGGTCTTTTCCAACCTTAATGATTCTATGATTTGCATTTGCTTCTGACGGTTATTTTCTTTGATACTTTGAAAAAAATGAATTTTCTGAAATTCTTCCAAATTCATCCACCGTGGCCCCCAGCAATGAAATCTGGGAATATTCTGAATGTATATATAATAGCCTTAAAAAAATAAATAAATAAAATAAAAACATTTATTTAAGTCCATTTTGAACTTTGTAAATGTAAATTTAAATAATGCAAACTAAGTTTAAGGTCCACAATCAAACCTTAAATGCTGAAGTTATGAATTCGTTGTTCATTGAGCTTCAATTACAGGGAGTTAAAGAACTTATATGCAGAACTCTCACTTTTATAATTACAGTACATTGGTAGCAGATATTCTGTCTGTGATAACTACAGCTATACCCATTTTAGCACTTTTAGTAGGAGAAGTAAAAGCCTTCAGTTTAGGCTTAAATATTCCCAAAATATTTCTTAGTAATATCATATGCATATAAAGGTAATAAATGTCAGATGTCTTAACCTATTATTTTCATTTTTCCACATGTGAAACTCTTTGAAAGATCGTGTGAGTAAGACTTTGGGAAGAAATAATCCAGCACATTAAAAAGCACATTCAAATTAAAAAATAAATAAATAAATACAACCAGGTGCAGTGAAATTATTTACATGTCAAAAATGTTTAGGAAATGTTAAGCTCCACTTATGAGTTCTTTAAAGCTATTTTTCTTACAGGAATATAAATTCATTAGGATTTACTGAATATATTGAGAGCACACATGAAGAGCTCCATCATAAACCATCAAGTGCTGCTTGATGATTTATATAGATACAGGTGAAGAATCCTTTGAAGTTAGACATGCAACCATCCAGTAAGCTCCCATTTAAGCTTCATTGATTAAATGATATGTGATTAGGACATGTTGAATTCATGAATGAATTTACTGGTTTACCATCCAAAATAGGGGATGTACTTAACCACCAGTGGTTCAGCTGTCCCTCTGATTCTTTGTCTTCTAGCAAATAGAAACCTGTAAATACAGCTGTGCAGTAATAATGGCAGTCTGCCACACGTGTATGCCCCTTCAATTGTTTCCAAGAGAAGTAAGGTCCCTGCAGTCTTATGATCACTCTGTGCTTTCAGTTGAGATGAAAGGAAATAGATGAAAATGTGGCCTATTCCCCTTTACAGCCTGCACAGCTATTTTTGAAACACATGATGAATTAACTCTTTCATCCTTCTTCAGAACTGATATGCATTACAAATGCATCACGGACAAATGCACTGATCTCTCTGAGAGTCCTTATAATAGAGGTAAATTCACATAAATACAATATGTAGAAGTACTATGTATCACACAACTATTTCTTTATAACTGCTTTTAATTATCAAAGCATTACATGCAGAAGTGGGTAAACACATTATAAACTACTGTTAAGTTTATGGAGTTTTTCTGCTATGGAAAGAATCAGGTGGTAAAAGAGATTATGTCTCCACTCTTTGCATAGCCTATACACAGATAAAAGAAACATAGAAATAGGCTAATCCAAATAGCTAATCACGTAACACTCTAGACAGCATTACTGTTAGTTTCCATTTTGTCAAATTCTTCAGATATAAGAACAAAAACAAAACTGAAAACAATCAGTCAATCCATCATTAAAACAACAACAACAATAACAACAACAATAAAACGCCAGGAAGTCAATGGATTACACCATGTTGTGGTGGTTTTACTTGGGTGGGTGGCCGAGCTCCCCCACAACCGCTCTCTCACTCCCCCTCCTCAAAGAGGAACGGGGAGAAAATATGATGAAAAGGGCTCAAGGGTTGAGATAAGGACAGGGAGATCGTGCAGTAATTATTGTGACGGGCAGAACAGACTCAGCATAGGGAGACAGTAAGATTTATTGCCTAATACTAACAAGCTAGAGAAGTGAGAAACAAAGGAAAGAAACCAAAAGCACCTTCCCATCTGCCCTCTTCCACCTCCTCCCCCTGGGCGGCGCAGGGGAAAGGGGGAATGGGAGTTATTGTCAGTCTATAGCGCTTCTTCTCCACTGCTCCTTTTCAGTTACTCTCGTCCCCTGTACTGTGGGGTCCCTCCCACGGGATGCAGTCCTTGCTGAAGTGATCTAGCGTGGGCTTCCCACAGGCAGCAGCTCTTCAAGAACTGCTCCAGATATGGGTCCGTACCATGGGGTCTATCCCTCAGGAGCAAAATGCTCCAGCCTGGGTCCCCCATGGGAAGCAGCTCCTGCCAGGTCACCTGCTGTAGCATGGTCTCCTCTCCAAGGGCTACAGGTCCAGCCTGGAATCTGCTCCAGAGGGGTCTTCCACAGGCCTTAGCCTCCATCAGTGCAGGTCCATCTGCTCCACCGTGGTCTCCTCCACGGGCTGCAGCGTGGAACCCTGCTCCACCTTGGTACTCCATGGGCTGTAGGGGGACAGCCTGGTTCACCATGGTCCTCACCACAGGCCGCAGGGGACTTCTGCTCCAGCGCCTGGAGCACCTCTCCCCCTCCTTCTTCACTGACCTTGGCACCTGCAAGGCTGTTCCTCACTCCTCTCACTCTCCCAGCTGCTTTGTGGTGCAGTGTTTTTTTTTTTTTCCTGTCTTAAATATGCTCTCACAGAGGTGCAAAACAACATCACTTATTGGCTCAGCTCTGGTCAGCAGTGGGGCCCTTACCAAACATGGGGCAGCTTCTAGATTCTTCTCACAGAAGCCACCCCTATGGCCCCCTGCTACCAAAACCTTGCCACGTAAACCCACTACGCGTTTACTTGTAAAAATTTAGAGCAACAATATTTGCATGCAAATACACATCTGTGAAAGATTACAGATTATCAACAAATTATCTACTTTACTTGTTATCATTTAAAATCAAACGTTATGAGGTGGTTTTTTTAATAATCAATATTATTAGTATTATTTAAATATTAATATATATATATATATGTTTGCTAAAAGGAGACCAACATGTGTTCTTAAACAGATATAGCTAAACACTTTTCCTTTTTTTTTTTTTTTTCTTCCTTCTTCCCTTTTCAGAAGTGTCAAAAGGAAGCAAAGCCAAGTAGCTGCATTGTGGGAAATGACAAAATTACATCAAAATGGATATTTTGATTTTCTTGGAGTGTATGTTTCTAACTGACAAAATGTGTTTAAATGATACATTATAGAATGATGTCCATTACTGATGGCCAGTTATCATGTGAAAAACTCATTCTAAGAGAAAGAATAAAACAAAATTAAATTAAAATAAATAAAATAAAATAAAATAAATTGCTTAACAGTCCAGAAAATACTTTTGCTTGGCAATCATGCATAATAAATGACATAATGGATGGAACTATTAAAGTAGATGCTTCTACCCAGACAAATGTCAACGTTGTCAGCTACTTATTTCCCTATTAGGCAGCTATTCTGTTTTGTGTGTTAACAGTTTTCTGAATATGAATTCTGAAGGGAGTTAGTGAGCTACTCTATTAAACGCTGTGTTTTCACAGTGTTTTATATCATTTTCCAATATCAGCAATACTACCTCACAATTAAAATAGAATAAAAATATTCGTTATGTTTTCTATCAGGAAAGAAGTCAGAAGAGAATGCATCTAATATTTGAATGCAGCCCCTCTGCCTATAACGTTATTAGCAAATGTGAATAACTAATTAATAACGTTTTTAGTTGGAACAATTTATACTCATTACACCTTTCCTTTACAACTCTGAGTTAGTCTCATAATTAATTTTTATGCAATCAAGTCTTACACTATGAAAAGACTGACACATTTTATAATATTGCACTGTACAATATAATATCGAGGCTTACTGTCTGTGGTAAACTCAGATGATCATCTAGATATAATAAGCCCATAAAAAGATTGTAAACCTTTTCTGACTTATTTTGTGACATCATGAAAATATGCAGGTGAATACGTGTAATAATATGTCCATGTGTGTTGCAGGCATGGGGCATCATTCATTTTTAATAATATGACAAAAACAAAAAAATGCAGTTCATGGATATTGTGTTGTATTTTTTGTTTGTTTGTTTGTTTTGTTTCTGACCTAGTTCTTGTCAATTTCAAGAAAAACATAGCTATTTCATAGTTATTAAGAAGATAGACATACACTAAAGAAGAGGTAAACAGAGCTTCTCAGCTTTTGGTCAGTAGTCTTGCTCAGAAAATGTTTTAGGCTTCTCAGTGGTCTTGGTGAAGTTTCCTATTTTGTACTTTTTTTTCCTTTGTCTGTTGTGCAGAAATGAGACTGTTCCCAAGTGACCATTGTTGCACATTTTGTAGCATACTAATCAATCTGCTCTGTGATTTGTTGTCCAAATATCTCTTAATATTCTTATATTTATTTTTCTCACTTGTCCTTTTCCTCATATGTAATCTTCCTGATCCAATTATCAATTCTCATTGCTTTGTGCAGAAAATCTCTACTGTTCATTTTTTTATAAGTTTTATTCTCTCCCCTCGCTTTCTTAATTTTTGGGCAAAATTATTGACCATTTCAAAATGAAAGGGACAAAAATCTCTTTAGGTATGGTATTTGAGATTCACGTGATTATTATTTACTCAATTTGATTTAGATATTTTATCAGATATTTAGGACAACAACATTATTGTAAAATCATCCGCATTCAAAAATATCTGTTTTCTTGTGTTTAGACAGAATTTCAATGTGTTTTAACTTGCGACCATTGTATATTTTCCTGTGACGGGGCACCACAACTGGTCCACTCTTCTTAACTGACTCTTCAGCTTTACAAAAGGCAGGTTGTGCTTGATCTCCTTCTATGTCAAGGTGACGCCCTTAGTGGCTGAGAGAAAGACTGTGGATGTTGTCTACCTAGGCTTCAGGAAAGATTTTGACAGCAATTCCTACAGCATTCTTCTGGATAAATTGACTGCTCGTGGCTTGGACAGGCATGTGCTTTGCTTGGTAAAAAAATGGGTGGGTGGAAGGACCCAAAGAGGTGTGGTGAATAGAATTGAGTTGTAGGCTGGTCACTAGTGGTGTCCTCCAGGGCTCAGTACTGGGGCCAGTTCTCTTAAATATCTTTAGCAATAGCCTGGACAAGGGGATCAAGGGCACCCTCAGTAAGTTTGCAGATGACTCCAAGATGGGCAGGAGTGTTAATCTGCTTGAGGGTGGGAAGTCTTTACAAAGGGATCTGGATAGACTGGATCAATGGGCCAAGGCCAACTGTATGAAGTTCAGCAAGGCTAAGTGCCGGGTCCTACACTTGGGGCACAACAACCCCATGCAATACTACAGGCTGGGGGAAGAATGTCTGGAAAACTGCCCAGTGGAAAGAGGGCTGGGAATATTGGTTGATAGCTGGCTGAATATGAGCCAGCAGGGTGCTCAGGTGGACAAGAAGGCCAACAGCATCCTGGCTTATATCAGAAATAGTGTGGCCAACAGGACTAGGGAAGTGATTGTCCACCTGTACTCAACTCTGGTGAGGCTGCACCTCAAATATACTGTGTTCAGGTCTGGGCCCCTCACTACATGAAGGACATTGAAGTGCTGGAGCATGTCCAAAGAAGGGCAACAAAGCTGGTGAAGAGTCTGGAGACAAGTCTTAATGAGGAGCGTCTGAGGGAACTGAGGTTATTTAGCCTAGAGAAGAAGAGGCTGAGGGGAAACCTTCTCACTCTCTACAACTACCTTGGAGGAGGTTGTAGCGCGGTAGGGGTCAGTTTCTTCTCTCAAGCAACAAGTGATAGGACAAGAGGAAATGACCTCAAGCTGCACCAGGGAAGGTTTAGGTTGGATATTAGGAAAGACTTCTTCACTGAAAAGGTTGTGAGGCATTGGAAGAGGCTGCCCTGGGAAGCAGTTGAGTCACCATCCCTGGAGGTATTCAAAAGACATGTAGAAGTGATGCTTAGGGACATGGTTTTATTGTAGATTTGGCAGTGCTAAGTTAATGATCGGACTAGATGATCTTAGAGGTCTTTTCTAACCTAAAGGATTCTATGATTCTGTGAGATCCCTCTGAGGTTTCTCTTCTTTAGGTTCTCTTAGCTCTCTTAGCCTCTCCTCATATGACAGATGCTAAAGTCTCTTTGTCCCTTCACTGGGCTAACTCCAGTATGTCCATCTATCTCTTGAAGTGGATTGCTCAACAGATGTGCTGTGCTTTTGTGACCATTGCCTATTTTCCTGTGACAGGGCACCACTGAATACAGCCTGTTCCAGTCTTCTGACTCTCTTCACTCTCTCCTCTCTTTGACCTGAGGATGGACACCCTGCTTTGAGAAAATGAGACCTCATTAAAATCATGAAATATTTCACCCTAAACTACCAGGTTTGGGAAGACCTTTGGGAAGGATCACCTTCTTTGATCTGCTGGCAATTCTCTTTCTAATGCAGCCTAGGAAGGTGTTGGTCTTTTTTTTTCCCAAGAACAGGCTGCTTGTGCGTGGTCTACTTGGCTTTCTCTAGAGCTCCCATGTCCTCTGTAAAGCTGCTTCCCAGCTGCTTAGTTTCCAGGCTGTGCTGGTACATGGGCTTAATTTTCCACTGGGGCAGAACTTGGCACTGTCTGTTGTTGAACTTCAGTTAGTTTGCTCTTGGCCCATTTCTACAGCCTGTCCAAGTCCCTCTGAATAGCAGAACACACATCTGCGTTATTCACTCATCATTCATACCATACCCCCATCCTCTGCAAACCTGCTGAAGATGTACTCTGTCCCATAGTTCAGGTCATGCAGACATTAAACATACCAATTTTTGAGAAAAGGTAGGGAACATCTCAAAACAGAAGGTGTGGAAGTCTGTTTGGATGGGGCATTTCTGATTTATGAATTTATTATGCACTCTGGTTTAGATATTAGATTGCACAGCTAGGACAATGACATTAGTGTAAATTGAGGATGGTTAAATATCTGATGGTGTATATGTAAAATTTCTATCATATCTCAAACTGTACTATTCTGTTCTAAGGGCTAATAGATTAATAAATATCTTACTTATCAGGTATGAAAAGGATAAATTTTATAAGTGAATACACTACCAAAAGAGAGACTCGAATACAAATTTGTTTTCACAAAAGTGGTTGTCTCAATGGAAAAATATTAAAATCCAGTCTTAGATTATACAGCATTCTATAACTCAAAAAGAAAACAGATAGATAAAGCAATTATACTCCAGTAATAGCATCTTTTAGGTTTGCAGAAATTTCTATTGTATAGTCAGTAACAAGTAAGACTATTTTAACAGAAAACAAGAAATAATTAAAAATATGACCATTTGTATGCAGAATTTGCCAACCACATTAATTTAACAACCTTTAAATTTATAATACTCTGTCAGGTAAAGCAAAATTAAATGGATGAACACATTTTTTCTCTCCATATTTCTGGGGCCAGGAGGGATCAGAATTATCCAAAAGCATACATGTTTGTTCTGGGAACAAATCCAAGCAAATAGCATAAGTGTTGTGAATCTTGCAAGTGGATTTTATTTTAATTTATTCTTTATTTGAGAGACAACTTTCCTTTCTGTTTTAATTGATTAAAAGAGTTCTCATTAACTAAACATACCAAAAACATACAAACAAACAAAAAAAGATACGACGCTGCTCTATGAAGTATATGTATTCTTAACATGCAAAGGTAGTTGTAATACAGAGAAACTGAAATTGTGTTCTCCACAGTGGCGTTGTCAGCAGAAACTGAAATCAGGCTCTTGGGAACCTGGCAAAGCCTATGCTGTTTATTTAAGTAACCCTGAAAGAATGGGGAAGGAATGGAGCATCTTTTAGAGAGTTGGATGCTGTAATCTTGAAAGTGTATCTGCCTCACAGTACTTCAAAAAGAGAAAAATATCTCTCACCATCAGCTTGGTAGTGATGCTGAAGCAAAGGTAGTCCAATATTAATGTTTAAAGTGCTACTCTTAGATGATATATATGGAAATGAAGAACTCTAGAAACATTATGTTTAGGTCTTCTTTGGGTCTCCAGGTTTTACTTTATTTCTTGTATACATATGTTGGAGTGCCGTTGTATTTTTGTTTTGATTTGAGGATGGACACCATGCTTTTGAGAAAATGACACCTCATTATAAATAAGAAATATTTCACTCCTCAGAAATATTTCACTCCTCTGATAACTTGCCTGTCATTTCACAGCTCTAACTCTGAACTCTATATGATAATTGTATTGATCTAAAATGACTGTTAACAGGGGAATGGAATAAGTATTTTGGGATTTGAGCTACCAGCCTTTCTTAAACTTGAATCTGTTGGCAAGGCAACTGGAAGAAAGTTGGAAAATATTTTTTAAGAAAACAACTCTCATAAGATAGTGACATATATTTTAACTACATTAATTTCTTTTTGGTGTTTAGAACCATGTTGAACCTGCAAAGAAAATAATTTATATAATAGCCTTCCTCATGCTGCAAAATAGCAGACTAGTACAACTCAAATGCCTCCATAATTCTTTTTAGCCTTCCCAGCACGTGTCTGCTGTGAGAAGAAGTTTCCCTTAGTCCTTGGCTGGAATCCTCTCATCAGCAGTTCACAACCTACAAATCAGAAAGGTAAAGAAATCGCAAAATTTATACTGTTAACCAACTGACCCAGGAGTTTTTAATGCTTTTTTGTTTGATTGTTTGGTTGGTTGTTTTTTTGTCGTTTGGTTGTTTTAAGAAGCATCTTCTCCGTCTCCAGGCATTTTTGTTGTTTTCAAGCTTTGTGTTGCACAGTTCAGCCCAAAACTTTTGGTAGCTTTTAAAAAACACACAAACAATATAATAGCCTTATTGATTCATGAGTCATAGATTTCCTTGATGGTTTACTTTATGCATATGTATTATCTTAGTGTTTAAAAAAAAAAAAATCTAAAATTGCTAGGAAGCAATTACAATATTTTTTGAGATGAATAAGCTAACATTATTATTATTATTATTATTATTATCATTATCATTATCATTATCATCATTATCATCATATTTTATGACTTCTCCTCTGACGCCTAGAGAAATAACACTTTGGGTTTTATCCCAGATTGCATCTTCATTCTTAGCACCTCCTATTCCATTCAGGTTTCTGCACAAGGAGCACAAACCAGATGATTAGACTAAATATGGTCTCTCTTTCTCAGGCATTTGACAATCCTGAAAAAAATGTGAAAGAAAGCTTTTCTGTTCTGTATGGTATATTTCATTCTGAGGATTGATAGTTTTAGTGTTCCTGAAGTGAATGGCTTTTGCATGAGGTTGAAAAGAGACAAATGATCTCTCTACAAGATTGCTATAAACTCATGGATGACTTTAGAGATTAAAACAAAATTCTTGAATTACATGCAGATGCTAGTCTGGAATAAGCAGAGGGCACAGGGTGTATTCTGGGATTTGAACCTACTAATGGGAAAGGAAATGATTGATGGCATAGAAATTTCAGATTATCTTGTTTTGTCTGTAAACATTATCAAGAAAAAAAAAAAAAAAAGAATAATACATATTACCGGCAATAGTACATTCAAACAGCTAGATGGAGATTACAAAAATTATTATTATTATTATTTTTTCCTTAAGTACTATCACCTCTTCTGAAAGCCTGTCTGCTCAATAAAAGTTTATTCGAATCTTTCTGCTCAATGTCATGGCTTTCTAATGTTTGCTGTCTCACTGAATTAAACCATGGGGATTTTGCCTAGTAGGAGCAAGATCAGACAATTTGGAAATAAAATGCCTAAGCTTCACTTAAGAAGTACAAAAAATGAAGGCTTTTCTTCATTTAGTCTCACTGGTCACGTAATACAGAAGTATAAATTAAGTGCATCTATGTTGGTGTTCCATTAAACTTAAATTAGGGAACAAGCCAGTCCAATTCACCGTAGAGTGTGAAAAGGTTATGGAACATATCTTTGTAGAAGCTATTTCCAGCCACTCAAAGGACAACAAGATGACTGAGGAAAAAGCAATTTAGATTTATCATGCAAAAATTCCTTCTATAATAAGATGACTTGATCTGTGGTTATGGGGAAACCAGCGGATATTCTAGATACTAAATTTGGCAAGATTCCTGTAATATTCTTACAATCATATAGGTGAAATATGGACTACATAAGTGGACAATAAGATGTTTGGAAAATTGGCTGGATAGCCAGGCAAAAAGAATTGTGATGAGCCCAGCTGGGGGCCAGTTAGAAGTGTTGTATCTCAGGGTTTAATTCTAGAACAAATACTGATTAATATCTTAATCAGTTACTTGGATGAGGGGACATAATGAACTATCAATAAGTTTTTGAATGCAGACTGAGGGGAACTGTAAATGCACTGGAGATTTTCATTGATTCACCTATTCAGAGGGACCTAGACAGGCTGGAGAATTGGGTAGAGAGAAATCTCAAGAAGTTCATCAAGTGAGCAGAAAATCCAGCCTCTGGGATGTAGGGGGACAGGTTGGGGCTGACAGCCTGAGAGCAGCTCTCCATGCTGCACCCTCCCCACCCCTCTCTCCCTACCCCCCGCCCCAAAAAAAAAAAAAAAAAGTCAATACCCAGGGGACACCAGCTTGGACACAAAACAGCACTGTGCTGGACAAACAAAGAAGCCCCCACATCCTGGGTTGCTCAAGCAAGTGAGCAGCCAGGAGGTCCAGAGAAGAACACTTGCCCACTCTCCAGGGCCTGGGAGTTGTACCTGGAGTGCTGTGCCCAGCCAGCTCCTACGTACACAACAGACACTCATGTCAGAGCAAGTCCCAGTGAGGACCACAAGGATTATTGGTGGCTGAGGCACAAAGTATCTGAGAGGCTGATGGGTCTGTTCAGCAGAACAGACAGCTTTAATCCCTTTGACCTATTGATATCTTTGGATACCTGAAGGCCAAATTGTTCTCAGAGGTGTACAATGATAAGGACATGAAGGATACAAATGGGTACAATGTACGATAAAAAGAGAAGGGATGTAGTTTGTACACAAGGTAGTCTTGACTTGGTAGATAGGGTTGGGCTTAAAGGGTTATAATGAATGGGGATACATCAGGCAGACAGCCAGTCACTAGTGGGGTCTCCCAGGACTCAATTTTAGGGCTGGTTATCTTCAGTGTTTTTATAAATGATCTGGATACAGGACTTGAATACACATTAAGTACGTTTGTGGATAATACTAAATTAGGAGGAGCTGTTGACTCCCTTGAGTGTAGAGAAGCCTTTCAGAGAGATCTTGACAAATTAGAGGGTTGGCCACCAATCATATGAAGTTTAAGAAGAGCAAGTGCTGGATTCTGCACCTGGGATGGAGTAGTCCTGGATATACAGACTGACTTAGGTATTAGAGGATTGAGATCAGCCCTGCAGAAAGGGATTTAGGAGTTTTGCCATCATCAACAGCAAGATGAATATGAGTCAACAGTGTGCTCTGACAGCCAAAATGGATTAATTGTATCCTGGGGTGCATCAAACACAGCAATGCTAAGCAGTCAAGGAAAGCGAGTGTCCTTCACTACATACTGTGTTTGTGTGGCCTCACTACTAGTACTGTTTGCAGTTTTGGGCACCACAATATAATAAGGTTATAAAAATACTAAAGAGTGTCCAAAGGAGGGCAACAAGATGGTGAAGGGTCTAGAGGGCAAGATTTATGAGGAGAAGCTGAAGTCACTTTATTCATCTGAGACGAGATAAGGTTGAGTGGTGACCTCATCATGGTCTACAACTTCCTCATGAGGACGAGTGAACGGGGAGGCACATGTCTCTTCTATCTGATGAACAGTGATAGGACCTGAAGGAACAGCATGAAGGTGCGTCAGGGAGGTTCATGTTGGATATTTGGAAAAGATTCTTCACTGAGAGGGTGGTTGGACACTGGCATAGGCTCCCCAGGGCAGTGATCATGGCACTTCCCTTGAATCCAGGCATGTTCTTCCAGAGGACTCTGTGATTTTCCTTGGCATTGAAGTGAAGCTGACCCCACATTGTGGTTTCTGTGTTTGTTCCTTCTGAGCTTGCATTTTGCTCTCATTTGCGTTCCTGTAGGGGTTGGAGATATCCCCCAACCTCCTTGACTCAAACATGACAGAGAATGGAATTATATTACAGAGAATGTGATCACTACAGCTATAGTTTTCTCCTAATTGTGCTAGCAGAGAATCATACTTATCATCAGGTGATAATTCATCACCTAAAGATTATAAAGGAATAATAGAGGACTAGTTGATAATTTTTAGGTGAGGAAAATCCCATCTCATTAATATACGGATTTTTTGGTTATTTTAGCAATTTGTAAACATGTTGTGATGTTACCTTACTAGAAATGGAATGGGGATTCTTTCTTTATTTACTATTTTAAGTTTGTGACTGTTCTTTATTCCTGATATATTCTTTCTTTGCCTTTGCTCTTTAAAAACTGAAACATCACTGAGTAGTAACTGTGGTTGTTTGGGATTAGAAGAATTGACGTAATATTAGCATACATATGTAAAGAAATGTAACCTGGAAGATTGTAGGACAATTTCTGAAAAGGATATGGAAGATCTGTTATTTCCTTCCCTTAAGTACTGATCGTCTTTGAGCTAAGCCTAAATGTTTCATTTACAGAATATCTTGTAACCTTTAATTCACCTGCAGGTATTCCAAACAGTGCTGTTTCTTGGATAATCCACACTCAATCTGGGGAGTGGCAGGGCAGAAAATGAAATCCTGAAGAGTATGGCAGTATTATAAGTAATAAGATATAAAATTAAAAAAAACAACTATTTGAGTCAATCATTTTCTATAAATGACTTGGGTAGAGTAGAACTTTTTTTTTTTTTCTATATGCTCTCCAAACATGGTGATGATAGTCCATACATTGGAAAAAAGTAATTTTTCTGCCCATTAAAATGTGGAGCTAAACGATTAATATATTTCCTGCTTCTTAAAAATACAATTTTTGGTTTTGTTTTTGTTTGATAATAAATTCTTCTTATACATCATATTTAATGGCTGTTGTGTAATTATTTCTTCAGACAAACATTTCAAAAAGACTAAGAGTCTGTGCTGATACTGGCTACATTTTAATAACTTTTTATTTGCTTTTTAGAGATAAATAGTGCCAGAGGACTGGAGAGCTTAAGGGATTCATAATAGGATGCAGACGTTAGTGGGTCAATGGTTCAAATATACTCTAGGACAAATATAACTGAAAATTATCACCTGATGAAAGTCACTGAGTGGTGTGGAATGTATTAGTCACCAGTAAGTCAAGTCAGTAAGGAGTTTCAAGAGTATAAAAAAAATATTTTTTTTTTTTTTGTAAAATGACAGTCAGCTGGCAGTCTGGACATTATTAGTGTAACCAAATATTTTAACCAAAGGTTGACTGTCTTGAAAGTTTTTTTTTTTTCCATAGATCCTCCCACTAAAGACAACTGATAGATAATCTACATGTCAGCTTGCTCTAATATTGTGAATGTATCCTTCTATGCCTAAGAGATACCAACAGACTCATTTTCAGATATTCAAAAGTCTTTTAACCAACTGGAATTAAACATTTTTGGGGTAGAGATGCTCATTTTCTTGTGTTGTGAATGCAATGAATTCCTAGTCCATGGCTAAATTTTAGGATCTGTGAGAATACAAATACTTACTACTAATATATGCATATATAAGTGTATATCTATGTATATATATATATAATTTTATTTTTGTAACAAGATGTTACATTTTATAAAACTGAGTAAGTCAATATTCTCATATAGTCGCCAACAAGATAGATAATTATTGAAGATATTTAGGGGATGACTAGGATTGTCACCGGGTTTCATTGATCAGTAAGCTTGACTAACACAGATAAGTGGAACCACAGCATAAAAATATGCCAATATTGACAAAACAAGGCGTCTGATTCTTATCTTGATTATGCTTAAAAATTTGGGTAGAATGATACGGAAGTTCATAGTTCTACGTGTGGAAATGGAATAATATCAGCTATGACATCACTGGTGAACAAGAAATGTAAAAAATACAGAATTCTATAGCAAGATACTTGTCAACATATGGACAGGCAAGAGTAAAGTGCATGATATACTGTAGTTCTCTAGTTTTAACAGAATTTAAGTGTAAAGTAAAGAGTGTCTTAGAAGTGATGTAATTTTTCATACAGCAGACACTATTGACAGGTCAGAGTATCTTGTCATGACATGATGAAAATGCTGTGTGTATTTCCAAGAGTTTTCTCAATAGCAATTTTTATTTTATTTATTTATTTTTTGAACACTTTGTTTCTTTTGAGGGCATCATTAAAATGAGACTTCAAAAGCCTTTTAGACAAGAGTCTCAAAACTGTGATCTTACTTACATGCAGTAATGCTGTAAGCAGAATGCCATATGACATTCCAGAGGGGAAAGAGAGTGGGTGTTGGGGCATAGCTTGATATTGTTGAATTATTACTGTTATGCCTGCTGTACTCGAGTTTAATTTCACCTGTTTAGTTCTCATCAAACCCATCATTCAGAGCTACTGTCTGCCAAGATAAATAAGTTCATTTTCTGCTTTTCATGTTTTCATATTTTCATAGAATCATTAAGGTTGGAAAAGACCTTCAAGATCATCTAGTCCAACTGTCCCTCTACCACCAGTATCACTCACTAAAGCATGTCCCTAACTACCATGCCCAACTTTTCCTTAAACACCCTCAGCGATGGTGACTCTTTCACCTCCATGGGCAACCCGTTCCAATACCTGACTACTCTTCCTGAGAAAAACTAATTTCCAGCCTAAACCTTCCCTGGTACAACTTGAGGCCACTCCCTCTTGTCCAGTCACTAGTTATCTGTGAGAAGAGGCCAACACCCAGCTCGCCACAATTTCCTTTCAGGTAGCTCTAGAGAGCAATAACGTTTCCCCAGAGCCTCCTCTTCAACAGACTAAACAACCCCAGTTCCCTCAGCTGCTCCTCATAGGACTGGTGTTCCAGACCTTTCACCAGCTTCTCCACCTTCCCATCTGGATGTACAGAGTGCTTCAGCCTGTTGCTGCCATCTGAGGGCGGCAGAGATACCGTGTGTGTGAGGTGTGAGCAGGTGGATGACCTGCTCAGCCTTGTGGCCGAGCTCAAGGAGGAGGTGGAGAGGTTGAGGGCCATCAGGGAGTGTGAGCGGGACATAGACTGGTGGAGCAACTCCCTGCAGGGCCTGAAGGAAAGGAACCGGGGTGAGACACCCCAAACAGTGGTGGACCCCCTGCCCTGTCAAGCAGAGGGAGGGGACCTAGGAGATGAGGAGGAATGGAAACAGGTCCCTGCTCAGCGTCGCAGGCAACCCTACTCCCTACCAGCCCTGCCTTCCCAGGTGCCCTTACACAACAGGTTTGAGGCCCTGGAGCTTAAGAGACAGGTGGGTGAGGATGAGGTGAAACGTCTACCCAGGAGGATGCCTAGGGTGAGGAAGCCGACTCCATGCCTCAAGACTGCCTCCACTAAGAAAGAAAGAAGGGTGATCATTGTAGGCGACCCTTCTCAGGGGAAAAGAGGGCCCTGTTTGTCGTCTTGACCCTAACCATAGGAAGTCTGCTGCCTCCCTGGGGCCAGGGTACATGATGTTGCCAGAAAGCTTCCTAACCAGGCTCGCCCCCCTGACTACTATCCTCTTTTGATAATCCAGGCTGGCAGTGATAATACTGAAGAGAGAAGCCTGAAGGCTATCAAATGGGACTTTAGGGGACTGGGACAATTAGTAGATGGAGCAAGAGTACAGGTGGTGTTTTCATCTATCCCTGCAGTGGCAGGGAGGGGTACAGAGAGGACCCGGAAAGCCCACCTGATAAACACGTGGCTCAGAGGCTGGTGCCAACACAGGAATTTTGGTTTTTTTTGACCATGGGGCGCTTTACTCGACACCCGGCCTGCTAACTTCAGATGGGTCCCACCTGTCTCTAAGGGGAAAACGGATACTCGAGCAGGAGCTGGCAGGGCTTATTGAGAGGGCTTTAAACTAGGTAGGAAAGAAGGGGGATGAAGTAAGGCTCGTTAGAGGTGTGCCAGGGGAAACAATGTTAGGGTCTGGGGAGTAGGCAACGACCCAGCTGAAGTGCATCTACACTAATGCACGCAGCATGGGTAACAAACGAGGAGCTGGAAGCCATCGTGCAGCAGGCAGGCTATGACTTGGTTGCCATCACGGAAAAGTGGTGGGACCACTCCCATGACTGGAGTGCTGCAATGACTGGCTATAGGCTCTTCAAAAGGGACAGGCAGCACAGAAGGGGTGGTGGTGTGGCTGTCTATATTAGAGAGTGTTTTGATGTTGTAGAACTCGAGACTGGGAATGATAAGGTTGAGTCCCTATGGGTTAGGATTGGCAGGAAAGCCAACAAGGAAGCCATTCTTGTGGGGGTCTGTTACAGACCGCCAAACCAGGATGAGGAGACGGATGAGGAGTTCTACCAGCAGCTGGCAGAAGTTGCAAAATCTTCAGCTCTTGTCCTCATGGCGGACTTCAACTTCACAGACATATCCTGGAAATGCAGTACAGCTCAGAGGAAGCAGTCTAGGAGGTTTCTGGAGAGCGTGGAAGATAGTTTCCTGATGCAGCTGGTTAGTAAGCCTACCAGGGGAGGTGCCCCGCTAGGCCTTCTGTTCACAAACAGAAGGACTGGTGGGAGATGTGGTGGTTGGCAGCTGTCTTGGGCACAGTGATCACGAAATGGCAGAGTTCTCTATTCTTGGCGAAGTCAGGAGGGGGACTAGTAAAACTGCTGTCTTGGACCTCCGGAGGGCTGACTTTGAGCTGTTCAGGACACTGGTTGGCAGAGTCCCTTGGGAGGCGGTTCTGAAAGGCAGAGAAGTCCAGGAAGGCTGGGCACTCTTCAAGAAGGAAATCTTAATGGCTAAGGAGCGGTCTGTCCCCATGTGCCCAAAGACAAGCCAGCGTGGAAGAAGACCGGCCTGGCTGAACAAAGAGTTGTGGCTCGAGCTTAGGAGAAAAAAGAGGGTTTATAATCTTTGGAGAAGAGGGCGGGCCACTCAGAAGGATTATAAGGATGTTGTAAGGATGTGTAGGGACAAGATTAGAAAAGCCAAAGCTCATCTGGAGCTCAATCTGGCTACTGCTGTTAAAGATAACAGAAAATGGTTTTATAAATACGTTAACACAAAAAGGAGGACTAAGGAGAATCTCCATCCTTTACTGGATGCGGGTGGAAACTTAGTTAGAAAAGATGAGGAACAGGCTGAGGTGATTAATGCCTTCTTTGCCTCAGTCTTTAGTGGCAAAACCAGTTGTTCTCTGGATACCCAGTACCCTGAGCTGGTGGAAGGGGATGGGGAGCAGGATGTGGCCTTCCTTGTCCACGAGGAAATGGTTGGCAACCTGCTACAGCACTTGGATGTACGCAAATCGATGGGGCCAGATGGGATCCACCCAAGGGTACTGAGAGAACTGGCAGAAGAACTCGCCAGACCACCTTCCATCATTTATCGGCAGTCCTGGCTGTCAGGGGAGGTCCCAGTCGACTGGCGGCTAGCAAAGGTGACGCCCATCTACAAGAATGGCCGGAGGGTAGACCCAGGGAACTATAGGCCTGTTCGTTTGACGTCAGTGCCAGGGAAGCTCATGGAACAGATTATCTTGAGTGTCATCACGCAGCACTTACAGGGCAACCAGGCGATCAGGCCCAGTCAGCATGGGTTTATGAAAGGCAGGTCCTGCTTGACGAACCTGATCTCCTTCTATGACAAAGTGACACGCTTAATGGATGAGGGAAAGGCTGTGGATGTGGTTTATCTTGATTTCAGTAAGGCTTTTGACACCGTTTCCCACACCATTCTCCTCAAGAAACTGGCTGCTCGTGGCTTGGACTGGCGTACGCTTCGTTGGGTTAAAAACTGGCTGGATGGCCAGGCCCAAAGAGTTGTGGTGAATGGAGTCAAATCCAGTTGGAGGTCGGTCACTAGTGGAGTCCCTCAGGGCTCAGTACTGGGGCCAGTCCTCTTTAATATTTTTATCGATGATCTGGATGAGGGGATCGAGTGCACCCTCAGTAAGTTTGCAGATGACACCAAGTTAGGTGCGTGTGTCAATCTGCTCGAGGGTAGGAAGGCTCTGTAGGAGGATCTGGATAGGCTGGACCGATGGGCTGAGGTCAACTGTATGAAGTTCAACAAGGCCAAGTGCCGGGTCCTGCACTTGGAGCACAACAACCCCAAGTAGCGCTCTAGGATGGGAGATGAGTGGTTAGAAAGCTGCCTGGCAGAGAAGAACCTGGGAGTATTGATTGATAGTCGGCTGAATATGAGCCAGCAGTGTGCTCAGGTGGCCAAGAAGGCCAACAGCATCCTGGCTTGTATAAGAAGCAGTGTGGCCAGCAGGTCTAGGGAAGTGATTGTTCCCCTGTACTCGGCTCTGGTAAGGCCGCACCTCAAGTACTGTGTTCAGTTTTGGGCCCCTCGCTACAAGAAGGACATTGAGGTGCTCGAGAGAGTCCAGAGAAGGACGACGAAGCTGGTGAGGGGTCTGGAGAATGAGTCTTACGAGGAGCGGCTGAGGAAGCTGGGATTGTTCAGCCTGGAGAAGAGGAGGCTCAGGGGCGACCTCATCCCTCTCTTTACGTACCTTAAAGGAGGCTGTAGCGAGGTGGGGTTTGGTATATTCTCCCATGTGCCTGGTGACATGATGAGGGGGAATGGGCTAAAGTTGTGCCAGGGGAGGTATAGGTTGGATATTACGAAGAACTTTTTTTTTCCTTTTTCCCATTTTTCTCCTTTTCCTTTCTCCTTTCTCCATTTCTTGCCTTGCCTTGCTTTATCTTGCATCTCCCGTAGTATGTAATCTAAAAAGGATACACATTTTGCTTCATATGTTTAGATGATGATTACAGCTGTAATTAGTATAATGGATTAGATTAAATGTTATGATTTCATCTCTATGTAGTTGACTGCAATTTCTATTTCTATTTCATTTATATATTTATAAAAGCACCTAACACTATATTCATAAACAGTCTTTGGAACCACGCTGAGAGCAGGGGTAAGAACAGGAGTTGGCCTGTTAGTATTGCAGCACTTCTGTTTTCAACCAATTAAAAAAATCCATAGGATTTTGTTGCCACCCTGACTGGCTGGCTGGTGTTTAATATTGCTACTCCATCAGGGTTGAAAGAACAACTATTATGAATGGCAGCAGTTTGCACTGTGACTCCAGCTGTGCTGCAAAACTGTGCAGGCATCACAGAAGGGCACCGAGCCATGAAATCTCAAATCCATTACCAGTCAAAATTTCTCAGCAGCAGGGAGTTCCTATGAGGACACATTATACATTCATTATACTATATACATATGTATATTTATTTTTAGTATACCTTTTTTTTTTTTTTAATATATATGTTTTTTTAATTTATAACAGAACTGATTTTTTAGGTGTTGAAAGTTTGAGGAAGAAACTCAACATCAAGATCTGCAGAGGGACCTGAACAGGTTGGATCAATGGGCAGAGTCCAATGGGATGTGGTTCAACATGGCTAGGTGCTGGGTCCAACACTTTGGCCAGAACAACCCCTACAAGCTTGGGGGAGAGTGGCTGGAAAGCTATGCAGAAGAAAAGGAACTAGAATTGTTGGTTGATGCTTGCCTGAACATGAGCTGGCAGTGTGCTCAGGTGGCCAAGAAGGCCAACAGCATCCTGGCTTGTATAAGAAGCAGTGTGGCCAGCAGGGCTAGGGAAGTGATTGTCCCCCTGTACTTGGCTCTGGTGAGGCCGCACCCTGAGCACTGTGTTCAGTTTTGGGCCCCTCACTACAAGAAATACATTGAGTGCCTAGAGTTTGTCCAGAGAAAGGCTACAAAGCTGGTGAAGGGCCTGGAACACAAGTGCTACGGGGAGCAGCTGAGGGAACTGGAATTGTTTAGTCTGGAGAAGAGGAGGCTCCAGGGAGACGTTATTGCTCTCTACAACTACCTGAAAGGAAATTGTGGGGAGCTGGGTATTGGCCTCTTCTCGCAGATAACTAGCGATAGGACAAGAGGGATTGGCCTCAAGTTGTGCCAGGAGAGGTTCAGTTTGGAAATTAGGAGATTTTTTATTTTTATTTTTTTTCCCTCAGGAAGAGTAGTCAGGCATTGGAATGTGTTGCCCAAAGTGTTGGTGGAAACAGTGTCCCTAGGATTGTTTAGGAAAGGATGGATGAGGTACTCAGGAAGACAGTTTAGTGGGTGACATTGGTGGTAGGGGGATGGATGGACCAAATGATCCTGGAGGTCTTTTCCAACCTTAATGATTCTGTGATTCTATCTTCTGTCCCATCATCTGTCCTTTTCTTTGCCTTGCCTCTCTATCGAATGCCTCCTTCTCTCCACCTTGCTAAAGCTACTTCAGAAAATCAAAGAATTACAGAATCATGGAACGAGTTGGGTTGGAAGGGACCTTAAAGATCATCTAATTCCAACCCCAATTCCATGGCTGACACCTTCCATTAGACCTGCCTGCTCAAAGCCTCATCCAACCTGGCCTTAGATATTTCCAGGGATAAGGCATTCACAACTTCTCTGGGCAACCTGTTCCACTGCATCACCACCCCACCAGTTGTTACTGATCTGTCTGTGGACTAATATATGTTGTTCTCCTGTTATACTGGAATCAATAAAAAAGAATAAAATTCATGCTAGATTGCTTTTTAGTCTGATATGATCTTCTATATATAAAAAACACATCAGTAGTTGGGAGAGAAATATTCTGTATGTCAACTAGAGCTAAAAAATATTTAAAATAGATGAAATATGGCTTAATTATAGGATACTTAAACATGTCAACACAAACACAACCAAACACAAGCTATATTAATACAAGGAAAAAAACTTGCATTATAACTTAGATGATAAATCTTCACAGCTAGAAAAAATATAACTAACATAACTCTTAGTTCATTTGTTCATATTTATAAAGTGGTGCTGAACTTCCCTGGTAAAAACAGATCAAAGAAATAAACTGAAAGAAACTAATCAAAGTAACTATCAAAGTTCTCAATGAAAAAAAAAAAATCCACATCTTACACAGAAGATTTCATGTTTTATGAGGAAAATTCTAATGAAAAATTTTGGCGAACTTAGACTCTAAATTAATGTTTATTATTATTATTATTTCATTCATTTCATAAATATAGAGAACAAGTTTGAGGAGGAGTTGCTGAGGGATCTGGAGTTGTTTAGCTTGGAGGAAAGAAGGCTCAGGGGAGACCTTATTTTACTTTACAATTACCTTAAAGGAGGCTGTAGCGAGGTGGGGTTCAGGCTTTTCTCCCAAGCACCAAGTGATAAGATGAGGGGAAATGGCCTCAAGTTGCACCAGGGAAGGTTTAGGTTGGATATTAGGAGAAATTTCTTTACTGAAAGGGCTGTGCGGCACTGGAATAGGTTGCCCAGGGAAGTGGTTGAGTCACTATCCGTGGAGGTCTTCAACAAACATGTAGATGTAGAATTTAGTATCATGCTTTAGTGGTGGACTTGTCAGTACTAGGTTAAAGGTTGGACTAGATAATCTTAGAGGTCTTTTCCAACCTGAATGATTCTATAATTATACAAAGTTTTAAAGCAATTCATTCTCCTCTGATTAGCAGAAACAAAAATAAAACTCTTTCAAATAAAATAGTAAAAATATGCTTGTGAATATTTTATATACCACTAAATTACATGACTTTCAGAATTGCTGAACATCCGTTTTTTACCTGCAAACCATCCATTCCTCCCCTCCTCCTTCTGCTCTGCTCAGGTCTCTCTGATGGCTCTATTTTCTGCACTGCCTTCCTGATCTGCTTTTCTTAGACATCATGTTTTCTCTTCCTTGTCTTTTCAAGCCAATTAAGAAATAACGTAACAGAGGCAGACAGAAGGAGAGGTAGGAAAGCATAAGGGAGGTAAAGGCCAGCAAGCCTGGTGGCTCTGTGCTGCCAGAGCAACATTTGCAGGACTACTCCACAAATTGCACAACTGTTATATACAATGGGTTTTGATTCTGAAGCAATTTTAGAAACATATAGCCACCCCTTCTTTTAATTTGACTAAACTTGGCTGTTATAGTGGATTGCATCCTTACTTTTTTAGCTTAGATTAGTATATAACACTAAGTCTGAAAGGAGTAACAGATGAGGGGCTGAAGGAGGCATAGCTGGAGCATGGAATATCCACAGTTTTCAGTACAGTCTCAGTAAAGACCAATATGTCAATATCCTTAGATATTCATGCATGAACATAGTGTTCAGGAAGGGAAGCAGTCCTTTAAGTGCAAGGGAATATAAGTATTTGGACCTAGGGATGACTTAGTACCCAGGCAGAAATTCTGACTTCATAGTAACACAGATCTGATCTGGGGTGGTTCCAAAATTCATTCGTCTTGTCCCTTGAGGACTCTTTCCTGGCAAAATGTATGTTAACAGCTTGGTATCATTCACAGCTCATTAGCAACAACAGTCACACGGTCTTTTAATCTTTTTATTCTCTACCTGTCCCATCTCCTATAAAATTGTGAAAATAGGGGAAAAGAACATGTGTCACTATGGGTAATAGAAGAATTAAGGCTCTGGTTTTGTATCTCACAGAGTGTCAGCATAAGGTTTCTCTTTCATTAGTGTTTCTTTAATCAGGCTTCTCCTACAGAAAATTGACTGTGCTTCAACTATTCATACTATATATTGCTTAATTAATTAACTCAAACAACATCCCTGAATATAAGGAATGAAGTAATGGCAACTTGATTCTGTCATATTAAGATTATGCTGAAGAACCATACAGAACACATTAAGGATATTGAACTCTAAACCTATGTAGAAACTCTACTTTCTCAGATAAAAATTAGAAATGTAGTGACCTCAGCAAGTATGACAGAAATGAGAAATTTCTTGGACACAAGAGTATAAGCAGAAAGAGATGTGAAACATTTCAAAGTGATTAAGAAGGGGTAACACCAAATTGTTTTCAGTTCAATGGAATGTAAACAGCTAAATTACTTGAGCTTTTCTGTACAAAAGTAATTCAACCTGTACCTTAGTAACCAAGACACAGCTGCACCGTGGCAGGCTTCATGTTTCTGTCATTTTAGCAATATTAAATTAGAGTTACTCCAAAGAAACTTAAAAAATTAAACCCCAGAAATTTTAAAAACATATCTGAACAGTTTGTCTGTTGATGAAAGGGAGTACTGAACTTGTTATAAATCAGTTCCTATTAAAAAGAGTTTGACTACAGGAACTACATTAATGTCTGTTATATTAGTAAAAGAAATGTTATTTTTGTCCATCAACATATTGTTGTCCTTATTCTTAGCATAATCTGTTAAAAAGATTAATTATTCATGACTTGCAATGTAAAGCTATCTATTGGTAGATATATGATTAAAAATCTTTCATCATCCAGTGAACTGCTTCTAGTATTTTTAAATTTAGTTTGATTAAAAAATAGTTTAGCATTAGTTTTTCAGCATTAGTTTTTCACCTTATTCTTGCCTCCGATATGGACTGTTGTCCTCACCTTATAAATCTATACATTCAATATGATTATCAGTGTGGGGAATTACTGAGAACAACACCATTCAGTATAAATTAGGATTATGTAATGAAGCCATTCACAACAATTTTAGAGAATTAAGGACAGCTACAAATAAACCTGATCCAAGATACAGAATTGTTGTTTTCAGTCTTGTTAATTTGTATACATAATATACTTTCATGCCTCTTAAAATCCAAAACAGGAAATGCATAGCAAAGTCACCAGCTGGGGAGGTATTATAGGGTTCTGAACAGCTATGAAGTACATTTTATAATAGAAGCTTTAAAGCATATATAGCCTTACCACGAAGAATGAAAAACCTATGAAAATCAATAGACCAAAACAAGGAGTTGAACTGAAGTTAAAATGGGATTCTAGAGATATAAGCAAGGTAAAATATTTTCTTGGAATAATCAAATGAGACAATTTATGGGCATCTGCTTCAGCTGTCCATACATCATACAATGAGTTCATTGCCATAAGTATCATATCAAACTCCACATGAATAAAGTACCCTTTACAGTCCATTCCTGGACTGTACGAATACCTGAAAAATATTTTTTTTCTGCATCAGCCTCTTACACATATATCTGTTATCTAGTAGCAGTACCATCAACTCATTGCAACACCATCCTTTGTTCTCTATCTTAGCAAAAAAAAAAAAAAAAAAGAAAAAAAGTGATGTTCTTTATTTCCTTCCACAGAGCAATTACCCTCTATATAAAAACATAATGGCTTTCCACATCTTTCTTCTCAATCCACATCCAGAATGAAACTCACTATCACACCCTGAACCTAAACTCAGGCCAATTTAACTGTGGCTAATTTCATGAACAACACTCAACAGGAACTGACAGATTGGGGCCAATTTTGCATTGTGAAGCACCTGAAGTACTTTAATATGCTTTTCTTCTGTGGGCAGCTGAATTCATACAAGCATGGCAATATATGAAAAGATTTCACAGAATCACAGAGTCACAGAATGGTTGAGGTTGAAAGAGACCTCTGGAGATCATCCAGTCTAGCCTCCCTGCCAAGCAGGGTCACCTAGAGCACGTTGCACAGGATCACATCCAGGCAAGTTTTAAGTATCTCCAGAGAAGGACACTTCACAACCTCTCTGGGCAACCTGTTCCAGTGCTCTGTCACCCTCACAGTAAATCATTTTTTCTCATATTCATATGGAATTTCTTGTGTTTCAGTTTGTGCCTGTTGCTTCTCATCCTATGGCTGGATACCATCAATAAGGGTATGGCCCCATTGTCTTGACATCCTCCCTCAAGAAATTTATATACATTGATAAGATCCCCTCTCGGTCTTCTCTTCTCCAGGCTAAACTGGTGCAGCACTCTCAGCCTTTCCTTGGGAAAGGTGTTCCAGATCAATTTTGTAAAAAACAACAGCAGTGGGTAATAGTCAGTGGGCTGAACTAGGCTTGTAAGTCTCTTAGTGACATCCCTGATTCAAGCCACTGGCAAGCAACACACTTCTCTAGAGAGTGGGTAAGAACGTCAAAAGGGTGCCTCCATACCTCTCAGAAGTGTTGCTGTGGTGGTGCAGTGCACCCCCTCACCAGGCTACTCTGCAATCTCAGGATAAACTAACATTATGTTCTTGCCATTGTTACAAGTGCAGTGAGTTGGGATGATTAGGCACTCTCTAACTGTGTTTGGATCTCCTGCTACCTGGATACCAGAACTGTATAACATGGAAGGTACTGGAAATGTACAGTTGGTGGGTAGTACTGGAATTATCCAACCTGAATTGTGGCCAGGATGGAGAAATACTGACTAAAGCCAATCATCTTGCAATCCTATAAATACTGGTCCTAAGCAAAGAGCCCCTTTGAGCTCTCCAGGACCGCAGAGGACTGTGCCGCAGGATCTCTCCCTGAGGTGGGATGCCTCTCAGGGTAAGATTCCGTGAGGTTCAACAATCATCTGCTGCATATGCTGATGTAGAGAAAATTGAGTAATTCACTAGAGGCCTGACTTCTAAAGGTTCAATGACTGTCCACTGAATACACTGAAGCCTAGGAGGATGAGTAATTCACAAAAAGAGGAAAAGTTCTTGAGTGCACAACTCAGTTTAGAAATTCCCAATACCTTGTTGTACAGAAATCCCTAATCCCTTGCTGTCCAGAAATCCCTCATCCCGTGCTGTATAGAAACCACTAATACCTTGACATAAGTCTTGTGTGTGAACCTTGCAATTAACAAATCTTCTTCAACAAGTCACTTTTTTGATTCTAGTAAACACTACTGAATTATTGTGTTAAACAAGCTTAACAAGATTAACTGATGATAAAGAAAAAAAACCATACAATCTAATTTGTGATTTACCATAAAGGAAGTAGTAAATCTTAAATTGCTGATACATCAGATCCGTGTAAAAATTTCATTCATGACAATTGCTTACTGCTATCACCTGTCACCATTTCTTAGTTGCGCTTGATGTCATATGGGGAACAGGTCAGACTGCCTTACTCAGCTCCAGTGTCACTCCGTATGTGACAGGTCCTTCCTCTTCAGTCTGTAGAGAGGTGAAGCAGTTCTGCAAGGGCACCTCAGGCTTCAGGGGAAGTCTCTTCTTTTTGATGGTCCTTGCTGTTGAAAGCTTCCATTCTTCTGTATTATTGTCCTCCCTCCCTCTGCATGTGCCAGAGAGGGAATTTTTGACTGCTTGGCCATGGGCTGTGGGTTTCCTGCAGACAGCACTTAGAATCAGCTATCTAACTCAGTCTCAGTCTCCCTGATGTAATGTAGCCTCCTCATTGCCTCCTGTAGCTCAGCCAGCTGTTACAGGAAGTCACCCACCTGGGCACAGCTTTTACAGGCAGGTCTGCCATGTGCCCCAGAAGGAAGGTACAAGCAGTTCCTGAAGTCTGAGGTCTGCACTACAGCCTCTCTCTTTAGCAAATCCATCTGGGTGGAGGCATTGTCCTCTGCTGGGGTAGGTGGTGGAGACACCCCAGACAGACCTGTAGGCTTTGCTCCCAAATGAGTGCCCACCATTCTGTCTTGAGGGCTGGGTTGAATGAGTGCCCTTGGCCTGTGCAGAACAGTGCCATCTGGTCACAGAACAGTGCCTCATTGTTGGGTTATGTGTACTTCAATATCCCACGCAACAAGTGGAATGCACCTGCTTCAAAGAGACGGTCACCCTGCATGGCCTCCCAGGTGAACTGCCACACCCTTACTAATGTACCACACCCTGTTTGGCCTTGTTGCTAGCACTCAGAAAATAAAAATGATATATTTTTGTTTGCTTGCTTTTACAATGATGATTGTAGTGGCATTTTCTATATCCCATATATCTGAAATATTATTTCTGTAGTGATTAATCAATGCATATACTATCACAAAATCACAGAATCACAGAATTGTAGGGGTTGGAAGGGACCTCAAGAGATCATTGGGTCCAACCCCCTGCCAAAGCAGGCTCCCTAGAGCAGGTTGCACAAGTAGGCGTCCATACAGGCCTTGAATATCTCCAGAGAAGGAGACTCCACAACATCCCTGGGCAGCCTGTTCCAGTGCTCCATCACCCTCACTGTGAAGACATTCATTTGCATGTTGGTGCGGAACTTCCTGTGCTCCATTTTGTGGCCATTGCTCCTTGTCCTATCCCCACACACCACTGAAAAGAGGTTGGCCAAATCCCTCTGTCTCCCACACTTCAGATACTTGTAAACATTAATAAGATCCCCTCTCAGTCTTCTCTTCTCAAGGCTGAAAAGACCCAGGTCTCTCAGCCTTTCCTCATAGGGAAGATGCTCCAGTCCCCGTATCATCTTTGTGGCCTTCCGCTGGACTCTTTCCAGGAGATCCCTGTCTTTTTTGTACCGGGGAGCCCAGAACTGGACACAGTACTCCAGGTGAGGCCTGACCAGGGCAGAGTGGAGGGGGAGGATCACCTCCCTTGACCTGCTGGCCATGCTCCTTTTAATGCACGCCAGGATCCCATTGTCCCTCTTGGCCACCAAGGCACACTGCTGGCTCATGGTCAACTTGTTGTCCACCAGGACCCCCAGGTCCTTCTCCTCAGAGCTCCTCTCCAGCAGGTCATCCCCCAGCCTGTACTGATACTGCAAGGAAGGAATCCTTCCCAGGTGCAGGACTCTACACTTGCTCTTGTTAAACCTCATTTGGTTACTTCCTACCCAGCTCTCCAGCCTGTCCAGGTCTCGCTGACTGGCAGCACAGCCTTCTGGCATGTCGGCCACTCCTCCCAGCTTCGTATCATCAGCATACTTGCTGAGGGCGGACACTCTTCCCTCGTCAAGGTCATCGATGAAGATGTTGAACAAGACCAGACCCAGCACCGAGCCCTTGAGAACACCGCTGGTCACAGGTCTCCAGGCGGACTCTGCGCCGCCAGTCACCACCCTCTGAGCTCGGCCAGTCAGCCAGTTCTCAACCCACCTTACTGTCCACTCGTCTATTGCACACTTTCTCAGCTTTGCTAGCAGGATGTAGAGGGAGACAGTACCAAAAGCCTTGCTAAAGTCAAGGTAGATGACATCCACTGCTCTCCCCCCCGTCTACCCAGCTGGTGATGCCATCATGGAAAGTAATGAGGTTGGTCGAATATGACTTTCCCCTTGGTGAATCCATGCTGACTACTCCTCATAACCTTCTCTTCCAATTGTTTGGAGATGGCATCAAGAACAAGCTGTTCCAACACCTTTTCAGGGACAGAGGTGAGACTGAATGGCCTGTAGTTTCCTGGATCCTCTTTCTTGCCCTTCTTGAAGACCGGAGTGACATTGGCTATCCTTCAGTCTTCAGGCACTTCTCCTGTTCTCCAGGACCTTTCAAAGATGATAGACAGCGGTTTGGCGATCACATCTGCCAACTCCCTTAGCACACGTGGATGCTTCCCATTGGGGCCCATGGATTTGCGTGCATTGATCCCACTCAGACTCTCCCGAACCACTCCCTCGTCAACCAGGGGGGAGCTCTCCATTTCCCAGACCCTTTCTCCTCCCTCCAGAGTCCAGGAGTCCTGGGGGAGAGTCCTTGAAGCAAAGACTGAAGCAAAGAAAGCATCCTGTATCTCTGCCTTCTCAGCGTCTCCCATTACCAGGACACGCCCCTCATGCTGCAAGGGACCCACATTATCCCTAGTCTTCCTATTAGTGTTTACATACTTTAAAAAAACCTTCTTATTATCCTTTATCTCTTCTGCAAGCTTCATCTCTAGGTGGGCTTTAGCCTTCCTATCTTCAATATCAACATTGAAAAATTGATGTTGTAAAGGGAAATAATTACCATATCTCATAACACCTGGTTTATCTTCAGCATTCCTATTGAATGAGTTCAGCAGCATAGTCCTTACGGTTTTAGGTCTCCTAGTGCGATCTCGAAAATGCCGTGTGACACAAATTTTAATTTTGGTGAACATTATTATGCCAGTTCAGAATTGCTATAAAAAGAACCAAATTATAATTTGCATTCATATGAGTATTGTTTTGCACATCTTTAATTTTGTACAATATATTGTGTTCTTCTGCAGATAGTATAAGCTTTACATTCTTTGATCTAGATGTTCTTTATCATCTGTTCTTGTTAATGCAGAAATAATATGGTTCTGATACCCAGTGCACATCAAGTTTGTGATTGCATACGACATATGCTGAAGTCATCACAGTCTTGCATAGAGCAACGAAATTAACAAAACAAAATTAATAATCTGGTGTTAATGTTCTCCACTTCTTGCCTTTTTTCCAAGCCCTGTTTGCCTCTTATACTTCCCACACAACTTTTCTGTCACACATTACTCTTCTCCCTCTTTTTCTCTCTTATCCTAGATAATATCTTCCTGACATTTATGTACAAGATGCCACTTTATCCTACTGCCTTCCAAGTGGCTTGACCCTGTCTCAATGTAACAATAACAACAACAACAGCAACAAACTGTCGGGGAAATGAAAGTATACTGAGGTTTAAGATGAGGAAGTCATCTCAAGCATAGGAAAATCATTGAAATAGGGGTAACTGTCTTTTTTTCATTAGATACATCATTCATGGTTTCAGAGGAAATCTCTTATCTGGCACTTTCTCTTACTAACAACCATCTCTACTACATCTTGCTGATCAATGAGAGAGGATCAAACTTCTGAAAATTTGGCTGGGAAAATGGGATGGGTTATATTTCATTAAAGTGCTGCAGTAGTTAGAACTTTGGGGCAAGATTTGGCAGTCTAAGGTATTCTTCTTCCTTAATGAGCAGAAGGTTACCATAGGTCAGTCTGCAATCTTCCTTCAGATGTTTTTCTCCTTCTTGTTTTTTACATTTCATTCCTTATCTCCCTTTCTTCTCCTAGCTCAAGGCTACCAGTCTCCCTGTTTTCTTCAAAGTTTCCTTGTTTTCCTCAGCTTAAGTCTACAGTCACAGTGAATGGAACTATATCTGGCTGGTGGCCGGTCACTAGTGGTGTTCCCCAGGGCTCAATTCCAGAGCCAGTTCTGTTCAACATTTTATTAGTGATGTGGATGCAGGAGTAGATTGTGTTCTTATCAAGTATGGTGATGACACTAAACTGCAAGGTACTGTTGACACTAAATGGATAAGATGCCTTGCAGAGGGATCTGGATAGATTGGATGGAGCATTGGGCAATCATCAATAGCATGAAATTCAACAAAGGGAAATGCTGGGTTCTACACCTGGGTTGGAGTAATGTTGGACATAGGTACAGGCTGGGAGATGAGTGGCTGGAGAGCAGCTCAGCAAAGGGGAGCTGGAGGTGCTGGTTAAGAGCAGGCTCAACACAAGCCAGCAGTGTGCCCTGGCAGCCAAGACGGCAAAACACATTTTAAGGTGCATTAAACCAGCCAGTCAAAAGAGGTGATTCTCCTGCTATATTTATTGCTGGTGCAGACTCACCTTGAACATTGCGTGCAGTTCTGAGACCCACCATATAAAAAGGATATTAAGATACTTGAAAGTGTAATAGGGAAGGTAAAAGGGCTGGAAGGCATGTCGTATGAGGAGAGGCTAAGGACACTCGGTTTGTCTACTCTGGAGAAGAGAAAGCTAAGATGTGGCCTCATGGCTGTCTACAACTTCCTGTGCAGGGGAAGTGGAGAGGGAGGCACTGATCTCTTCTCCCTGGCAAACAATGACAGGATGGGAGGGAACAGGAGAGAAAGTGAGGGAAAGCTGTGCCAGGGGAAGTTTGGGTTGGATATTCAGATTTTTGATTTTTACTCTGAGGGTGGTCGAACATCAGAACAGACTTCCTAAAGAGGTGGTTAATTCTCTATGCCTGTCAATGTTTGAGAGGCATTTGGATTATACCTTTAATATGCTTTGACTTTTGGTTAAGCCTATGGACTAGATGATCTTCGTAGGTCCCTTCCAACTGAACTATCATATCCCATACTATCCTATCCTGGAAAACACATATTAAGGAGAGGCAATTTAATTTTGTAAATGTGTTAACACAGTTCATGTATAATATATAGTTCAGGATTAGTGAGAAGGTGGCATAGTCCCTTCACACGCACAAGTGGAAAAAAATATAACCAGAAAACAGTCTAAGCCAGGGATAGTGAGAGATAACTGAAAGTTAAAAAAAATAATAAAAATGTAAGCCACCCCCCAAAAAATTGTCCTTGTTACATTTTCATTTTGTAGCATAATTATCTTGAACTTTAACAAACCTAATGAAAGCTTCTGCTCAGAAAGGTATCCTGGATAACATTTCTGCAGCAGCTATGCTTCCACCCACATGAGTGGTAAATGCATTATTTGGCTGAACTGATATATCTGATACTGGGATTTTGCATCTTTATTAATAAGTGAAATTTAGTTTCATATTCATATTTATATCATGTAGAAGAGGGTTATTTCACCTGCCATCAACTCAACAAATATTTCCTTGACTGAGTTATAATATTTTAATTACCAACTTAAGAAATTTTGACATTGGGGTAAAAGAAAACCAGGTGGGTTTAATCCTAATATGAATATTAAAATTTTACATCATCTTTCTCTGTGTTGTCTTTGAAAATCAGGTCCTGATTCACGTCTCAGCTGCTCCTACTCAAACCAGAAGCAACAATGTGGTGTTTGTATCATCATTCTGTTGCTATGGAAATGATTGTGAAACCACAAATTAAGAACGATAATATCAGAGAAACATCTTTTGCATATGCATGTTTGCTATCTGGAGCAGGAATTGGATGGAATATTATAAAATTTTAAAAGTGAATAGAAATTAGGTTTAATATTTCTTAAGGCTGAGTTTGTTTCCTAACAATAGTAAAAACAAAATTAAGTACCAGATATTCAAGCAGGCAGTTTCTTCCTTTTGGAACCTATTTGTAATTTTTGTAACTAACAATATTACAACATGAAACATATCATTTTTGTGTAGAACACTATTTTCTCCTGAGCCATTTAATTAATAATATGATAAGATCTGGAATTTTCAAAATGTGATATGATAAATATATTGTTTTCTTAAAATTATTTGTAAATAAAAAAATAGTAAATATTACTATAGAAATAGAACCAACTTCTAAATAGAAATAAATAGTCTCCACAAACACTTATTTCATGATTTTTTTTTGTTGCATTTTTATTTATTCTATGACTCCAGATGCTTGTCCATGGTTAATTATAAAATCGACAGATACACACACTGGGGTGGAATGGAGTGTTTTTTTTTTTTTTTACTAGATTGGTATTAATTTCTATTTATTTATTTATTTAATATTTTGGGGTCATGGAAAATATTTGTATTTATCACCTATGAAATTACTACCCTTTTTTTTTTTTTTCATGATTTAGCTCTCAGAACGAGAGGGCTTCTGTCAATTTATTGGAACTAAGTAAAACTGAGAGAAACTAATTGGTTTAGATCCAAGAAAGCAACCTAAGCTGAATCCTAAAAGTTGCTAACTTGAATAATACAGGTAACATTATAAAGAATGCTTGACAACATGTTTTTTGTTTGTTTCTTTGTTTTTGTTTTTGTTTGTTTTTTAATGAATATAAACAAAATACCTTCAGTAGAAAAGATGGATGTTACTCCTTCAGGTAACATGGTTATTATATAAAAGAGAATATGAATTCCAGTGGGATCCCTAAGTTAGTCTGTTGATGTTACTGAGAAAGTACATTTTTTTGAGTTGTTTTTGTTATATCAAAATCATGGTACTCTTGAGTGTTGGCAAGGAAATATAAGATAATGAGAATGCAGTGAACATGCCTTTCATCAGCTGAAAATCTTTAATTGTAATTGCAGCATGTAATGGTGTAATTAGTTTTCTAAGTGACAGGATAGGCTTGAATCTTTCCTTCTTTGCAAAAAGACCATTTAGTTCCCAGAAACCTTCCTTTACACTAGGCAATGAAAGAATGAAGATTTTTTTTAACCCTTAAATGTAGAGGAGAGATTTTATCTTATAGAATCTCCAGAAAAGTCCTATGAGGACACAGTGAATTATGTGGAGATACTTGGTTACCCAAATCTTTCTCAGTACTATGTGAGCAAAATTAATTTGATTTAAGATGAGCAAGCTAGAAAAGGAGTATGCAAGGATATGAATAGGAAATAGCAAAGAAGAGGTGTTTAGAAAGCATTCTGAGACTAATCAGTCTTGACAGTCATAAACAAGTTCACCAATAAAATCAAAACAGAATAAGCTAATGGGACTGTTTTGTTTTGTTTTTGTTTTCCTTTCTAAATAAATAGTTAAACTTCATTAAACCACTTTAGAGTAAAATTTTGTGACGGGCCAAGCAGTCTGAGTTTACTCTATCATAAGAACTATTTTCCTGCCTCTTGAATTTACGATACAAAGCTTGGAGGAGTGGCTGACATACCAGAGGCCTGTGCAGCCATTCAAAAGGACTTTGACAGGCCTGAAAGTTGGACAGAGAGGAACCTCACAAGGTTCAATAAGGGCAAGTGCAGGGTCCTGCACCCGGGGAGGAACAACCGCAGACACCAGTACAGGCTGTGGGCTGACCTGCTGGAGAGCAGCTCTGAGGAGAGGGACCTGGGGGTTGTGGTGGGCAACAAGTTAACCATGAGCCGGCAGTGTGATCTTGTGGCCAAGAAGGCCAATGGGATCCTAGACTGTATCAAGAGAAGTGTGGACAGCAGGTTGAGAGGAGGTGATCCTCCCCCTCTACTCAGCTCTGGTGAGGCCACACCCAGAATATTGTGTCCAGTTCTGGGCTCCCCAGTACAAGAGGGAGGTAGAACTTCTAGAGAGGGTCCAGCGTAGAGCCACAAAGATGAGTAAGGGATTGGAGCATCTGTCCTATGAGGAAAGACTAAGCAAGCTGGGCCTGTTTAGCCTAGAGAAGAGAAGATTGAAAGGGGATCTTATCAATCTCTACAAATACCTGAGGGAACAATGTAAAGAGGATGGGGCGAAACTCTTCTCAGTGGTGGCCAGTGATAGGACAAGGGGTAATGGGTATAAATTGAACCACAGGAGGTTTCATTGACATAAGAGGAAGAACTTCTTTACAGTTCAGGTGACAGAGCACTGGAACAGGCTGCCCACAGAGGTTGTAGGATATCCTTCTTTGGAGATATTCAAAATCCACCTTGATGAGATCCTGCATAACATGCTCTAGATGACCCTGCTGGGGGGTTGGACTAGATGATCTCTGGTGGTCCCTTCCAACCTCAACCATTCTGTGATTCTGTGAATTTAAATTTAGGATTCTACTGTGATGGGTACTAGTCTCTTCCAAATAAGGATTTACTTCGTATTCACTAGTTCTCTATTACATTAAGTAACAAGCTGTCCAGGTGGGGCAATCCTGAGCGCTTCCACTTCCTCATTTCTCCAAAATTCCACTGTCCTCTTTCAGATGGCTTCTGGGAGGAACTAGTGAGGAGAAAGAGGGAGCAAACCACAACTCAGATCCTTGCAAAGGATCTGTGTATAATTTGTTGTTGCTACTGCCTGGTGGCCACTTTAGAAAACCTCTGGAGGAATGTACCCTGATGGGCAGAGAAACAGCTATCAGTGAAATCATTCATGTTGAAATAATGAGCTTTGGAGCAGAGATTGTGATGACACTTCAATAAATACAGGTTATTAATATTTACACTTCAAAATTATTACTCTGCACAGAATTAAAACTCCTGGAGTCAAGTTCCTATAATTACATTATTGAACACAGTTTAACATATAAAGCTATGCAGACTGTGTCTTAGAAAATTATTTAAGTAGAACTTTTGCTTAGTCTGAATTTACTACATGTTAAATTAAAGACAGAATTTTAATCCCTGAATTAGACTGGTAGCTTTATTGCTGTGTTGATATGCTCCTTCATTCAGTACAAAACCTCTCAGAGATAATCCTTTATTTGGTGTTATAGGGTATAGCAGAGGTTTTATATTTATATATAAATGTGTGTGTGTGTGTGTATACACATATATATTAACCTTACAAGTAAACAAAGTGTATGGTTTCCAAGTAATATTAAATTCAGAACACAGCTTCTCCCTCTAACCTGCTGTCTCATTGTACAAGCAGAAAAACAGTCTATTTCCTCAAATGCAGGTATTAATTTCAAAACAACATCTCTGGAAACAAATAAAGCACTTCTTCCACTGTGAAGAGCTCAAAAGTCTTGGTAAACCATTTTCAGTTATTTCATAGTGGCTTTACCCAAGTATGTGATACACTCTACATTTCAAATGTTTTCTACGATCTCCTATTAAGATTCAAAATGAAGAATTAAATACTCCTATTATTCATATTTTTAAAATAAGCATTTTAAGCTAATATGTTTTTCTAGTTGCTAAATAATCATATTCTTCAGTATTCCAAAAATTACTGTTATCTTTGTGTAAACACTGCTAGAAGTGTTCTTTTTTAATTGTGTCAAAAGTCATTAATTTTACTAGCATATCTGTATATTACAAAGAATTGATTTTCAAATGATTCCTTTCATTTTTTCACCTCTTTCTAATTCTCTGGTCTCGGTTTTCAATATTTATTTTTAAGGTACTACTTTAGTTATTGAATATAATTAGGGATAATTACCTGTTATTACTTGTTACAAACTCTGTCTGTTTGAAAAGGTTTACTGTAATATTTGGAAACTTTCACCTCACTAGTTAAGGACTAATTGTTTCATTACTACACGAGGGTACACAAATAAGGATTGCACTTTACACTTCTATAAAATATCGTGCTTCACAACTCATTCATGAAAACATCAGAGTGACAAAAAAGTTAAAAGGTTTTAAGGAAGATTAGGCAATTTCTGTGTTGAAAAGGTACCTTTGGATGACTAGTGTTCTTTTTCAAATGTGTATACAGACTTTAAGTCCCAATCTCCAAAAAAAGGGAAAAAGTTAACCTTCAGAAGTAATTTCAGAAGCTGGCATTTACGTGTCACTTTTCCAGAACTCATAGTTGGTGACAAAAGGACATTCCTGTCCCATAAGTTTAAAAGTGATAACACCTCTGTGAACTGTTTAATCTGTTTTGTTAGAAATATTCAGACTGTCATTATGTACATAATAATAATAACTACAAAAATCCATATTTGTCATGTTTCCCTATTTTTTTCCCTGCCCCATTCATGATTTTTTATTTTTTTATTTTTTTTGTAACAACAAGTTTTTCTTTGGCATCATATATACTGGTCTACACTTTTACACCTCAAATTATCAAAAATATATGCAGTTTCAGAAAATTCTGTAGAGGTTTAGGAATTCACTGTAGCTGGTTTCCAAAGAAAATGTGAACTAAATAATAGTTTTTCTAAAACCTGCTGCAGTAAAACTTTCTGTGTTCCCAGCAGCTACTAGCATCATAGAATCATAGAATCACAGAATATCCCGAGTTGGAAGAGACCCGTAAGGATCATCAAGTCCAACTCCTGGCTCCACACAGGTCTAACCTAAAAATTCAGACCATATGGCTAAGTGCATAGTCCAAATGCTTCTTCAACTTTGACAGGCTTGGTTCAGTGACTACTTCCCTGGGGAGGCTGTTCCAGTGCATGACCACCCTCTCAGTGAAGAACCTCTTCCTGATATCCAACCTGAACCTCCCCTGTTGCAGCTTGACTCCATTCCCTCAGGTCCTATTGCTTGCCACTAAAGACAATAGATCAGTTCCTGCCCCCCCACTCCCCTCATGAGGAAGCTGTAGGCCGCAATGAGGCCTCCCACTCAGCCTCCTCTTTTCCAGGCTGAACAGTCCAAGTGACCTCAGCCGCTCCTCATATGTCTTCCCCTCTAGGCCCTTCACCATATTTAGATCCCTTCTCTGGACACTCTCCAATAGTTTTATGTCCTTTTTGTACTGTGGTACCCAGAACTGCACACAGTACTCAAGGTGAGGCCGAACCAGTGCAGAGTAGAGCGGGACAATCACTTCCCTCCCATATAAATTCTTCATGCATCTACCCTAAAACTTTTATCTGTAATGAAATGAGTTTTCTTCACCGTCCCGTCTCCATCATGTTTGCAGCAAGGTATTACTATTTTAAAGTGTATTAATAATGGATGCAAAGTAGAAGTCACGTGTCCCTAGTGATATGAAAAAAAATTGTCTCATGATCCTCTCTATACAAGCCAATACAGGTGAAACAGGGTAGGAGTGAATCCCACTCCCAAAACTTAAATTATTAGGCCAGCACATGATCTGGAAGGTTGCTTTCCCTCTCTGCCTTATGGCTAGCAACTAACAATACTCTTGTTTTAAAAAAAATGGAGGTGCAGAATACTGACAGGCATAATTCACCCCAAGATATACTCCTGCAGTCAAGGGACTAAAAGAGACTTCTGTCCTTATTCACCCCTAGAAGTCTTTTTCTCCTCCCTTCAGCAGCACAGAGAGACTATGACCCTGAGGACAGACCCTGTGAAAGCTCCATCTACCAACATGACATCAGGCGCGAGCACTCAGTACTCTGGTTCCTTGTTATATCAAACCCTTTCCTATTCCTTAAGTCTAAAAGAACTCACTTTTTTTTTTTTTTTTAATTATTTGAATCACAGGAATGACAGACTTTTCTGATAAGCTACTTTTTGAATATATTTTTGTCATAGCATTCAGTTTAATTGATCAAATCTCGCAAAGCTGCAGCTCCACTGATGGCAAAACAACCATTAACAAATTCATGTGTCATCTTCCAGGATGAAGACAAAGATCTTCCAAAAGCAACTAATGAACAAAAAGTTATTATGCCCATTACTTCTTATATGAACTGTGATTGCACAGGCTTTTTACTACTTATGCATTATACAATTACTTGGGAAAACTGTGATCCACTTAGGAAAAAAATGTGGTCCATTGAAGACTTCATGATATAAGTAGCTGACAGAGGTAATGGTAATTGGGATCAGGCAGATTGGAAATGATGAGACAGTGACTGTAAGAACATGTATTCATTCTTTAAAAATAATATGTATACATGGTCCATGTATCTTGTTTTGGTAATATCTCAATTATTTCTTTCAAAACAAGTTAAAATCTTAGAATAACTTGTTTGACAGTTAACCCAGAGAAAGAAACATGAGTCTCCTTAAAAAAAAATTAACATAAATATTTTTGGCAGCAGTCTGATCTTTGTCTTCCACCTGCATTTCTCCAAAGAAAATGGGTAGGTTCATTGTAATAAACTTAAATCTTTTGTTTTATTAATGACGTATACTAACCTTGTAAAAAGATATAGTTGCAATTCAACTTTGAATACATATAGAATTATAGTTGTCAATATCAAATTATCCCAGATTGCAGCTTTTAATACAGCAAGACAGCTTTATTTACTTTATTTACTACATACCGCAAAATGAAACTAGCATTTGGCTGTGTTATTGCCTTATTAACTGAGAAAATTAATACTTCAGTAATCTCAGGGATACTCAGAATGTACAGATATGATTATGACTAAAGTCATGAGGTTACATGACAGCAGACAAAATGAATCTCTCACTTGAGATAAAGCACAGATAAATTAACAATTGAATTAAAATGAATAATAGGTCTTGAATATGCCCCCTTGCCAATCTGGACATTAGATAAGGAAATCAACATTAGCTAACTCTCAAAAAGCTAAAATATCTGTTCTGTGAAAGGTTTGTCCTAACTTACCAATTTCCAGGAAAAAAAAAAAAAGAAAACAAACAAACAAACAAATATCTGTTGCATCATGTAACATGTAGAATTATTTGTCACACACACACACACACACAAAATTTCTGTTTTAAAAGACTTAGAGAAAGGTGCTACCTTCATTTTAACTGAAACCTTCTGAAAATATGTAGTTAATTAAATATTTCCTACATGAGAAATTTTATTAGAATAGAAGAGCTGATGCTGGCAGTCATGTCTGGGACACCCCTGCTCAGTCAAGACCAACTACAGCAGGTATACCCACTGCTGGGTTTTCAATATCTTGAAGGATAGAGAATCTGCAACCTATCTGAGGTTGTCAAAAGCTCAGCAAACCCAGAAATGGGGAGTGTGAGACCTGTCAAATAAAAATGACAAAATGAATCATGGAGTCATAGAATCATACATGTGTTTTTAATTTTTTGTTGTTCTTCTTCACTAGTACTGCAATGATGGGAATGATAAACTCCCAGCCAACCCTGAATGTGTGTGGGATTTGCTGCTCCACATTCATACAAGTCCATGGGTCCAGATAGGATTCATCCCAGGGTGCTCAGAAAGCTGGCTGATGTCATCGCGGGACCTCTCTCAATTACTTATCAATGGTCTTAGGAATCTGGAGAGGTCCCGGTTGACTGGAAGCTGGCAAATGTTGTGCCAATTTTCAAGGGCAAGAAAGAAGACCCTGGTAACTACAGGCCTGTCAGTCTCCTGTCAGTGCCTGGTAAGATTATGGAGAAGATTATCCTGGGAGTTATTGAAGCTCACCTGGGTGACGATGCTGTCATAGGTCATGGCCAACATGGGTTCAGGAGGGATAGGTCCTGTTTAATAAATTTAATTTCCCGTTATGATAAGATCACCAATCTAGTTGATCAAGGGAAGCCAGCTGACGTAAACTTTTTGGATTTCAGTAAAGCTTTCGATACAGATTCTCACAGAATTCTACTGGACAAAATGTCCAGTATAAAGCTAGAAAAGAACATAACACAATGGGTGAAAAATTGGCTGATGGGTAGAGCTCAAAGGGTTATGGTAAATGGGGTTGTATCAGGCTGCTGGACAGTCACCAGTGGAGTCCCTCAACATTCCAATTTAGGGCCAGTTCTTTTCAATGTTGTTTATAAATGATTTGGATGTAGGACTAGAAGGTGTTTTGAGTAAGTTTGCTGATGACACTAAACTGGGAGGAGTTGTTAACTCTGTTCAGAGTGAAAGGCCTTGCAGAGAGATCTGGACAGATTGGAGAGCCAACCGCATAAAGTTTAACAGCAGGTGCTAGGTCCTGCACCTGGGATGGGGCAACCCTGGCTACACGTACAGACTGGGGGATGAGACACTGGGGAGCAGCCCTGAAGAGAGGGATCTGGGGGTTTTTGTTGATAGCAAGTTGAATATGAGCCAGCAGTGTGCCCTGGCAGCCAGGAGGGCCAACCGTATCATGGGGTGCATCAAGCACGGCATTGCTAGTCGGTCAAGGGAAGTGATTGTCCTGCTCTACTCTGCGCTGGTGCGGCCTCACCTCAAGTACTGTGTGCAGTTTTGGGCATCAGAGTACAAAAAGAACACAAAAATATTGGACAGTGTCCAGAGAAGGGCTACAAAGATGGTGAAGAGCCTAGAGGGGAACACGTATGAGGAGTGGCTGAGGTCACTCGGTCTGTTCAGCCTGGAGAAGAGGAGGCTGAGGGGAGACCTCATTGCTGTCTACAGCTTCCTCATGAGGGGGAGCGGAGGGGCAGGCGCCAATCTATTCTTTTTAGTGACCAGTGATAGGACCTGAGGGAATGGAGTCAAGCTGCGGCAGAGGAGGTATAGGTTGGATATCAGGAAGAGGTTCTTCACTGAGAGGGTGATCACGCACTGGAACAGGCTCCCCAGGGATGTAGTCATGGCACCAAGCCTGTCGAAGTTTAAGAAGCATTTGGACTATGCTCTTAGTCATGTGGTCTGAATTTTTGGGTAGACCTGTATGGAGCCAGGAGTTGAACTCGATTATCCTTGTGAGTCCCTTCCAGCTCCTTCCAACTTGGGATATTCTATGATTCTACTAATTATTCTTCTGTTCGTCTACCAAAATAAAAGTCCATTTCTCATGTAATTTGAATCAGTGTGTTTTGGACTGGAAAGGTGAAAGAATCACAGCTGCAAATGGATTTTTTTTTTTAATTCATTTTTCTCCTCTTCCTTTTTATTGGAAGGATTGAAGAAATCCATGAAATTGATGGTCCGAGTTTCTTTTTTTTTTATTTTTCCTTATCGTTTCTAGAGAACCATGCCCTATTTAAATATTCATAATTTAGACAAGAAATGCCAAGTATTTTTCTTCAATTTTTCTTTGAGTGCCTTCTTCTCATTTCTAAATGTAGACCAGCAAGCTCACCTCCGTATGTCAATTTGATCTTAAGTCATATCTGCCAAGTCCATTATGATATTTTGTATAAAACAAAAATTCTAAAGGAGCATTAAATATTTATGATCAACCAAATTAATTCGCATCTCTCTAGTATTGTAATCAATTAATAATTCAAGCATAGATCTGAGACAGAGAAACGGACAATAACTGTTGAAAGTTTGAAGTGAAAAGTGAAAGTTTGTGGGCACATATCTAGTCACCTAAGGGAATGAACAGAGGACATTTGGGATAACTATCTAACTGTAACACAAGGTATTGCAGACAAAAATACCTTCTAGCACCATGGAATTCAGTGTTTGAGAGGATGTGTTTAGGGCTTACATTTGCCACTTGTGTATTCTATGAAATGGTGGGGTTCAAGATGCTTATGACAGTGAGGAGGGTGTACAGCAGGCCTGCAACCCTGGACTTTGGGCAGACTTGGGCCTCTTCAAGGTTTTGCTTGGGAGAGTACTGTGAGATACAGCCATGGAAGGAAGAAGAACCCAAGACAGCTGACTACTTTTCAAGGATGACCTCCTCCAAGATCAAGAGTGATGCCTCCCAACAAAGAGGATTTCAGGCAAAACTTCCAGGATGCCTGCATGAGTGAACAAGGAGCTCCTGGCCAAATGGAAAAAAAAAAAAAATGCAGAGGATGGAAGCAAGGATGGGTAACCTGAGAGGACTACAGAGATATTGTCTGAGCAGCCCAGAATCAAGTTGGGAAAGCTAAAGCCCAGACAGAATTGTATGCTGTTCCAGTACTTAACAACCCTTTCTTCACTGAAAGACCCTCACAAAGAGGCTGTTGAGGTATGAGCTGAATGGGCAGACAATGAGGTGGATCAAAAGCTAGCTGAACAGATGGACAGATGGACTCAGAGGGTAGTGGTCAGTGGTGCAAAGTCTAGTTTGAGGCCAGTAACAAGTGGAATACCACAGGGGTCAATACTGGGTCCAGTCCTGTTTAACATCTTCATTGATGATCTGGATGATGGGGTTCACCCTTAGTAAATTTGCAGATGACACAAAACTGGGGGGAATGAATGACTGTGGTGGTTCCATTCATGCGGGTAGCTGAGCCCCACCACTGCCACTGTCTCACTCCCTCTCCTCAAAGATAAAGAGGGAGAAAATACAATGCAGAATGCTCAAGGGCTGAGATAAGGGTCGGGAGATCACTCAACAATTATCATAACGGGCAAAACAGACTCAGAGTAGAGCTACTACTATGACCCCATGCTACCAAATCCTTGCCATGTAAACCCACTACAGTGACTCACCAGAGGGCGCTGCAGGCATCCAGAGGGAGGTTGACAGGCTGAAGACATGGGCTTTCAAAAATGTCGTACAGCTCAACAATGAGAAGTGCAGAGTCCTGGACTTGGGTATGAACAGCCCCAAGAACCGGTAGATACTGTGGGCCAAGCAACTTGAAAGCAGCTCAGCAGAAAAATACCTAGGAGTCCTTGTTGACACCAAGCTGAACATGAGTCAGCAATGTGTCCTTTCTGCTAAGAAGACTAATGGTATTCTTGGCTGCATAAGGCCAAGTATCATGAACACATCAAAAGAGGTGATTCTTCCTCTCTACTCAGCATGGGTGAAGCTTCACCTGGAGTACTGTGCCCAGTTCTGAACCCCCAGTACAAGAAAGACATGGACATCCTGAAAAGAGTCCAGTGGAGGGCCACAAAGATGACCAAGGACTACAGCACCTCTTTTACGAGGAGAGGCTGAGAGACCTGGAATTGTTCCTCTTGGAGAAGAGGAGGCTCAGGGAGGATCTTCTGAATGTGTGTGAATACCTGAAAGGAGGATGCAAAGAGAATGGAGCCGTATTATTTTCAGTGGTGCCAAGTGCTAGGGCAAGAGACAATGGGCACAAACAAGAACGCAAGAAGTTCCCCCTAAACAGGAAAGACTACTGTGTGAGTATTGGAGTACTGGAACAGGCTGACTAGAGAGGCTGTAGAGTCTCCCTTCTTGGAGATCTCCAGAAACTGCCTGGACATGGTTCTGGGCAAGTGGCTCTAGGTGTTTCTGCTTGAGCAGGGCAGTTGGACCCGATGACCTCCAGAAGACCCTTCTAACCTTTACCATTCTGTGATTCTGTACTTCTGTGATTCTTTTCTCTAGTTCTAGGAATCTTCTGATGAAATTCTGAATATCATTATCTTCCTGAACAATGTATCAAATGGAATCTGTTTGTGGGAGATTTTGACCTTTCCTCATACATCATGCAGGAAGGAAAGTTAGGTAACTCACTTCCAAGTTCTGGGTTTCGAAAGGTTTCTGAAGCCTAAAACTAAGAATGTAGTTAATTTATTCTGATCTGTCATTTGGTTCTAAACAGTTTTTAAAAATAGTTTGTGTAATCTTTGCAGGGAAATTCTGTATTTCTTCATGATGCATATAATATCACTGTAAAACAAATAAAAATAAAAATAAAAATAAAATCATAATATCAGTCTTGGTTTTACACTGTTTATAAGAGTCATTATTGAGGTCAGATTTGAAAATGCCTTAAGTATATAAAAATAGCTCTGTACTTGTGTGTGTAACTTTTCATTTTCCTCAAGCAAAGGAAAAATACAAAACCAGAATACTTATTGAATTAGTATCTCAACTACAATTAATTAAATTTTATGACGAACTAATTCTGCACATCTGTCTTTGTTACACTTCATAATCACAGCTGAGATTTCATAATGCAATGGAGTATTTATGCATTTTCAAACTCACAGTGAAGTAGGATGCTTATTATTGCTAATGATTATTCATTTTCTCCCATGTAAAATTATAAAAGGGTAACAGATTAGGATAAAAGATTGTATTTAAAGATGTTTTTCTTTGACTGCAGGAAAGATGGATATCTACATCTAGATCCTCTGCTGCTGTTAAATGTAGCAGTCTTTATGAATATTACATTCATATAATTAGAGAAGAGTAACAGTTCAGCCATTGAGCTGATGAATCACCTTAAACACCTACACAAAAGATGCTATCTATGCTTGCTGTAATATTTATTATTGCATTTAGTAATTGTGTAAATTACCTAAACAGGGAAAAAGGCTAACATAACCTATTCCTTTTATGAAGTCCTGATTGAAGAAAACATTCTTCAGAATAAAGCATTCTTTCAGAAAAAAGAAAAAAAAAAAAAGAAAAAAAAAGGCTCAAATACCCTTTTTAAGACCACAGTCTAATCTGAATGAGTGTTTAATCTGCATTTTTTTCCTGTGTATTTACACTTTTCAGTTGTCCAAAACATCACTTGAGCTCCTCAAGGGGATATATAAATCCTGCTGATAAGTTTATTTTCTCGAGCTCTTCCTAATTCCCTGGTGATGTAGTTCATATACTTTCTTTCACTGGTGCCAAAATGCAATAAACTCAATACTGTTTGGCTAAGATGGATTGTTGCTGATAAATAACTTGTGGCAAACCATGTCTGAGAAACCTGTCTGCCATCTATAATAAGGTGACTGTCTCAGGGGGTGATGGAAAGTGCTGGATATTGTTTGCCTTGACTTTAGAAATGTCTTTGATATGGACTCCCAAAGAATCCTTATAGTCAAATAGGGGAGTTATGTGCTGGGTAAGTGGATTACAAAGTTGGTAGGAAATCAGCTAAACCACGAAGTTCATGATGGTATGATGAGCCATACAAAATATGATTACTAGTGACTTCAGGAGTCAATACTGGAGCCAAACATCTTTATTAATGATGTAACCAAAGGGACTGAGGGCACTCTCAGCAAGTGTAAAGAAGACACCAAACTGAAAGGAATAGTAATTACGCTGGAGGACAAGGCTGCCATTCAGAGGCATATAGGTGTACAGGCTGGGGAAGCAGCCAAACAGGAACCCCAGGAAGTTCACCAAAACCAAACACAATGTCTGGCTCCTAGGTGGCTGAAGTTCTGCAGTAAGACAAGTTAGGACAGACTGGCTGAGAGTAGCTCTGCAAAAAAGTCCTCAGGGTTCCAGGACACCAGCTTGGCCATGAGGCAGCAGTGACCCTGGGCAGCAAAGAAAACTCCATGTCCTGGGCTCCACAAGCAAGGGTGTCACCAACAGGTCTGGTCCTGCTGTCCTATTGTCTAAGGACCTGTGAGATGCACGTGATTGCTATTCCCAAGCTGGGACTCCCCTGTATGGGACAGGTGTTGACGTACCGGACTGTGCTATATGTGTTTGTCTGCCAGAAATAGTTTCTGGGTGATCTCAGCAACCTATTGAAAAAGGTTTTAGAGAATATGAGGTCAGACTCTCTTAGGCTTTCATACTAAAAAATGTCCATCCTTGAACACCATTTGCTTTTCCGTCTACTACCTCTTTTTCCATTATGTTTCTTTCTCCAGTCATTGGCATCATGTGATAACATTCTCCAATAATCACTGATAATTTCTTTTAACAGTTTTGCATGCAAATCTCAGAGACAGAATGCATTATCTTTGGGGTTGGAGTTAAATGATTTTTAAGGGCCTTTCCAACCCAAACCATTGTATGATTCTATGATCTTTGACTAGCAAAATAGTCAGTACTTTTTCTTCCATAACTCTTTTCTTGACTAATTTCTACTTTGGAAATTTTTCTTTCCTCAGAGAATTCCCTTCATTTTTTTCTATCTACAGCAGTCCCAAAGTGCTCGCCAAATCTAGTAAGGTTATCTTTTTCTCCATTATAATTTCAATCCAGATATTTTCCACACACAATTTTAATGACTTTATTACCCTATTGCAAGCCTAGCTGGGTCCACATTGAATCTCCTAGACAAAGATCTTCACACCAGGTTCAGCATAGTTAACAAAAGCATTTTGACTTCTTGCCTATATTTGAGCTCTGAACATATCTCATTTTCTCAGCCACTGTGACTACCCGCATTATGCCTTTGTATTATGCCTGTAGTTCTTTACTTGTTTTACATATTCAGACCATGACTATGATTCAAGAAATATGCTGTCCTTTCTATCCATATGCAGATATTTTGATTTGAGCTCTCATCATCTCATAATTTGTTCCCTTTATCTTGAATACTTCCATTGGTTTATTCAATTGTTATTTCAAAGGATCAATGATCAGAATATTCAAAACTCTTAGAATGAATGACCACAATTACAAGAAGAAGTGAAAAGAGAATGGGGAAAGAGATTTTTCACTGTTTGATGTGGTTGTAGTATTCTAACCTATTCACAGAGGGCTCCGGCTGCAAAATCCATGCAGTCTTTAAAAGATATTTTGTTATTATCAGCATTATCAACTCAGCTGAACGTTTTAAGAGAACTCAGAGCATACTTAGTTTAAAAAAAAAGCAAGAGACATCATGCAAATAAACCTAATTTGATGTCCAAAGCTACTACAGTTTAGTTCTTTCTTCATAGCTGAAGAGTATGAATGACTTTTTATTATTTTTTGAAATTTTCTTTTTCTTTTTTACAGCTCACATCCTTTGAAGAAGTAAATTCCACATTCTTATTTCACTTTTGATTTCACCTTGGATTTGATTTCACCTTGGATTTCAGTCTTGTAAAATTCCAGTGAAATCAGCAGGATTACAAATTCATAAAATTGAATAAATTTCAATAAATTACGATTTGTAATAAATTTCATTAATCTCCCTGTGCCAAGTCTGTTTTGACCATGATGATAACTGTTGAGTGAGCTCCCTGTCCTTATCTCAACCTTTGAGCTCTTTTCGTCATATTTTCTCCTTCTTTCCCTTTGAGGAGGGGGAGTGAGAGAGAGGTTGTGGTGGAGCTCAGCTGCCCAGCTAAGTAAAACCATCACAAATTTATCCTTATTCTGTAGAAAGAAATTACATTTTTAGGTTTTCTAATCACAATTATTCTAGATATTATTTTTTACTTTGTAACTGTATCCTGTAATTTTTCAGAGTAATCCCTGTAAATTCCTCTCTAAATATATCATCCAAATCTGGAAAACACCACATTATTTGAATTAATACAGGCACAATATAGAAAATGCCTATCAGATAGGAATTTAGTACACTATAACAGTGTTAATTTTGATGTTTGAGATTTTCCAACTTTGAGCTGAAAGAGATTCAACAGCTATCACCTTCAGAATAAAAGTCATTATACTGTTTCTTTCCCAATTTATTTCATCAACCATTTTTTGTAAAAGAGGGTAGACTTAGATTAGATATAAAGAAGAAATTATTTACTGTGAGGGTGGTGATGCACTGGAACGTGGTACCTGGAGAAGCTGTGGATGCCCTATCCCTGGAACTGTTCGAGGCCAGGTTGGATGGGGCTTTAAATCCATCTGGTCTGGTGGAATGTATCCCTGCCCATGACAGTGGGGTTGGAATTAGATGATCTTTAAGGTCCCTTCCAACCCCAAACATTCTATTATTCTATGATATTTCCCAACACAAGATATGGACTTGTAACTCCTAAGAAAGAAAAATATTCTTATCTTCACTGATATTGTTTAGAAACAGGTTTTTTTTGTTGTTGTTGTTGTTCAAAATCTTCATTTTTTTCTTCAAAACATGCATTTCAAAAGTAGTAACTTTTTTTTTTTAATTTTTTTTTTGCTTTTCAGTAACTGTTTTGTTTTTGTTTTTCCACATTTTTCTCAGTTCTATGTATATACATATAGAATAGTGTTTTTTTCTCTCTCTCTCTTCTCCCCCTGGTTTCTGGAAGTGATAATACTTGGGAGATTAATTAGACATTTATTTATTATTAATAAGCAAGAAGCTAAGATGCCAGATTATACTTAGAAGTAGACCGTAAACTACTTTAAAGACACTTTTAACTGTACATCTCAGGGACAATGAAGCAAAGTAACTGCACAGGTAACTCTAGTGAAAGTAGTCCAATTAAGTAGGAGGTAGCATAACAAGAAAAAAGAATAAAATAATAATAAAAACCATCTGTATTAATCCAATCTAATTATACAGGACTATGGAAGCATATTTTACCAAATTCTATCTTCCTTTTTTTTTTTTTTCCACGTGACTTGTTTAAAATGGACAAAAAGAGAGCATGAAAAATCAGGGTGACTTACCCATGGTGACAGCTCACCATGAGATCTATACTTCTTTCATTGTATGTCTCTCAGAATTTATTTTGGGCTTTCCCATTCCTTGCCACCTGTACAAGAAAATTGTCTGCCCTGTTGGATAAGGAATTCTTTTTAACTTCATAGAAGTTCAGCAGTGAACACAAGTAAATCATATTTCCCAGCACGAATCTCTGAGTCAGTGATCTCATTGCAAGCTTTTAAGGAGATTACAGATCACCTATCAATGTTCACAGTACCTTGAATTCAAAACTTACAAAAGCACAAGACTGTTTATGTTGCTACTGTATAAAGTGTTCTATTAAATAATACAGTTGTACTTTGGTATCCAAGTTGTACTTTGCTATCCAAGAAGAGGAAAAAATACCTCTAAGAATGATATATAAGGCTTCCAGAAAGCGATGTTATATTCAATAAGTTTATAATTGCTAAAATAAATCCCTAGAAGTTTCATTTAAAAAATAGCAAAAGTCTTTATACTCTGCTAGAATATTACCTCATCCTTACCAAATCAAACTTTCCTCACTGATGCCTGCACTTCAAAATCTGTTATTTTTACCTTGGTACTGATTTTATTCTTCTTTTGTTGCCTTCCTTTAGCCTACTGTCTATGTTAGTTTTGATGGGACATTACTTATTAACTGTTAAAGAGTAATGCTGGAGATAAAAAGGTATACTGCATTTTGCAATCTGTTTAATTTTCATGAAATCTATTAGTATTTTGAACAGGAGGGTTATTTGACTGGTGTTTAGTTAATTGATATATGCAAACTTTTTTTTTTTTTTAATCTAGCTAGAGTATTACGGTCTTCACTTAGATTATGACGAAAATACATTAGAAACACTAAATTTAAATCTCTCAAGGCCATTGTCTTGTATAAAACATTTCACTAGAATATAATGTTCTGGTGTCCCAATATTTCACTGACACAGAGGAACAGATGTTATGCAACTGCAGGCTACAGTATAACTGATTACTTTGCAATACTGTTATGTAGGTAGGTGGGTTATAATTTTGAAATTTTTAATTATTTTCTTCTCACTAACTTCACCAGTTTCACAGATAATGTGGTAATACAGAACCATACATAAGTATGTATCATTTAACAGATTACTTTTTTATCATTCAACTTAAATAAAAGAGGTGTATTAGATGATACGTATTTTTTACTTTGGTTAATTTATCTTATAGTAAGGAAACAAACAAAACGAACAAACAAAATATAGGCTTCTGAATTATTTTGAGCTTGGGGAAAGAGCAATTGCTGTCTTTAGAGCAAAGTGATAACAAGAGAGACAACTGAACACATATTAACCTATAAACAAAGAAGTATAATAAGTGGAACTGCACAATGGTTCTTTGTCCAAGCTTAGAGACAGTGATACAGTTCTAATATTTCTCAGATAAGTGCAGCCTTACATCTCTCCCACTATAAAGATTCCAAACAAATAAAAGCGATTGATCATAATAACACTTGACATACTACACGTTTTTTCATTACTTCTCTTGAATCTCTTATTTTTTTCTCTTTTTTTTTTTTCTCTTTCTAATATTTTAAATCTCTGTCAATGGAAACAAACATTTGTAGCACTAGAAATAGAATATTTATCCTTTTTTTTTTTTTTTTTTTTTTTTTCAGAATATGGATTAAAAAATATCATCAGGCAGAAGACAGACATCTCACAACGCCTTGAACTTGTCAAACTGAGGACTCCTAATGTCTGGGTCTCTATCAGTTGACCTAAGTACTCTTTGACAAAGTTTTAGAAATCATGTACAGTCCACTATGTGCATACCTCCATATAGGTTTTTAATCTAAATCTTGTTTGACTTTTGAACATGAATGCACTTAACGTTTTGAAAGTCTGTTAACAGGCAAAGTAAAATTGTTTATACACTGTTTCCAGATACCATCACCTTCCACTTATGCATGCTGAATTTAATCTGCTGTCATGTAGTTTAGTACTCAGTTGGCTAGATCATTTTGAAATGACTCTGTCCATTCTTATTTTTTGATTAGAATCATTTTGTCAGCAAACAAACACCTTCATTTAAATACGCAATTGATAATTAGATAGTTTTTTAAAGTAAGAATGGGTATGTACTTTAATGTGAAAACCATTTTTAGTTTTTGTTCCTTTACATCTGCCTGCATCTGAAAATTAAACCTGTATCCACAGTGTTTCATCCTGATAAGCAAAATTCATCACTGTGTTTGCTCATTAGTCAACATTAAATTAGAACTGTGAACCAACAGCATTAGTTCAGGCATGAATACTTCTTGTCTCTGTACACAACTTAAACAAAAACGGGAAGTGTAGATTGAAATATTGTTGTTTATTTTATTTTATTTTATTTTATTTTATTATTTTATTTTATTTTATTTTATTTTATTTTATTTTATTTTATTTTATTTTATTTATTTTATTTTATTCATTTTTTAACTTACTACCCTGCAATTTCACTTCACTACAATAATTTACTTCTTAGCATCAACACATTAATAAAATAACTGTGAAAATTTTGGTCCAGTCTTATATTAAAAACATAGAAACTGAGGGAAAGTGAAGGATTTGGAAATCCATTTCAAAAACAAATACATAAGTTTTGATTTCAATTTAAAATAATAAAAATAAATCCAAATTGGAATGAAACCTAACATTTCAAAGCAATTCACTGGATCCAGTGGGATGCTGTCTTTATGTGTGGTAAAGACTCACATTTATGCCCTTCCTTCTATATTTTCCTTGATGATGGGCAGACCTGATCACTGGCATACTAGAGATTTTAGCAGATATTTTCTTATGGAACCCTGTATTTTAACCTTGATTTGAAATAATTTCCTCAATTTAAGATTAAATAGAAAATTATGATTCCACTCTCCAAAAAGCTAGAAAATTAGTTAAGCAAATATATGCTTTCTGACAAAAAAAAAAAAAAAAAATTAAAGAAGCGTACATATTTCACTGGTCATTGTTAAATAATAAGTGAATGGTAGAAATTGAAGTGGATTTTTTTACACTATTTGTTTCTTTTATTTATTTATATTTTATTATCTATTTATTTACCTATTATCTATTTATTTTTATCTTTTGTAAGACAGTATTATAGTTTCCTTGAAACCAAAGTATTAGGGGCAAAGCTGTAATTTTGTGATTCACAGATTATCACTGGCAAACTCTGGTGTTAAGGGTTATCAATCAGTCATGATACCCTTAGCACTAAAACATAATTCAATGTATTTTCATATTATTACTTTAAACAAAACCAACCAATCAACCAAACAGACAAACCAAAGGAGCCAACCAAACAACAGCAACAAGAAAACCAAAATGAAAAAAACAAACAAAGAAACAAACAAACAAAAAAAGCAGAACCAAAAAAACACAGACAAACAAACAAAAAACTACTGTGGATTTTCCTACACAACAACTGTCATACAATTAATAGAACTCTGCCATGTCTTAACAGAGTGAGGTATTTATACATATAAGGTGTTCCACTGAACTGTTCTGAAATTCAAAGTACATTTCAGGAGAAAACTACATTTGTAGGAGCATTTTTTTTCAAATAATAAAAAAAAAAAAGTATGACATCCATTTAAACCAAACCAAGTTTTCTGTCTGGCATTTCACTTCAGAAAGCTTCTTTATTGAATATTTTCATTAAAATTTAGGCAATTTATTTTACGGGAAAGAGAATGATTGGTAAAAGAAAAAATGTATTCATAAGGCACAGCTAGGATTACATACTGGAGTGTTATTGATAAAGCAGAACCAGCTTTTGAAAGGATCTTGCAGTCTATGTTATAAACAGATAAAAATCAGAAAAGACATAGATTATTTATATATTTTTTGTCCATGCTCTAATTATTATCATTGTCTGCATGATTATTACTGCTAGGACTAGTTTATTATTCTAATATAAATAATTAATTAATCCTCTGGATTTCTATATCTCAACTATTACTATTCTTCTGAAAATTTCCAAGTAAGACATTGAAAGAAATTAACAGTTTCACTACTTCTGACTTTATCTAAATGTTTGGGAATTTAGTGAAAACCTAAGCTAAATAGTTGTTACTTCAAAAATATTATAAAATTTTCGTGACAGTTTATTATTTGAGATTTTCTGTAATGTCTAGTTGAATTTGCAACATTCATTATTAAAGTAAATTCATATTCTACTTTATTTTATTAAAAAACAAACAAACAAACAAAAAGTTAACAACTGCAAAGCAGTATTTATCTACAGCAATGACAATAGTGGGTCCACACACTTTTCACTCAGAAGGTGACTGACCATTGTTACATATCACTGGTACAACAGCAGCAGAGAGTTAACATCTCTCCCTTAGCTCTTTGGAAAAAAGTATGCAGCAGTGGACCTTGAATATAAAAACATAGTTGTGCATAGTATTAAATGCATAATATATGCAGCAGAGTGAAGAGTACAGCCCATTACCCTTGTTCCAAGTCATTCAGTACAAATGAAACAGAATACTTTTTTTTTTTTTTTCTTTCTGCTGTCTGTTCATTGTTATAAATGAGGCTGGAATTCTGTGGAAGACTTTTTATGTCTTAATGTTATGAAAAATTGTGGATCGTGGAATAAAAATCAATGTAGAAGGTTCAAATTTTGTGGCTTTGCAAGTAGCATATTTGTGAAATTTTTATAACATCCTGGCAGACAAAAACACACTTTCCCAAACAGATAATATACACATTCATTTAGGCAAAAATCATGGTGATCTTATTCCAAGGTGTTTATGGCACTAACATATTTTCTATGCCATAGAATAATCTGATTTCTTAAATATCTCTAACATATGAAAAGGAATTTTTGTTATAAAGAACTTCATTGTGAAGGAAATATGCAGAATCTGTTGTAGCTATCAGTAAAATAAATCTATAGTTTCTATGGCCATTTGTCTAAGAATTATTTCCTCTAAAATAAACTAACAATATTTCAAATTTTATTAGATGATAAATCTGATTTATTCTCACTCAGTTTGACAGAAACCAAGGATGTCCCGAATGCATTTAATAAGGTCAAGTAGAAAATTACCAAACTCAGTGCTATGTATAACTGAAGTTTCTGAAGAGCTAATACCTCAAAGTGGAAAGTGTAAGTCAAGAATAATTTGTTTAACAAGTTATGTGAAATAACTGAGGTTCTCAAAGAAAGGTTTACTAAATAGCCAAAAAGTATGCGGTGTTTATATCATCAAAAGAGAGAGAGTATCCTGGATGCTTGAGAGTATCCTGCAAGTATACCAGTAACTTACATTTTAGGGTCTGCCATTATTTCTTTCTCAGAAATGATAATAAAACTGATCAGTGATCAGCCAGGTATCATGAAGTACCACATTTTATAAACCATAACCACTACCTGAAGAACACTTAAAAAAAAAGAAAGAAAATAAACGGCAATTTACACACATATTAACTTATCAATTTGAGCTACATCTCATCCATTCTTTTTTTTGTGTGTGTGTGTGTGCGTGAAAACTATTGTACTTATATTTAATTACCACCACTCCCTACCCCCTCAGAAATAAAACTGGATAAACTTGATATACTTTATTAGCAGGAATATATATATATATATATCCAAATGGACAGAAAATAACCAGACTAAAACAATAAACATAACAAACAACAACAACAGCAAAACTAGGCAAAATAAATTATTTCACATACAGGGAAGCTAGCATGTAGGCTGTTCTTTAGGCAATTGCCTATTATGTATTCTATATGCAATCCTACTGCATATAGGTTCACTGTCCTTTTTGTTCTGTCACCTATATCATCTGTATTTCACAGATACCTGAATACAAATTCTACTAACTCTGTGCTCTAGAATTCATTGAGACATATATATTCTTTCAGTGTTCCTGAACATGTACAAAAGGCATTTCCAGCAGAATTTGCTTTAACATGATGTAGCAATATATTTTGTAAGTCATGAAAAATGCTAGCTTGTTTGCAAAATGAAACAATTTTCTTCCAGCACAAAATCTACTAGAGCAGAAATGCACAGTCATTTAGGCAATCAATAAAGCAACAGAGATGAAACCATTAATGCAGATATAGACTTCTCGATAGTATGGTGCACAGAATTTGCAAGTCACATGGCCATTTCTGAAATACAACATGTTAACTTCAAATTTGGTCCTTGAATCTGAAGTTATTGTTTGGTAACAGTTAATACACATTTCTTTTTTAGTTATATACAATACAAACTCCGTCCAGTCTTTGGATAGATTTTAAGCCAGGGAAACTAGTAAAATAATGGGAATTAACAGACACTGACAGACCCTTGTCTCATATAAAGACATTTTTATTTTTATTTTTACTTTATTTTGAGAAAATCTTCAATTTCATGCATACAGCTAGTCCTTCAATAGAACTACTTTTCAAGTAAAACTGCTGAAAAGTCTGTTAATTCAGTGCTCTACAAAATTAAATAATTCAGGGAAGGGAAGGGAAGGGAAGGGAAGGGAAGGGAAGGGAAGGGAAGGGAAGGGAAGGGAAGGGAAGGGAAGGGAAGGGAAGGGAAGGGAAGGGAAGGGAAGGGAAGGGAAGGGAAGGGAAGGGAAGGGAAGGGAAGGGAAGGGAAGGGAAGGGAAGGGAAGGGAAGGGAAGGGAAGGGAAGGGAAGGGAAGGGAAGGGAAGGGAAGGGAAGGGAAGGGAAGGGAAGGGAAGGGAAGGGAAGGGAAGGGAAGGGAAGGGAAGGGAAGGGAAGGGAAGGGAAGGGAAGGGAAGGGAAGGGAAGGGAAGGGAAGGGAAGGGAAGGGAAGGGAAGGGAAGGGAAGGGAAGGGAAGGGAAGGGAAGGGAAGGGAAGGGAAGGGAAGGGAAGGGAAGGGAAGGGAAGGGAAGGGAAGGGAAGGGAAGGGAAGGGAAGGGAAGGGAAGGGAAGGGAAGGGAAGGGAAGGGAAGGGAAGGGAAGGGAAGGGAAGGGAAGGGAAGGAAGAAAAGAAAAGGAAAAGAAAAGAAAAGAAAAGAAAAGAAAAGAAAAGAAAAGAAAAGAAAAGAAAAGAAAAGAAAAGAAAAGAAAAGAAAAGAAAAGAAAAGAAAAGAAAAGAAAAGAAAAGAAAAAAAAGAAAGAAAAGAAAAGAAAAGAAAAGAAAAAAAGAAAGAAAAGAAAGAAAAGAAAAGAAAGAAGGAAGGAAGGAAGGAAGGAAGGAAGGAAGGAAGGAAGGAAGGAAGGAAGGAAGGAAGGAAGGAAGGAAGGAAGGAAGGAAGGAAGGAAGGAAGGAAGGAAGGAAGGAAGGAAGGAAGGAAGGAAGGAAGGAAGGAAGGAAGGAAGGAAGGAAGGAAGGAAGGAAGGAAGGAAGAACACCAAACCTGCGGCATAACATCAGCTGGAAGAGTGAGGAGTAAGAAACTGCCTAGCAGACATGAAGGTCAGTGAAGAAGGAGGGGAAGGAGGTGGCCTCTGGAGAGGACCATGAGGCCTGTGTTCCCCTGTGGCCTGTGGAGAGGACCATGGTGAAGCAGGTTGGTCCCCTTCAGCCCATGTTGTACCACGGTGTACCACCCATGGAGAACCCCAAAGTGGAGCAGGTAGATCTGCCCTGAAGGAGGCTGTGGTTTGTGGGGAATGCCCACCAGAGCAGATTGCAGGCCAGAGTTGTAGCCCATGGAGAGGGAACCACACAGAAGCCAGTAGCAACCTGGCAGAAGCTGCTGCCCGTGGGTGACCCAGGCTGGAGCAGTGTGCTCCTATTGGATGGAGCCCATGGTAAGGACTCATATTTGGAGTAGTTCTTGAAGAGCTGCTGCCTGTGGGAAGCCCACACAGGATCAGTTCAGGAAGGATGGCATCCCGTGGGACCCACATTGGAGCAGGGAAGAGAGTGACTGTGAAGGAGCGGCAGAGACAAAGTGCTATAGACTGACCACAACACCCACTCTTCCATATCCCTGCACCACTCGGGGAGAGGAGGTGGAAGAGGGTGGATGGGGGGAAGGTGTTCTTGGTTTATTTCCTTTGTTTCTCACTTCTCTAGCTTGTTAATAATAGGCAAAAAATTTTAGTAATCTCCCTACTCTGAGTCTGTTTTGCCACTTATGATAATTGTTGAGTGATCTCCCAGCCCTTATTTAAACCCTTGAGCCCTTTGCCTCGTATTTTCTCCTTCTTTCACTTTAATGAGGGGGAGTGAGAGTGGCTGTGATGGAGCTAGGCTGCCCACTCTAGTAAAACCACTACGTGGATATATATACATATATATATATATAGATTCATATTTATATGTCATCTTTTTTTCTCCCAAGCAATGCTAAAGATCTCATCCAGAAGCTTCACTGGTGTTAACTAATGAAATCCATGGAATTTCAACAACTCCAATATGGCATTTTATTCATTATCATAAAAACAAAAAAACAAACAAACAAATAAAACTTTAAGTTCATGGTCATGATATTGAATCGAGTATTGATAATATTTCTGTGTGTCTTAGTTTTGGATGGGATAGAGTTAATTTTCTTCACAGTGGCCCATATATTGTTGTGTTTCAGATTACAGGAGCTTCAGGCTGGATGTTAGGAAAAGGTTCTTCACTGAGAGGTTGTTCAGGCACTGGAACAGGCTCCCCAGGGAAGTGGTCGCTGCACCAAGCCTGCCATGACCTACAGATTTCAATGAGTAAACACTCATTGGAAAACACTCTCAGACATATACTTTAATTTTTAGGGAGTCCAGTGTGGAGCCAGGAGTTGGACTTGATAATGCTTGTGGGTCCCTTCCGTCTTGGAATATACTATGATTCTTTCTGGGGGAAAGAAGGAGGAAGGGGAGACTTTTGAAAAGATGGCATTTGTCTTCCCAAGAAACCATTACACTTGATGAGCCCTGCTTTCCTGGAAGTGGATGAATGTCGGAACTTCAGGTGATGGGAAGTATTGAATCAATTTCCTGTTTTCCTTTGCTTGCACAAGCAGCTTTTACTTTACCTAGTAAGCTGTCTTATCTTGATGCATGTTTTCTGACATTTTATCTTTCCAATTCTCTCCCCCATCCTGCTGGAGCGGAGTGATTGAGTGAGTGGCTACATGGTGCTTAACTACCAGATTTAGCCTGGCATTATATCATGGCATTATATCACTTCACCAAGTCTCTAGAAATTAATTGTATTTTCTTCTCTATCCTTATGTCTTCATGCTTTTGACTAGAGTAAATAACATTAATTAATAAATTATTTCAAGATACTACAGTTAAAATAATTTTGAATATTAGAACTAGATTAAATTTAAGATCTTAATACCAAACATTTTTTACATTGTCAAGCTAGATTTGTATTCCTTCATGAAAACTTTCTTTCTCTGTAGTGCCTTTCTTTTCAGTCCAAGGATAATATAATATTAAGCAATATTTAGGAAAAGTTGTAGATCTCCATGAGATCTGTTCTTCAATTTCCTATATCTTTATTACATGCAGTACCAATGTAAAATGAAAATGTATGTACATGAAAATGTACATGTACAATGAAAATTTATGTACATAAAATGTAACAACAACATCAATAATAATAACAATAATAATAGTAATAAAAATATGGAAGGAGTTGAGCAGGAAGAAGCAAGGGACACATGCAGCTGTGATTTCTTTTTTATACATTTAGCAAGCTCTAAAGCCCAGATGCCTTTAGTCAAAAATTCCCTGTAATTTTGAGACACTAAGTCTGAAATCTGAGCTAGACTTCTAATTACTCATGAGGTTCAGTGACTTTATCAGATCAACCTGTTCTGTGTGTGCTGCACACATACGTATGTACACATATATTTGTATGCACAAACGTACATACTTACAAACATAAAAATATGTATGGAAATATTATGCATCCATGTGTACTAATAAACTTCAACTACCAAATCCTTGTTAATGATGAGCTCCTTCAAAATCTATTGACTTGTATGGGAACTGTTCAGTTTCTTAGAAGGCAGACAAATATAATGACTGGTATATGGTTGTATTTTTAAACAGAAGAATCTAATATATGTATTAATATACTGTGTGTATATTTTTAGTGAGAATGAAATCGAGGCAGCAGTGGAAAGGAGTACAAGCTCAATTTAATTATTTGGATTCAGCCTTTCATCTTATGAAAAATTCAGAATCAAAGCAGATGTCTGTAAAATACTGCTGCTTTAAAGTATAGTTTCTACCTGTTTTATGAGTTTTAATTAAGCAGAGGAGCTTTTATATTTTACCAGGAAAAAAAAAGAAAAAATCTTAATTGGTGTACTGTTATCTGGTAAGAGTTGAAATGTTCTATATTAAAGTTTAGCTAAAAAAAAAAAAAAAAAAAAAAGAGAGAGAGAGAGAGAGAAACTGAAATCTGACTGAATTTTGTATGAAATCAAAAATAATCTTCTGCATAGTCTTCCTTTTGAGTATCTGAACTTTTATACTCCAGGAGAGGTTTCCACTTTATTTAAGAAAGAAACTTTTTACAGTGAGAATAATCAATCAGTAGCACAAACTCCCCACAGAAGTGGTAGAATCCCTATCTGTGAAAGTTTTGAAGATACAGCTGGACAGGGTGCTAGATAATCTAGAATCTCTTTTCTTTAGGATCTTTAAAGATCTCTTCCACTTAGGGCTGCTGTGTGATTCTATATATGAGCTTATCACTTCTTTTTTGTAGTTACAAAGTAAAGTTAAACCAGTTAGCAAGTGAAAATATTGCTGCTATGTTGGATAAAGAAGGAAGTTTTGGTTTGCTTTGCATTTTCTGTTCATTCTATTTAAACACTGTTGATATATTTAAAAAAAAATAAAAAGGAAAAAAAAAATGTAAACAAGAGCCTCAGTTAAAATTACAAGACAGCAAAAACTCCACTGCTAAACTCTGTTCAGCACATATCACATAACCTCCAACAATGGCTACCCAGAAAACAGTCCTTCTCTGTTGATGTATTTCTAATAACTTCATCTGAGGGGAAATCACCTTATGAAGTAGTGAGAGTTTTCTTCTTCTTCCTTTTATATCTGTAACTTCCTCAAAGAAACAGTTATTTTCCATGTTATCCTCTTGCAAAAGAAAGTAACCTTAAAAACAGGAGGCTGAATGTCATGTTTAAGAGTTGACAGTTAATTACAATGAGTGTTGGCTTCTTTTAGCAGTATTGACATTAGCACTGAAAATAATCAACACAGGACAGTGAGCAGAGGGACAGTCAGGGGTGGTTAGCAGTACTGTAAGGTATTGCAACAAGGTTTGTAATTTTCAGGTGAAGGTTGCTCATATTCTTGCTTATTTGCTACTATTATCATTCTGCACTTTAGCAAAGACATCACCTCGAACTTTGTTCCTGATAATTGCACATTTTCTTTTCCTCACAAGTGACAAGCTTGACAGTCTCTTTAAACTGACAAATTTGTAATTTGCAGACCTTCCTCAACAGCACCTGCATAACAGCAAAGAAGTGTTATAATATGAACCTAGCATGCATTTTAATGCAACGGTCATCTTAAGCCAACTGCTGGTAGAGCAACAGTTTTTCACCCATCATTTGGAAAAAGAAAGTAACAAGGTACAAGGAGCACCTAGGTCATGATTCCCATCTCTTTAAAAACTTTTAGCTCTTTTTAACTGGTTGATTTATTCTCAATTTATGCTATTCAAAAGGGGCTACATAAAACCTTCAGACTAAATGTTGACCTCTCATCTCCTTCTCTGTATGTTGTACAGAGTATTTATTACTTCATGTTTCACACACGTGGTTTCAATGAAGTCCAAATTAAATTTTACACGTCAATCAATCTGATCTTTTCTCAGCATTCTCTTTATCTATTTTTTTTTATAGGCTACATACAGAAAACAATTGTACTCTGTTTTTAATGCCATACAGTATTTAATACTATTACTTAATACCACAACTTATTTCATCAGTTCTACAATCCTGCAAGTCCACACTGTGAAGTTTCTACAATATGCTCATCTCTGCTGTAGCAGTACTGTGAAGATTCAAAACTGGAGGGAAAGATCACCCATAGTCCAAAGAGAAAACAGACCATATTGATGAATTAGTTTCTTCATGTGCTATTTTCTCTAGTATACTATTTCAAGATGCTGCAGTGTATCTTTTAATATTATGATGACTGTAAGATTTTTGATTTTCAAAAAGGAAAGCTTGGGTAAGCTAGAGGTAATGCTTGGAAGTCCAGGATCAACATATTGACCTGATCAGTGGCATGCAATTGCATCCTTTCCACCAAAAAGAAGAGTAACTTACATTCTAAGAAATTTGCAAGTATGTGATTGACATGCAGGCATTGTCTCTGGAACTTATCCACAAAACAGTAAAAGAGACTATCTGGTCTGAGAGACTGTCCGGTCTGGTTTGCATGAAAAAGCAAACAAAGCAACTGAAATAGAAAACCATTAAAAGTAGAGTTGAGGTAATTTTATACCCTCAACTTTCAGACCTTGCTATATTCACAAACACAAATTTCTTCATAGTGTGTTTGCTAGCTAACCTTATATACATACTTGGAAAAATTAGGTTTAAAAATAATAATTATTATTATTATTGAAACCATACAGAGACACAAAGTACATAAAAAAATCCTTCAGCATCTCTAAGTGTTTCTAGGGATCCTCTTTATGTATGCCTTTGATTATTTTTTTTTTATTATTTTTTTTTAAGGCACTGTCTAATTAATTTGAGGTCATAACTTTTTTACTTGCAAGAGTTACAGGTTGGAGAACCTTAATGCAGACTTTACTATAGGGCCGTGCCCACGTTTGTTTACTGACAGAAAGGATACAATTATGAAATATCAAACAAATGCTGAAAATCAAAAAGGAAGCAAGGGGCTAAAGAAGAACAACTATTCACAAAGACTACCATTTTAAAGCATGAATATTCATAACCATAAGGACATGTTTCCCATGAATACAAGCTAAGCTTGGTCTGCAAGATGCAAATGGAGTACACCAGCTTTTTAGTCATTTCCTTTGATTCTAATGATATAAGTTAGAAAGGGCAGAAGTGGTTGACTTTTTAATGCAGCTATGTCCAGAATATGAACGCTTAAGTGACAGAAAGTGTCTATGCTTTTTAGGTTAATGGGAACATAACAGACCTGTATAAACCTGTTTTTCACTCATTTCCATTAGCAAAGGCCAAGCTCACTAATGCAGCACATGAACCAAGTGTATACAAGTTAGGAGCTTGACTTAACCAAGGTCTGTTTTGGTATGTGTGTGCGTGTTGGAGACTATTTATTTATCTATTTATCTATTTATCTTTTTTTTTTTTTTTACTTAAATGGTTTACTTGCTCAAGCATTTAGGAAAACTTGCTTTAGAACATGAGGAAACAGCTTCAAGTTGTGTCAGGTGAGGTTTAAGTTGTATATTAGGAAGAATTTCTTCATGGAAAATGTGTTTAAGCATTGGAACTGGCTACTCAGAGAAGTGCTGGATTCCCATCCCTGGAGGTATTCAAGAGATGTATGGATGTGAATCTTCCTTAATTACTATTATTCCACTGATAATGGAGCCACATGTACATAGTTATGTGAGGGATTGGTTGCCATTTGTTGCAATTAATTTGTCTCAGAGTAAAAATATGAACAGCCCTATAAAAATGTAGATAGATTAGAAGTGAGGATTTAACAATCTGAGACCTTAGTAATCATTTTAAATGTTAGGTGAACAGTTCCAGTAGCGTTCAGAATGTGCTCCTCTGAAAAATGATACCTGGTATGTACAGGGAAGCAAAAAGGTGTTGTGGTTTAACCCGGATGGCAGCTAAGCACCACACAGCTCTTCTCTCAGCCTTCCCCCTTCCTCTCTGGGGAAGAGAATCAGAAAAAATGAAGCTTGTGGGCTGAGATTAAGACAGTTTATTTTAGGACAGGAAATAAAGGAAGTCAATAATAATAATGATAATAGTACTACTAATAGTAGTGTGTACAAAACAAGTGATGCACAATACAATTACTCACCACCTGCTGACCGATGCCCAGCCTATCCCCAAGCAGCTGGTTACCCCCACCCCAGCCAGCCACCCCATATTAATTGTTTAGCATGACATCATATGGTATGGAATATTCCTTTGGCCAGTTTGGGTCAGTTGTCCTGGTTCTGTCCCCTCTCAGCTCCTGTTGCACCCCCAGCCTGCCCGCTGGCAGAACGGTGTGAGAAGCTGAAAAGTCCTTGGCTTAGTGTAAGCACTACTCTGCGACAATTAAAACATCATCATGGTATCAACATTATTCTCATCCTAAATCCCAAACACAGCACCCTACCAGCTACTAGGAGGAAAAATAACTCTATCCTAGCTGAAATCAGGACAAAAGGAAAGGTGAAGAGAAAAGGGAAAGGGAGAAGGGAATGGGAAAAGTGAAGAAGAAGGGAGTATTCTGACAGGAATGGCTTATGAATGGCCAAAGGTAGAATGTTTGTATGCATATCCTTATTTATTTTTAAATTGATTCATTAACATTATCCTCTAACTTCAAAATAATGCAAAACATATCATTAAGTCTTCAAAACTTTTCTAGTTGTAGTTCTAACAACAGTTTCAACAACACCTTATCTACATGAATGCTACTTTGACTGAATTCTATTTTCCTTGATTTCTCTTGTAAACGTAAATGAAGTTTGGGTGACTTCTATTAATAAACACTTCAGTATCCATTCAATCTTTCTCTCTGTCATCTCAACACAACCTGTAACCTCTTACATCTTATACATTCTCTTTTATGTACTATAAAATTTAATTTTATATTTAAAAAGTCATTTCATTACCTCATATTTGTACATTACTGTTACTCTTGTAAAAACATTGATTTTTATAATCTATATTCTCTTTTTATCCATTCTATCTTCAATATCTGTAACATGACTAGATGGGTTTACATGGCAAAGTTTTAGTAGCAGGGGGCTACAGGGGTGGCCTCTGTGAGGAGTCCAGAAGTTGCCCATGTTAGTTAAGGGCCAGTTTCAGCCAGCTCCAAAAGAGACCTGCTGCTGGGCAGAGCCAAGATAATAAGAGAGGTTGTTTGCGCCTCTGTAACAGCAGATTTAAGAGAGGGGAAAAACAAACAAACAAACAAACAAACAAACAAACAAAAAACACCATACAACAACAGCTGGGAGAGTGAGGAGTGAGAAACAGTCCTGCAGACACCAAGGTCAGTGAAGAAAGAAGGGGAGAAGTTGCTCCAGCACCTGGAGTAGTTTTCCTGCTGCCTGTGGAGTGGCCCATGGTGGAGCAGACTGTCCCCCTGCAGCCCATGGGGCCCATGGTGAAGCAGGCTGTTCCCCTGTAGCCCATGTGGCTCACAGCAGAGCAGATCTCCACACTGCAGTCCATGGAGGAGCCCAAGGTAGAGCAGGTGGATCTGGCCTGAAGGAGGCTGCAGCCTGTGAAGAGCCCCTGCCAGAACAGACTCCGGGAGCTGTTGGAGCTGCCTCCCATGGGGGGTCCCATGTTGGAGCAGTTTGCTCCTGACAGGTGGACCCTGTGGACAAGCTCATAGTTGGAGCAGTTCTTGAAGAGCTGCTGCCTGTGGGAAGCCCACACAGCATCAGTTCAGGAAGAACTTTATCACATGTGAGGGACCCCACGTTGGAGCAAGGGAAGAGAGTGACCATGGAGTTGTGGAAACGAAGCGTTATGAACTGACCATAACCCCCATTCTCTGTTCCCTTATGCCACTCAGGGGGGAAGACATAGAAGAGGGTGGATGGGGCAGAAGTTGGTTTTAGTTTGAGTCTCTCACTGTTCTAGCTTCTTAGTAATAGGTAATAAATTACATTAATCTCCCTGTGCTGAATCTGTTTTGCCCATGATGATAATTGTCAAGTGATCACCTGGTCCTTATCTCAACACATTAGTCCTTTTCATTGTATTTTCTCCCTCTTTCCCTTTGAGGAGGGGAGTGAGATCTGTTGTTGTGGATTTCAGCTGCCCACCTAGGAAAAAAACACCACACCAGGAGAGCTTCTATAAAAATAACATAGCTATCTTACTGTCCACAAAGTCACTCATACAGCATAACAAAAAAAAAGTGATAGATTGTCTACCTTTTTAAAACTTCAGACCAAGATTTTATGCATCTCTGACAGGAATTCATTAGTCAAAGAGAGTTACTAAGGGATTATTAATACTGTGCTGTTATTATATGGCAACCAAGAGCAAATAATCAAATGATGTAAAATATCTATTATGTCTGTCAATTATATGTTATAAATGTCAAACTACCTTATACTAGAAAGATGTGAAGTAACCTTTTTTTTTTTTACATTGAAGATGACTTTTCTATAATTTTAATCCTAGTCATCGTTACATACATAACATAGTATTCCTATTTGATAGATGGTGTAAAATTTCATATTTTAGAAAAGGAAAAATAAATAAATAAATAAAACAATATAACAATTATAATTTACAATTATAATTTTCCATTTCTAACACACAAAAAAAGAAAGGTCAGCTAAGCAAAGGCCCCTATTTGCTAACAGCTAAGTTTTCTCTACTCTTTGAAATCCAAGGAACAATTAAAGGTGCAGCAGTTAAAAATTATCCATCAATTAGAGCTGGAAGCAAGCACCCATGAAATACAGGTGATAACCATAAATCAGAACAATTAGTCTGTCTAAAAAAGGAACATGATCAAATCAGAAACTCTCTACCAGCTGCTCATTTAATCTTAGGTTGCAATGTTTTCTGTTCTGAGGAGACAAATCTGCATTGGATGATGTTGAAATTTAACAGCTATGCATCCCTCAAGGTTATTCCTTCAAATAAGTACAGCCTGAGTTCCCAATCCTGCAAAGATTTTTGCATATAATAATCTCTAAAACTGCCAGTAGTTTCAAGGAAGCATATTACATGAATAAAATTAAGACCTATGTATGTTTCTGTAAATTTGAGTGAAATAAGTTGATGCAGTCAACTTTCCAAAATAGTTTCAACAAATATCAGTATTCAACACTATGATAAAATATAAAATAATCTTAAGAAAGAATCACAAGAGGAAGCTACAAATACTACCACATTAACACAAAAGAGGAAAAAAAAGAGACCTTTTATGATCTTTTACGTAGCTTCAAGAATCCTACAGTGACATGGAGAGAAACATAGAAAACGACAAAACTAGAGAGACAAAGGAACAAATATATTGTTTATCTCTGTAACCTAAATGTTATTCCTATCAGGGAAGGACAATTAGTGATGTGACTCAGAATCTCTTATTTATTAAACATCAATTCACCTTTATGTTAAAATAATAATTATTTTTATCAGATGATATTTTAATTAAACAATATATTGAAGGAATTTCTCAAATATCTCTATATTCCCTGGCAATATACAGTAATAATAATAGTAATAATAGTAGTAGTAGTAGTAATAATAATAATAATAATAATAAAGCTGGGATAAATAGGGTGTTCTTCCAAGGAAATGACTTGTTCCTGGGGGCTTTGAGTGGCACATTTATTCTTTCAAGGGTAAAGAGAAGCCAGGCATAATTGGATAGTATTTTGCTAATTATTATCATGCCTAATTTTCTTGTTCCAGTCTCATTGATATCTAAGGGTTTTACAGCAGTTCAGAGAAAGAGAGATGATATGCCAGCCCACAAACTACTGCTGGTACAACTCTCAATAATGATTTCTCTTCCCTCTCATCCTTTCTAAGAATGATAGAACTGAAAACTTCTGTTACATATAAGAAAACTGGCAGGATACTATAAATCATTATCCTTTAGAAGTTCTCTGAAATAAAACACTAAAAATGTAATAGTAAATATATGCATATATATTTTCACTCAGCAAGACTGTATGGTAACATTATTTTAGAATAGTCATTGGCCAGCACACTGCTATGAGATTATTAGCCAGGGTGACTAGGACCTGTTCCTGAAAGAAGTGAAAGAAATTCAGAAAATTCTTGATGATGAAATTAACAGTTTTAATAATCTGCTTACATTATTCAAGCTCAACAAAGATTTAAATAAATGAAAACTTCAATATTCTTTGAAAATAAACAGTAAGAAAACCACTGACAAATTTTTCGTTTAATAACCTTTAGCTTCTTCGCCTCCCCAAGAAATGGGATATAACTGCAGCAAAAGTATGCATCCTTCTACAATTGCATTCCAGTCTTCAAAGAGTTAGTCTAAATAGTCCTCTATTTTAGATTCACAGGATCAGCTGTTTCTTTCAGTTACTCACTCAAAAGCTGCATAATGCCATATTATTGCCTTTAATGAGATTAGTTTCTCACCCTACATGAGCAGAACCTATCTTTTATCAAAGGATGGCAAGTACTGATCCATGGTTCTGCAATAAACCACGGATATAAAAACAGTCAATACAGTCAAGCTAACAGCAAAATTGCACCAACATATGTATTGTTTCAGCTTTGCTGCATTCATATTTTATTTATTAGAAATTCATTCTATGTCACTTGTTTTACAGGTATGTTGATCAAAAGCAAAAGCTTTTCAATGGAGGCACTTCAAAATCATAGTCATCAGATGGGATCTGTAAATAAGAGCCATGATGGCAAACGGGGGCAGGGCAGAGGGAGATTTCTAAATAGCAGTATTCTATCACTTCTCTTTCTTTTCTCCCAGGAATCAGCTTGAACATTTATTTTTTATGCTACAAGGAGCAGTTGTAAAGAGCTGGAAATCCATCTTATGTACTCAGCTGTACTCAAGTACTGTTCAGTGAACATTCATAGAATTGTATGTGACAGGTAATATTTCATAACAGCTTCTTCAGTGTAAGTTGCCCACTCTTTAGTGCTGAACTGTCATCAATTAATTAATATTCAGCTGAATTTGGAAATTCATAATTATCTATTTTACATCAAAATTAATTTAATTATGTGGGGAACTGAGCAGAGGAGCCAAGTTTTGGGAGTTCATGCTTTAAACTGAAGACAAAAATATTGGGGTTAGTTTAGAAAAAGAAACATATGCTTGTGTTTTAATTCTCAATACTAGAATCTATTTTAGTGTTAATAATTTAGAGATAGTGTCATCAATACATGTAATGCTGTTGAGTAACTGATTGTTTGCTATACCATACTAATAATAGCTTTCTATAGAAAACAATCAGAAGCACAAAGTGACATAATTTAATACAGTGAACTTCCCTATATGTTTTACTTTCCAGGATGGAAGGCAACGCAACCTGAGTGTTGTGGCTTGTATAACACATAGTAGCACAATATGTTTGATTATCTGTTACAACTACACCTCACACTTACCCCTGAGAAAACTGAGGCATATAATGCTATCAGACCATAAGTGTAGCTTTTTGCACCTACTTTGTGACATAAATGACTACATCAGATGCCATTGTGGATAATCAAGTCCTTGATTACTTCTCTTTAAAGGTCAGCATTGTCAGAGATTAACAGCTAAGGATGTAGGTACAAAGGATAAATTTTCCTCAGAAGATAAGCCAGTTTAACAGACTCTTTCTTGCTCCTCTGAAATGGGGCTAACCTTCTGAACAGCACTGAAATGATTGTTTGAATTACAAGACTTCACAGCCATAACATAAAGGTAAGAGAGGTTAAAAAAATGAATAACTGTATTCTTTGATTGCTTGTTTACAGCACACTCCTACACAAACCTCTACTAGAACAACTAAGGGAGAAGCAAACAGGTGTGAATATAGAAACCAATGAACACGAGCAGAAGGAGAAATATTTACACTGACTCCACTAAAATTTGTGCTTTGCTCAGCTACAACATCATTAAAATGTTCATAGTAGTGTCAACGGAAAAAAAAAAATGGGTGAGTCTCTGCCTTTTTGAGTTAGAATCTTCTATTCTTCCTTGAAGGATCCTGCAAGTGTTTAGACAGTTGCCTGAACAAAATTATGTATATAAACTAAGAATCTAGAGCTAATATCTTGCCAGGCAAAGTAATGTACTAAAAGATCCTAAAACAAGGCCATAATAGTCCATCATGAAATATCTCTGCAACCAGTAGCAACATTAACATTTTCCCAGAGTTTATCAAGTCTTCTCCACCTATCTTTTCCTGGGAAATTTAAAAAATGTTGTTGCCTATGTTTGTTTACTTGTGTATTTTTTTGTTTTTCTTATTTAAGAATGGTTATAAAATTAAGCAGATATTTTATTTATTTATTTATTTATTTGGCGGACAAAGTGCTAACTAGAGGTCTTAGAGAATGCTTTTGCCTGAGAGAAGGAAATAAATTGATTTAGAAGTAGTTCTTTAACTTATGCAAAATTGAGCAACATGCACCAAAAACTTAGTGATTAAATAAAAGAATAAGTGATATAAGCTTTATACGGAACAGTAAAAAATAGAAAGAAAACTTGATAAAGTACTGTAAAACAAGGAAGTTGTAATGAGCTATTTTGATTTATGATATTCATTTTCATTTCACGTAGGTAATCTGTCTTAATACAAACACAAAGCCTTGCTTCTGTTTTATTAAGTAATACATTTAACATTTCATGGCTTTGAAAATAGGGAAAAATAAGAGTATTTGGGTAATATAGCAAATCATTTGTTTCAGCTTCACACAAGGTGAAATTTAAACAACTTTTAATGAAATAAAGGTATTACTATTGCTTTTCCACTGTGTTTGACTTTGGCTTCAGTGTTAGTTTTGATATTGAAAAATTTGGACAGAGAGCTATAGCAAGTAGTATTATAAATATGCCATAATACAGCTATTAATTTCTGACCTTTAGATAGTCAAAATGACAATTTCAAATAGATATTCTTGGAATAAATTCATGAGATTTTGCACTGACTAAGGTCTTGTCATTTTGCTGACTGTGTACATAACAGATCAATTATTCCTTCAAGACTTAAATTTTCTTTTGATTTGCAAAATTTGTGCTACATGCATTAAATTGTCCTTCTAGTAAAACAGAATGGCTGAAAATTCACTGAAGTAAGCCAAATGCTCTATTGCAGCAAACAATTCTCTTTTAAAGTTTGTAAGAATAATTTTATAAAATAAAAAGCAAAATTAGGCTTGCTGTTGTGTTTTTAAAATGAAGAAAGCAAAGCAGAGGATGTCTCTGTATAAAGAAGTTGTATAAAATTGTATGGACACTTCTAGCCAGGAATTTTTGTGTGATCAGTAATTAAATACAATCAATACTTCAACTCAAATTGTTATTTGTGACAAATGCAGTATAACCATGGGTTATTTAAACACTATTAATTGTGGTATTTAGGAAGAGTGTGGAATCATTAAGTACTGTGTATGAGGACAATAAATTTAGAAATATTACTTGGTCTTTATGAAATTGGTGGTGGCATGTGTGATCAAAGTTTCTTGAAGGAATTAAACTCAATGAGTACTGAGTGCACTTCCTTTAGGTCTAGTGCTGGCCTAAAGCTGGTAAAAATCTCAGAAATGAAATAACCTAGTTTAAAAAAAAAAAAAAAGCTTAAAGTTTTTCAAACAGTATAAAATAAATAAATACCCTGGAAGTGAGAGAGATTTTATGAAAATTAATAGACAAGGGTTGAGAGGGTAGTTTCAGAATTTTCTGCTCGTTCACAGTTTCTAAATGTTGAAAAAAGTTGTCTTTTGCAGGCTGAGGTGTTTCCATTTTTTATTTTCTAAGTAAACAGTAAAAAGGAAAGAAACTTCAAAGTGACAAATGGGTAAAGTAATAAAATTCTTCATTCTTAAAAAAGAAAAACAAACAAACCTGAAGACTACTTTGAAACAAAAAATGTTTTATGCAAAAAATAAAAACACTAAATCAGTTTTATAACAATGAAAAAAAAAGTTTATAAAAACTGTTAAACTACAAACTCTTAAAGTATACTTTTTTTTTTTTTTTTTTTTTTTCCCCTGAAATTGACACATTCCTTTTGGTCTCAGTGGCAATGCTAAGAGGTCAGGAGTCTATGCTGAGACCTTCTAGTTGACAATTTTAGTTGATAATATTGACAATTTTAATGTTTTTCACATTAATGTTTTACTCTCCTGAAGTAACCAACTATAAATTTGAGTAAAAACAATTTTAAAAGACTAATTTGTTCTCCATTTGCTAGATGAACATGATTAATAACCGAAAACAGCATGAGTACAAATAATAATATTAAAATAAAAACATTTTATTCTTAGATTGGAGTAGTAGATATAAAAAGTTACAATTGTGATACAACTTACAGAGACTACAAGAAAGGCTGTATAATACTAAAAACAATGAATTTTTGTTTCCTCTCTAATTAATAGATCAAATGTTTACAATTCATTATGACTATTTCTCAGAAAGTGGAAAATGTTCTAACAAACTACTTCTATGACTGTGTTCTTCCATTTAGGACATAAAGTGAATATTTTCTCATATTAAAGTATGCTTTAGAATTTGCATTTTATTTTGCAGTTGCTTCTTATACTGAAGTAAAATTAATTGCACTTTCAGTAGTATACAGGAAAAAATAGACAGTTCATTAGAAGGTATAATGACAGTGTTTATTACTAATGCTCCAAGATCTCACAGTTCTGCCAATATTCACAAGCCCAAAACATGGCAGCTTTTAGCCTAGCTATGTATCACCAGAATTTATCACAAAAAGGCACATACACACTTTTCATGTACACACTTAACAAATATCACCAGCACAAATCTAAATAGCAATGTGATGAGATTCCTTGAAATGTCTTATACCCAACTTGGGTAACAACTGTGGAACAACTTTATTAAAATAAAAAGAAAAATAAAGCTATGTGCTATATGTGAACTCTTTATCAAGCCTTTCAACACAAGCTGAATTCTCTCTAAAATGCCAAAAATTATATTTTAATAATCTAGAAAAGGTCATCTTATCAAAATAGATACTACGTTAGAAGAATTAAATAAATAACCTTATTGACCATAACAGGACACACAGGAATTGCTCAAAGTTGCTCCAGGAGAGATTAAAACTAGATTTTTTTAACCACGAGGGTGGTCAAACACTGGAACAGGCTTCCCAGACAAGTGGTTGATTCCCCAGTGTTCAATAGGCATTTGGATAATACCGTTAATAATATGCTTTGACTTCGTTATCCCTGAAGGCAGTAGGACTTAGTGGTCTTTGTAGGTCCCTTCCAACTGAACTTTTCCAATTCTATTCCAATTCTATTCCATTTTATTTCTATTACAGAATCACAGAATCATCTAGGTTGGAAGAGACCTCCAAGATCACCTAGTCCAACCTCTGACCTAACACTAACAAGTCCTCCACTAAACCATATCACTAAGCTCTACATCTAAATGTCTTTTAAAAACCTCCAGGGATGGCGACTCAACCACTTCCCTGGGCAGCCCATTCCAATGCCTAACAACCCTTTCAGTAAAGAAGTTCTTCCTAATATCCAGCCTAAACCTCCTCTGGTGCAACTTTAGCCCATTCCCCCTTGTCCTGTCACCAGGCACGTGGGAGAATAGACCAATCCCCACCTCGCTGCAGCCTCCTTTCTATATAGTGCGGTAAGGTCGCCCCTGAGCCTCCTCTTCTCCAGGCTGAACAATCCCAGCTCCCTCAGCTTCTCCTCATAAGACTTGTTCTCCAGACTCCTCACCAGCTTTGTTGTCCTTCTCTGGACTCTCTCGAGCACCTCAATGTCCTTCTTGTAGTGAGGGGCCCAAAACTGAACACAGTACTTGAGGCGCGGCCTCACTAGAGCTCAGTACAGGGGGAAAATCACTTCCCTAGACCTGGTGGCCACACTGTTTCTGATACAAGCCAGGATGCTGTTGGCCTTCTTGGCCACCTGAGCACACTGCTGGCTCATATTCAGCTGGCTATCAACCAATACTCCCAGGTCCTTCTCTGCCAGGCAGCTTTCTAACCACTCATCTCCCAGCCTGTAGCGCTGCTTGGGGTTGTTGTGCCCTAGGTGCAGGACCTGGCACTTGGCCTTGTTGAACTTCATCCAGTTGGCCCCAGCCCATTGGTCCAGCCTATCCAGATCCTCCTGCAGAGCCTTCCTACCTTCGAGCAGATGGACATATTCTATTTCTATTCTATTCAATTCTTTTCAACATCTGTCACAGCTATGACTAATTTTTCAGCTAGGTCTGAGACAGAATAACTCTAGAACACTAAATACATAGCTAACTTTCCCTTTTGAACACAAGATTATTATTATTATTATTATTATTATATTTTATTTTGTTAACCATTGTCCGAATTGCTGTCTTGGGTTTGCAGCAATAATTAAAAGGTACAGCACTTTCTTCTTTTGTTGCTGTTGTTATTATTGCTAGTCTTTTTGAATTTCCTTCCTATATCACGTTAGATTTTTATCCTGAACAGAAATATCTGAATTATTATTTAAGGAAGTGTATTAACTTTATTTTCTTTCTGGATCTCTAATTGTTATAGTACTGGAAGCTTGCCTTGTCAGCAAGTCATCTTTAAAAGTCCTGGATTTGGAGAAAGATAAAATCTCAAGACATCTATTGGGCTATTTGTCTGAACAAGACTGAAGGGCTCAATCACTCTTCTCCTGCGTAAGAATGCTGGTAAAGGTAACTCTGTCATCAAACTCTAGAATAAACAAACAAACAAAAAATATTAAAATTCCATTCACTTTTGTTCAATGGTGAATGTGTGCCACATGTAGAAATGGAAAATTCCTTAGACACCTAATTCTTAAATCAGCAAATTGTAGAGGAAATTTTTTTTTTTTTAGCAGTTGCATAAGATGTTGGAAACTAATTATTACCTTTTGCCTCATTATGCTTTTGTAGCAGAAAACATTCTTGTGTAGAAAGATGTCCCAAGACTTCTCTTAAAAACTTTCAAAAATCCTATTTTTTTTTATTTTAAATTGAAGTTTTTAAGTCTCAAAAAATGCAAAGGTTTCCAAGTTTTTGTAAACTAAAAAGAAAAACACATAATTCCTCCATACTTCCTCTATACTCCATACTCCTCCCCATGCTTACATTTTTTTCCCTTTCTTAAAACCAGACATACCTGACCATACTGAGGGAATATCTCTTCCCACTTAATGGAAACAAAAGCCACACACAGATTAAATGACTGTTGTGGACCTGTATCTCACTTAAAAAAAATAAAATAAATAAAAATCTTGTGAATCAACACAAGACACCGTAGGAACTTGTGTTGATGCTGAATTCTAGAAACTGGATGATGCTTCTTTACCAGAAACTGTCACTATTCACTTCTTCAGTTTGAGTTCCTTGCTGTCCATGCTTTGACCCTAAATTTGATAGGACTTATGACAAGATTTGTCATTTGTGCAAATTTAGCAGAAAAGCTTGAGAGTACTTCATCTGTGGTTTAGCTCTAATTGCACAAGGACGGGCTATATACTTAGGGTGATAGAAAAATATACGAGAAGAAAAAGTATAGGAAAGGAAAGGTAAGAGGGAGCAGTAGAACACTAGAACATCAAATTGGCCCTTCTTTTGAAGAAGCAATGGTCTTCAGGCTAGCGAATGTCAGATAAATAAATTCAGTATGGAAATTGTTTTAGGCCAAAGGTCTTCAGGAGAAAAAGTGGTCATCCAGAGATCTCACTAGTGCTAAAGAACATTCAGAGAAGGTAGAATCAAAATGGACAACTTGGAAATTGGTCAAGACTTATATGACAAAATATATGTAGAGATCAAGAATTAGATCATAAGGTCATAGCCTTGAGAGCTGGCTGAAAAATGACTGAAAATATCAGAGATAGACCATATCCATGTTCCCTATCAAGTTCTCTACAATGAATTGTCCAAGTACAAAATTCATGGGTCCAGTTCAGGCAGTTCTTTGTGTTATTTGTGAACTTTCTTACAATGGGATCTCTTCTGAGGTGAGATTTGTGAATTAGTCTGGCTCAGGCTGATTCCATGTTAAAAAACAAACAAAAGCAATGCATCATTTAGCTTCTCACCATTGATGTGCATAGTGAAAAGATTTGCTATTGCTCTGCAACATTTGATAAAGGCAAGACTGCAATATCCATCCCTTGTAAAGACAGAAACAACCTTCTTGAATAATATTATGTAAATAAATCCCATCTTAGATTCATACTATATGGGAGGTTAAATTTTATAGATGTGCCTGAAACTAGAACTAGAATTCAACTTGGATACTGCAGTAAAAAATAAAAAAAAAAAATAAAAAATAAAAAATAATAAATACATAAACAACAAATGGAGGACTGAAGAGAGTCTCCATCTTTCATTGGATCCAGAGGAAAACATATTTATGAGAGATGAGGAAAAGACTGAGGTACTTAAGGATTCCTATGCCTTAGTCTTTATTAGTAAGACTGATTGCTGTCAGGGTACCTACTAGCCTGCTGAGATGGGAGATGGAGACAGGGAACTGAATGAAGCCTTTATAATGCAAGGGAAAATTGTTAGTGACCTGCTACACCACTTGAACACACACAGATCTATGGGTCCAGACAGGATCCACCCAAGTGTACTGAAGGAGCTAGGACAAGTGCCTGTCTATAACTTACCAGCAGTCCTGGCTAACTGGGGAGGTTGCAGCTGACTGGAGGTGGGTGAATGTGACACCCATCTGCAAGACGTACAGAAAGGATGATCCAGGGAATTACAGGCCTGATCTTCATGCCAAAGAAGGTCATGGAGGAGATCACCTTGGGTGCCATCACACACCACATACAGGACAATGAGGTGATCAGAACCTGTCAGTACGGGTTTAGGAAATGTATGTCCTGACTGACTAACCTGATCTTCTATAATAAGATAAGATGCTTAGTGGGTGGAAAAGGCTATGGATGTTGTTTACTTGGACTTTAGCATTTGATACTGTTTCCCACAGCATTCTCCTGGAGAATGTGGCTGCTCATGGATGTACTGTTCACTTGTTTAAAAAAAAAAAAAAAAAAGCTGGGTGACTGGGCCTAAAGGGTTTCTGTGAATGGAGTTAAATCCAGTTGGCAGCCAGTCGCAAGGTGTTCCACCAGGCTCAGTACCGAGGCCAGTTTTGTGTAACATCAGTGATCTTGATCAGAGGATTGAGTGCACCCTCAGTAAGTTTGCAGATGACACCAAGTTGGGCAGTGCTATTGTTCTGCTTGAGGGTAGGAATCCCTCTGCAGAGGGTTTTGGATAAGCTAGAATGATGGGCCATTTCTAATCACATTGCATTCAAGAAGGATAAATGCCAGGTTTTGCACTTGGTTCATAACTCATATTGTTATGACAAGCAGTATAGTCTTGGGAAAGAGGGGCTGGAAAGTTACCCAGGAGAAAAGGACCTGGGTATGCTGGTTGACAGCCAGCTGAACATGTGCCAGCAGCATGCCCAGGTGGCTAAGAAGGCCAATGGCATTCTGGCCTGAATCAGAAATAGTATGCCCAGCAGGACCAGAAACTATCCCTCTGTAGTTGCCACTGGTGAGACTGTACCTTGAATAATGTATTCAGCTTTCAGACCCTCAAAAGATATTGAGTTTCTGGAATGTGTTCAGAGAAGAGAAACGAAGCTGTTAAAAGGACTAGAAAAGAAGACATGTGGATTGGCTGATAGATTGTTTAGTCTGGAGAAAAGGTGGCTTCATCATTCCCTAAAACTACCTGAAAAGTGGTTGCTGTGAGGAGGACGTTGGTCTCTTTTCTTAGGTGGCAAGTGATAGAACATGAGGAAATAATTTCAAGTTGCACTAGGGGAGGTTTAGATTGGATTTTAGGAAGAATTTGTTCATGGAGAGAGTGTTCAACCATTGAAACAGGCTGCCTAGGGAAGTGGTGGAGATGCCATCCCTGGAGGTGTTTAAGATGCATGTGGAATTGATGCTTAAGGACATGGTTTAGTGGTGGATTTGGTAGTGTTAGGCTGGTGGTTGGCCCTGATTGTCTTAAGAGCCTTTTCCAATATAAATGATTCTCTGATTTTATGAGTCCACGAAAAGGGTTTCCTCGATTTTATTTCTGAAAGGCTGCACTTCAGTGCCACCTGGTAACCAGGTCAGAGTGCAGATAATCTGTGCCAACAGCCTAATAATGATAATATTATTGTTTAATTAATAAATGATAGCAAAATGGAATTAAATGTTCAAATATATTTGACAGAACACAGTATTATTTTAGAGCTATCTACATTAGTAAAATCTGTATTGGGGATTGAAAAAAGTAGATTCCTATTTTGTTGATTGTATGTGTATACACATATATAATTATGTCCATATAGAGAGACATTGATATAAATATATAGCAATTGTTACATATATGTGTTTTTTTTTTAATATAGAACAGATTTTTTTTTTCTATATAGAGGGAAATTTTTATTTTATTAAACTATATTGTTATTTTACTCATTATACATATGTACTTACAAGGTAATATTTACACATCTATGTACACATGTGTATTTATATAAAAACCAAGATAGCAATGCATTTTATATTGCTCTATATGTTCTTGTTATATGTTAAATACAAGTGGCAGAACAACAATCAGGTGCAGTGGCAAAATTTCTCTTTTAGTTGCACAGAAAGTAGGAACAATTATTAAATAATCTTTTGGCTTCACAAGTAACAGAAAATCTAGTGGATGACTGGAAGAACAAGCCTATTTGCCTTGCAGTGGAGGGAAACAACTGCTGTTATAATGATAAACCATTCATTTTGGATTATCAGACATTTCATTTATAAAAAAGTGAAAAGAACATATGAACTGTTTGATATTGTCATCTGTAACACTCCCACGGGAGAGAATATGTATTCCAGGAGACACACACATACACACACACCACTCCACCCCCAAAACCAACAAATCAGACAAACATAAAAAAAAAAAAAAAAAAAACTAATGACAAGGGCAACTATTTGTTGAAATAAAATTCTATTGTTTTTTTTTTCATTATTATTATTGTTATTATGCAGGTAAATCTTCAGTTATCATAGAGGTCACAAATCACAGCTTTATGAGAACAGAATGGAAAAAAAACTACTGATGCATTCTGAATTTTGATACTCCTGTCACTGTGTACTTCTATGAAATTAATGTCTTCAACAAACATATTAATTTTAAGCCTTGTGCAAAAGTTAGATAGTGATAATGAGCAGATAGCTATGAAAATTAATTAACTGCACTTTGAAAAATATTCTGAGACAAAAGGACAGCCTCACTCTACTAGCAACAGATGTTATAATCTAGATTCCATGTAAAATGAATTCACCGAAAGTTGTTAAAAATCCCAAACCTCTAACTTATTAATTCCTTCTTGATGTGATCTGTAGAATATTCCTATGTTTCACATGGAAGTTAAAACACAGCAGACACAAAAGCTATTCTATGATTCTTTAAAGACAGGTCATTACAGACTGCAGAAAAGCAACTGAATCTCCGGTGTTGCTGGTAGGAGTGAAGTGGAAAACTGGGGAGGTTAGGTCTTGAAACTGAGTATCACAACTCATTTTTTTGCTGTCATTCCTCACATAGAATATCATCATGTAACACCCTAATCCAAAAGGGAAAAGTATATCAAAGAGTCTAAGAATCAGTGAATTACAGTTTTGATGGTACAAGCACAGCCGGTAGTTATTATTTATCATCCTCTTTCCTTTTAGACTAATTTTCAATTATGTGTGATGAAAACAGTTTGTGTAGATACTGTTATAACTCAAGTATCAGTGGTTACCTGTCATAACAACTCAAATACCACTTCTGCTTAATATGCTTTCAGAAAACTATTATGAAACACCATTGTAATACTTATCTGTGTCAGGGGCAACCTATTTATATCAGCATATATGTGTGATTTAGGAAATTTGTATTGCAATGTATCATAAACAAATAGAATTAACAGCTTTTTGCTGTGATTTTGGTGTCAAGATTTCTTTTCAGTAGGTGAATAATCTTTCCCCACCATTGGGAGACGCTACAGTACAGCAATGCCTCAGTAGGCAAGGAAAATTTATGTGGTAAGATCATTTAGATTGGGAAATAAATGGCAACATGAGTTCTTTGTAATAGTACTGATGATAGGTCAAAATTGACCACATACTGCATTGCACACTTCAATACCAGTGATTAATGGGATAGTTTCTAAGACTATGCATCTTTCTCAAACGAACAAACATCACCAACACTTAATATACAGGCACTAACCAGATGCATAAACTCTAAACAAACACAACAAATGAAAACTAACATTAACAAATGTGACAAAAGCAGAAATAAACATCAAGAGAATTAAACAATCAGAGGTGGACCAGAGTGGGTAAGACCAAACCCTTCTGTGAGCCTTGAGCTTCCAACAGTGCTTTCTTCAATACTTTACTGTGTGTCAGTGTACTTTTCTGATTAACACCAGTAAAAGAAGGGTGGTTATCACTTTTTCTCTCCCAAAATTCTTCTCCCAAACTAGCATATGTAATATTGGTGGTGGTGTGCATCCCTCTACCCTTAGGACAACCTGAAGGAAATGCTGCAGAACTGAGGTTTCAGACATCTTCCAGAACATAGCTAATTCTAATTCATGCAGGAGATAATCTTAGTACTCTTTCTGCCTGTATAAATCATACAAATATTAATTTCTCTGGCCATTCAAAATCTACTATTTTTAATTGATTAACTAATAATTTATTTATTCAGTGAGAAATAAAACTTCGTCCTCCCTCCTTTGCTAACTGAATATGCACCTTTTAGTTTGAAGCAACAACTCCATGTCAGTATGTATACATAAATAAATGATAGAAAAATAATCTAGGTAGAATAGATTTTTATAGTTTAATGTTCTTGACTAACACCAGGCAGGAAATAATCTATCACTTTGATATGAAAATGGTCTTTGGACAATTGACCCTCTTCAACTTTCTTCTGTGCATACAGTAAAATTCTAGCACAGTCTAAAGAAGGAAGCAAAGTTTGGTCAGATTTGTGACTCCTCTTACCCAGATCCATGTATTGACACAAAGTGTTCTTGTATCGTGTCCTGATCTGTCTTTACAGCAGATCTTTAAACTGTGACAGCCAGAGAAACAGGGCTTCCTCCTGCATCTTTGGCAATAATATTATTTCTTAGTCATTTAAGCACCTATCTATTCCTTTTGAGTACGTTTCCTACAAGAAAAATATGCTAAAAGATTGACTTCTGTCTTCAAAACTGAAGTACCTGAGCAACAAAGTGTATGGACTCAAGTTGTGCTAATCACTTATAAAGAAACAAAAATTCATACAGTTTGTAATTACAAATGCAAAGCAAATACAAAAAAAAAGAGTTTTATTTTTCCTTTTTCACTCCCTCCCCATTCCCCCAAGTTGTCCCGTCCCCCCCGCCCCTCCCCCTGCCCCCCCCCCCCCCCATCCCCCCACTTTTTAAAGTGGAACAACAAGGCTTTTTCTGACTTTAAATAAAACAAAGAAAAAGACCTGAGGGCAGACTTTGAATTGTTAAGGACATTGGTAGGGAGGGTCCCTTGGGCATCAATCCTGAAGGGCAGAAGGGTCCAGAGAAGCTGGATGCTCCTCAAGAAGGAAGTCTTAAAGGCACAGGAGCAGGCTGTCCCTCTGTGCAGTAAGATGAGCTGGCATGTCTGGACAGGGAACTTAGCTTAGTGTCCACGAGAAGAGAGTCTATGTCTGGTGGAAGAAGAGACAGGCAACTCGGTGAGAGTAGAAGGAAGTTGCCAACATATGCAGAGAAAAAATCAGGAAGGCTAAAGCCCAGCATGAGCTCAGCTTGGCCACTATGGTTAAGGATAACAAAAAATGTTTTTATAAATATATTAACTGCAAGAGGAGGGCCAAGAAGAATCTCCATCCTTTACTGGACGCAGGGGGGAACATGACTACTAAGGATAAGGAAAACACTGAGGTTCTTAATGCCTTCTTTACATCTGTCTTTACTAGCCAGACCACTTATCCTCGGAGTCCTCAGCCTCTTGACCTGGAAGTCTGGGACAGGGAGCAGAATAAACCCCCCACAGTTCAGGTGGAAACAGTTAGATACCTGCTGCTCCACCTGGACTGTCACAAGTCCATGACGCCAGATGGGATCCACCCAAGGGTGCTGAGGGAGTTGGCGGATACAATTGCTGGGCCACTTTCCATCATCTATTGATGGTCACGGTCCTCTGGAGATGTCACAGATGACTGGAGACTTGCTAATGTGATGCCCATCTACAAGGGTTGTAAGGAGGATGTGGGGAACTACAGGCCTGTCAGCCTGACTTTGGTGCCAGGAAAGGTGATGGAACAGGTCATCTTTAATGCAATCATGCAGCATATGCAGGACAACCAGGGGATCAGGCCCAGTCAGCAAGGGTTCATCAAAGGCAAGTCCTGCCTGACCAACCTCATCTCGTTCTCTGACTGGGTGACCCGCCTGGTGGATGAGGGAAAGGCTGTTGATGTAGTCTACCTAGACTTCAGCAAGGCCTTTGACACAGTCTCCCATAGTATTCTCCTGGCGAAACTGGCAGCCCATGGCTTGGACAGGTATGCACTTTACTGGGTTAAAAACTGGCTGGATGGCTGGGCCCAGAGAGTAGTGGTGAATGGAGTGAAATCCAGCTGGCAACAGGTCACCAGTGGCGTTCACCAGGGGTCGGTGTTGGGGCCCATCCTCTTTAATATCTTTATTGATGATTTAGATGAGGGAATTGAGTGCATCCTCAGTAAATTTGTAGACAACACCAAGCTGGGGGGAAGTGATGATCTGCAGAGGGACCTGGACAGAATGGGTTGATTGGCAGAGGCCAATAAGATGAGGTTCAATATGGCTAAGTGCTGGGTCCTGCACTTTGGCCACAACAACCCCATGCAGTGCTATACGCTTGGGGCAGAGTGGCTTGAAAGCTGTGCAGAGGAAAAGGATCTAGGGGTGCTGATTGATGCTTGCCTGACCATGAGCTGGCAGTGCACCCAGGTGGCTAAAAAGGCCAACAGCATCCTGGCTTGTATCCGGAATAGAGTAGCCAGCAGGACCAGGGAGGTGACTGTCCCCTTGTATTCTGCTCTGGTGAAGCTGCACCTCGAGTACTCTGTTCAGTTTTGGGCCCCTCACTACAAGAAGGACATCGAGGCCCTGGAACATGTCCAGAGAAGGGCTACAAAGCTTGTTAAGGGCCTAGAACACAAGTCCTATGAGGAGCGGCTGAGGGCACAGGGGTTATTTAAGTCTGGAGAAGAGAAGGCTCAGGGGAGACCATATTGCTCTCTACAACTACCTGAAAGGAAGGTGTGAGAGCTGGGGGTCAGCCTCTTCTCACAGGAAACTAGTGATAAGACTAGAGGGAATGGCCTCAAGTTGCGCCAGGGGAGGTTTAGGTTGGAAATTAGGAGACATCTCATCTCAGAAATTGTAGTCAGACATTGGAATGGGTTGCCCAGGATTGTGATGGAGCCACCATCCCTGGGGGTGTTTAAGGAAAGGTTGGATGTGGTGCTTAGGGACATAGTTTAATGGGTGACATTGGTAGCAGAGGGATGGTTGGACCAGATGATCTTGGAGGTCTTTTCCAACCCTAATGATTCTATGATTCTATGATTCTAAATCAAGGTGAACATTGAAAGTACATCTGAAAATAATACACACAGGGAAATCATGTTTCCCTTATCTTGTTCTGGTAGCAACACTACAATCTAGATCTTGAATAGGTATCTCTGCACTACAGTAGCTTGTCCCGTATGAGCACAAAATAATAAAAGCACTGGTGAATAAAAAAGTGTGATTTCTGCTTCAAAACATGAGTTCAAAAATTAAGGGAAAAATGTAACATATTATCTAGCAGGATATAAACATTGTAAAATCTATACAACCTAAGAGAAATAGAGATTCTAAATGGATTAGTACAGAGTGAAATCCAGTGTGTCATCTCCAAACTACCAAACTACTGACTATTGTTTGAAATACTAACAAAACTCCATATGTATTATATATTTACTGTGAGAACAACTGATTCTGATTGTTTTAGTGTTCACAGCACATAACTTAAGGAACATCATTAGGAGGTAGGTACATCAGCATATTGACAAAACACTAAATTTGATGAAATTAAGATGATGAATCCAAGACCACCTGATGAAACTGAACAGGTACAAGTCTATGAGGTCCAATGATATGTATCGCAGGTTCCTGAGGGAACTGGCTGATGTAGTTGCCAAGCCTCTCTCCATCATATTTGAAAATTCATGGATGGCAGACAAAGTCCTTGGTGACTGGAAAAAAAGGAAACATCACTGCCATTTTATACCCTTTTTTAAAAAGGAGGACCCAGAGAACTATAAACCAGTGAGCCTTACCTCTGTGCCTGGGAAGATCATGGAACAGGTCCTCCTGGAAACAACGACAAGGCACATACAAGGCAGGGAGGTGATCTGAGACATCCAACAAGGCTTCAAGTTCAAGTTATGCCTGACCAATCTGGAGACCTTCTATGATGGAGTAACTGAGTCAGTTGACAAGGGAAGACTGAACAATGTTGTTTACCTGAACTTCTGTAAGGCTTTTGATATGGTCCCACATGATATCCTGATTTCTGAATTGGATAAATATGGATCTGAAGGGTGGACTATTTGATGTATAAGGAATTGGCTAGATGGCCACACCCTGAGAGTTCTGGTCAAGAATTCTATGTCCAGATAGAGGCCAGTGATGAGTGGTGTCCCTCGGGATTCTGGCTTGGGACCAGTACTATTTAATATCTTTATCAGTGACATAAACAGTGGAATTGAGTGCTCCCTCAGCAAGCGTGCAGATGACACCAAGCTGAGTGGTGCAGTTGATTCAACAGAAGGAAGAGATGCCGTCCAAAGGGACCCAGACGAGCTTGAGAAGTGGGCCCATGTGAACCTAGTGAGGTTCAATAAGTCCTTTTGCGAGATCCTGCAGCTGGGTTGGGGCAATCCCAGACAGAAGTCCAGCCTGGGTGAAGAACTTGAGAGCAGCCCAGCAGAGAGGGACTTGGGGATTCTGGGGTTCTGGTGGATGAAACGCTTGACATGAGCCAGCAGTATGCAAAAGGCCAACTGCATTCTGGGCTGCATCAACAGAAGCATGGCCAGCAGGTCAAAGAAGGAGATTGTCTCCCTCTATTCTGCCTTTGTAAGGTCCCAGTTGGACTACTGCAACCAGTTCTGGGGCCCCCAGAATGTGAAAGATGTGGACCTGTTAGGTGAGGTCCAGAGGAGGGCCACAAATTTGATCAGAGGGCTGGAGCTCCTCTCCTATGAAGAAAAGCTAAGAGCTGGTTGATGAGAGCTCTGGGGTAACATCATTGCAGATTTTCAGTACTTAAATGGGGTTTATAACAAAAGATGGAGAGAGACTTTTTACATGGGCAGATATTGATAGGACATGGCAAAAAAAGTTTTTAAACTAAAAGAGGGGAGATTTCAATTAGATATTAAGTGGAAATTCTTACTCAGAGGGTGGTAAGGCACTAGAACAGGTTGCCCACGGAAGTTGTGGATGTCCCATCCCTGGAGGTGTTCAAGGCAAGGCTGAATGGGGCCCTGGCAATCTGATTAGTATGTGGCATCCCAGCCCATGGCAGCAGGGTTGGAACTAGATGGTCTTTAAGGTCCCTCCCAACCTAAGCCTAAGGAAAAATCAGGAAGCTTAAAATGAAAGTAGAGAAAATATTGTAGATTAACAGATTTTTAAGAATTACACATATACCTTTTAAGACAAAACTTGCATACGGATCTTACTGTCTATTCTAGATATTCCAAAAGACTGCTGGGCTACTTGTCTGAACATGTTTTTAACTTTTATAGCAAAAAAATCTTTACTAATTTCTGATAATCACATGCAAACACCGAACAGTCTAAATATTCATTTAAATAAAAGAAAACAAATTTTTAGATCTTAATCTTTGTGGTATAAACTATGCAAACACAAACAGATACATTCTGTCACTTATTTCCTTTGAAAAATATTTATAATTCAAAATGTTTTATTATGAAACTATCAAAAGCTGTTTTTGTTGTTGTTGTTGTTTTGTTTTGTTTTGTTTTGTTTTCCCTAAAAAACTGTGTAATGGCTTGGATAATTGCAAATGGCTCAGATAAATATGCTTTATCCAATGTGCTATCTATTGAAAACCTCAACAGTAAAAAATGAACACTGCATGATGAGCCTTTTTTCTGATATTTCACAATTAATGCAAATATCTGTCCTTAGTGGAAAGTGTTCAGTGTGTTATATTCTCTCTGACATTTAATTCTTCTGTATTATTATCATTAGATCCATTATCTAACAAGGGACAAAATGCTATGTAATGTAATATTACTTTTAACACTCTTTATCCCCAGAAATATTCACATATGTTGTACATTGTTATTCTATGATTTTTTTCTTTATATTCTGGCTGTTTGAAGAAATATCATATTTTATGTCAACCAAAAGATTTTCCTTACTGCTCTGGGAAACCTAATGTTTTAGCTCTTGGGCTTTTGAGTCATTAAGGGAATTTTCATGTTCAGTACCCTGCAACAGACTCAGCCTTGCATAATTCAAAATAACTTCACACCACTTACAGTAAATGGTCCATGCAGGAATGTTTGTTTTTATTATCCATTCTGTCCCTTCTTTGCTGTTGATTTTTTTTTAAACCATTTTTTCATTTTCTTTCTTCAATTAATAGTAAATGGTAAAGTAACATTATCACAATGAATAATGATCAGGTGATAAAACAATGACAGGTTGTTATAATTTTAAAACTTTTAAAATTTCTGAAAAGTTGAATTTATCTACCACATTTTTCTGTAAATACTTTACTTCCATACTGTCTGCCTAATACTTTCATTCTCAAAAAAAAAAAAAAAAAAAAAAAGTGGGAGAGTCTCTGCAGCCAGACTGGAAGCGGGAGAGTCTTTGCAGCCAGACTGGAAGCTTTGGATCCTGTCTATAATTATAGAATGAATACAGTCCTGAAGAATTGCAAATTTGGAACTATTGGGAAAGAGTAATAACAAAAACTGTAGCTTGAGTAGTAAGGAAAAAAAAATCCTAAAAAGGCATCCAAAGAGGAAGAAAAGTATGAAATAACTAGGTTGGTCAAAGCAGGAAATGAAAATATAGCAATACACTAAGAATAGGTTAGTGCACCTCAGAATTAACATTATTTATTTATGGAGGGGGACAGGGATGTCCGATCTTCAGAAGAAGGTAAAAAAAAAAAAAAAAAGAATCAGGGATTCCTTGGAATTAAAATATGTCAAAACAAACAAACATGAAATCTATTAGTGCTCACTGATGGTATTTCTTATTTCACTGACCAGTTTTGTATCGAATGACAAAAAATAGTGTCATTCAGCAGGCCTTTTCTATATGTACCCATAAGAGAAAATCGTAAATGAATCTAGTCTGCTGTAAGTTAGTTCTTTAGCCCACTTATCAAATAAATTGCTGTACTTCAGATTTCTTTAAATTTTACTTGGAAATGCATCCAGTTGAAAGAAGCAGAAAAAAGGATTGTGGCCTAGAAACACTCATTGAATGTAGCTTCTAATTAAGAGAACCATGTAATGAAGCAACTCCACTGTCACTTCTATTTTATTTTATTTTATTTTATTTTATTTTATTTTATTTTATTTTATTTTATTTTATTTTATTTTATTTTATTTTATTTTATTTTATTTTATTTTATTTTATTTTATTTTATTTTATTTTATTTTATTTTATTTTATTTATTTTATTTTATTTTAGCTTGGATGTCTGTAAGTGGAATGTCTTTTCTGGAATGTAATTTTTGTACACAATTTCTCACTCATATTCAATGAGCTAAATCACAAAACATGTAAGAGAGTGCAAAATTTTCACATTTACAAGTTGCTGTCATTTTAGGAAACTTTGTAGAAAAGCCGCAGAAAAAACTGTAATTTGCATTACAAAAAAATATTAAGTCATTCCTAATTTGTCTCTGAATTTGGCCCTATATCAGTTTTGTACATCTGGATTCCAACATTATTGTTAGAATAAATATCAGAAAAGAAGATTTGCTAGAACATGACTATTGGAAAATGGAAATGGAAAAGGAAAAGGAAAAGGAAAAGGAAAAGGAAAAGGGAAAAGGAAAAGGAAAAGGAAAAGGAAAAGGAAAAGGGAAAAGGAAAAGGAAAAGGAAAAGGAAAAGGAAAAGGAAAAGGAAAGATGAAAATGAGGAAATGCAGACCAATCTGTGAAATCTATGTTCTAAGTGTGTATGCCCAGAAACATTCTAAAGCAGTCAGAGAAACACCTGGAAAAGCACAGTAGGCACAGTGTGATTTAGGATTGCCTCTCAGGCAGGGGAGTTCATGCTTAATTACACAGTATCTGTTGAAGATATTTCTGTTATGACAGATAAGAGAAATGCTCCAGATTCTGTAAAATTACTCTTTCAGAATGCATCTGGAAAATGTTCATGTTAAAGATGAGTGGTTAGCATAAATAATACTGCATGTAGGAAAATGACCAGAAAGAGTTCATTTTCTGATAGATGTTACACATCCTTCTCCTCTCTGCATTCCCTTATCAAGCAGCATAGGAATAAGGAAGAAACAAAATATGGATTCAATTCTATTCAAGTCACTTTTGCTCCTGACCAATGTTGAACAGTTAAAATATGATGCAAATACCCAGGAGAAATTCACATTTTC
>NC_137697.1:27542011-27543785 GCF_964034855.1 Anser brachyrhynchus
CCTCTCCTCTCCTCTCCTCTCCTCTCCTCTCCTCTCCTCTCCTCTCCTCTCCTCTCCTCTCCTCTCCTCTCCTCTCCTCTCCTCTCCTCTCCTCTCCTCTCCTCTCCTCTCCTCTCCTCTCCTCTCCTCTCCTCTCCTCTCCTCTCCTCTCCTCTCCTCTCCTCTCCTCGAGTCTCCTCTCCTCGAGTCTCCTCTCCTCGAGTCTCCTCTCCTCTCCTCTCCTCGAGTCTCCTCTCCTCTCCTCGAGTCTCCTCTCCTCTCCTCTCCTCTCCTCTCCTCTCCTCTCCTCTCCTCTCCTCTCCTCTCCTCTCCTCTCCTCTCCTCTCCTCTCCTCTCCTCTCCTCTCCTCTCCTCTCCTCTCCTCTCCTCTCCTCTCCTCTCCTCTCCTCTCCTCTCCTCTCCTCTCCTCTCCTCTCCTCTCCTCTCCTCTCCTCTCCTCTCCTCTCCTCTCCTCTCCTCTCCTCTCCTCTCCTCTCCTCTCCTCTCCTCTCCTCTCCTCTCCTCTCCTCTCCTCTCCTCTCCTCTCCTCTCCTCTCCTCTCCTCTCCTCTCCTCTCCTCTCCTCTCCTCTCCTCTCCTCTCCTCTCCTCTCCTCTCCTCTCCTCTCCTCTCCTCTCCTCTCCTCGAGTCTCCTCTCCTCGAGTCTCCTCTCCTCGAGTCTCCTCTCCTCGAGTCTCCTCTCCTCGAGTCTCCTCTCCTCTCCTCGAGTCTCCTCTCCTCTCCTCTCCTCTCCTCTCCTCACCTCTCCTCTCCTCTCCTCTCCTCTCCTCTCCTCTCCTCTCCTCTCCTCTCCTCTCCTCTCCTCTCCTCTCCTCTCCTCTCCTCTCCTCGAGTCCTCCTCTCCTCTCCTCTCCTCTCCTCTCCTCTCCTCTCCTCTCCTCTCCTCTCCTCTCCTCTCCTCTCCTCTCCTCTCCTCTCCTCTCCTCTCCTCTCCTCTCCTCTCCTCTCCTCTCCTCTCCTCTCCTCTCCTCTCCTCTCCTCTCCTCTCCTCTCCTCTCCTCTCCTCTCCTCTCCTCTCCTCTCCTCTCCTCTCCTCTCCTCTCCTCTCCTCTCCTCTCCTCTCCTCTCCTCTCCTCTCCTCTCCTCTCCTCTCCTCTCCTCTCCTCTCCTCTCCTCTCCTCTCCTCTCCTCTCCTCTCCTCTCCTCTCCTCTCCTCTCCTCTCCTCTCCTCTCCTCTCCTCTCCTCTCCTCTCCTCTCCTCTCTCTCCTCTCCTCGAGTCTCCTCTCCTCTCCTCTCCTCTCCTCTCCTCGAGTCTCCTCTCCTCGAGTCTCCTCTCCTCGAGTCTCCTCTCCTCGAGTCTCCTCTCCTCGAGTCTCCTCGAGTCTCCTCTCCTCGAGTCTCCTCTCCTCTCCTCTCCTCTCCTCGAGTCTCCTCGAGTCTCCTCTCCTCGAGTCTCCTCTCCTCGAGTCTCCTCTCCTCGAGTCTCCTCTCCTCTCCTCGAGTCTCCTCTCCTCGAGTCTCCTCTCCTCGAGTCTCCTCTCCTCGAGTCTCCTCTCCTCTCCTCTCCTCGAGTCTCCTCTCCTCGAGTCTCCTCTCCTCTCCTCTCCTCGAGTCTCCTCTCCTCGAGTCTCCTCTCCTCTCCTCTCCTCGAGTCTCCTCTCCTCTCCTCGAGTCTCCTCTCCTCGAGTCTCCTCTCCTCTCCTCGAGTCTCCTCTCCTCTCCTCTCCTCGAGTCTCCTCTCCTCTCCTCGAGTCTCCTCTCCTCGAGTCTCCTCTCCTCGAGTCTCCTCTCTCGAGTCTCCTCTCCTCGAGTCTCCTCTCCTCGAGTCTCCTCT
>NC_137697.1:27543985-27686485 GCF_964034855.1 Anser brachyrhynchus
TTCCTTTTCCTTTTCTTTCTTTTCTATTTTTTTTCTATTTTCTTTTCAATTTCCCTTTCTTTCTCTCTTTTTTTTTTTTTCTTTTCTTTCTTTCCCCTCTTAAAAAAATTACAATAGTTTCTAGCTTTTCTGGCATTTATTTCCCCAAAATAAATTCTCAAAGGGTTTTATTTTCCAAAAGCTCTTAAAAATCTGTCCCTAAAAATAAAAGGGGGTGGTGGTGGTGGTGGGTGGTGGTGGGGGAAGTGTTAAATGAAAGACAATATCTGAATAATACTACTCTCCAAGAGAATGCATGGCACACACCAGACACTGTAAAGGTCTTTTAAATGTTGTCTTCTACAAAGTCGAATGTAAACATTATGAGGCCTTTGGTAAATATGTCTACCAGCCTTTTTGTTTGAGAACACATATAGAACTTTCTACCATTTTGATTATACAATAGACAAAATTTATTATTATTACTATTACTGTTATTATTATTATTATTATTTTTTGTTAAGTAGCCCATCTCTTTTTCTGTAGGATCAGGTTTCAAATCATACATGTAGAAGTGTTTGAAAAATATCTCCCTTACCAATACAAAGCTGGCGAAACAATCTACTTTACTTATTTATAAGTAAACATAACATCATTGAGGTAGAGACAAAAATAATTTGTCTGCCTGATCCACATTGTCAGAACAAGCAGAAAAAATTTGGCAGTGTAGGTAAGTAATATTGTTGTCTATATTGCATAATATAAAATGTTTATGTCTTTGGCAGAGGCAAAATGCCAGTCTGCATGTCTACAATTTATCTACTGATAACTATCACATTAATTTTATGTGATTATTGTTCCAGGTGTAATGTTTGTAATGCCTTTTTTTTAATCACTAAAATAAAAACTGTGATAAAAGTTAGCAAAACTGCTCAGGCCACAAAATAAAAGTGTTATACTATTTTTCTTATTTGCTTCTATGAAGAAAATGTACACCAAGAAAATGGAAGAATTTAAAACAGTACTATTTGAAGAAGAGCAAAAACTATTGCCATACTTTTCTTCATGATAAATTTCTAATTGCTTTCCCTTTACTTTGATACTTTGCCTTTGAGTTCTTCAGGGGAAAAAAAAAATCCGTGTAATTAATATTATTTTTCTGATGTCCTCATATCCAAAATTCAGAGAGACTTTTATATCATTTCATATCACATTTTATATCATCAATTTTATATATATTTGAATTTTTGGTCCTACCTAGCATTAAGACTGTAAGAAAACATTTGACTAAAACATTCTAAATAATAAAAAAGAAAGGGGGAAAAACTAGGAATCTTTGCTGCAGACAAGACTTACACTTAACAGTAGACATGCATCTGAGGGTATTCCTTCAACTCAAATATGAATCAAATACAAGAGAAGAAAAATATTGTATCATACTTCATCATCACCTTTTTCTTCATACATTATAAATGAAAATAACATTTACCCTTAGAGGACAATAATTTTATTTTCTGAAGTTCCTTCAGAAATTTACCATGAGAATCAACTACGTTGATCTATACAGAACTGCTATTATTTCCATCACACCGTGATGTATATTTATGTTATTTTGTATATGCCTATACTGTGAGCAGTCTTATGAAAAAAATCTTTTAACATCTTCAGTATCAAAACAGCATAAGGAAACAAAAAGACCAATCACGAACTGTTTTTTTTTTCGTTTGCTTTTTTTTTTTTCTCTGCAATGCTATGAATTCAATGCAATGTTATAAAAATTGGAAAATGAAAGCAACCTAATAGATGTAGGTTTTACTGCAGAAACTGACCAATGTTTACAACAATTTTAGCAGCATCTGACATATAAGTTTTAGAAGATACCTTTCAGTTGATTTTACTACTACCTTTCAAACAAAACTTTCCAGAGGAAATGAAGAACTGAGTAAATTCACTATTTCAAAAAAGGGTGAGTATCTGGGATTTTTACATGGATATCAGCAGATCATATATAAAAATAAGCTATGTAAGAAATATGTTAACAATGTTGCAGTAGTAAAACCTCATATCCAGAGGGAAAAACCTAGCTGCTATAGGCTTCTTAACATGTTAAGTTCACAAAAAACACCATAATACTAAAACCGTGTGCCTTACATTGCTTGCCATACATTGCAAAGAATTTAGAAACTTGTGCCAATTGGTTAATACACCTGAGGTCTTCTGTTTGTGCTTCTTTAGAGAGGAAAGTTCCTATCAGCAAACTGAAACTTTTACTGAAATTGAAAATTATACTCATTCTAGTCTAGATGACTGGATGGATTCTGATGGTGGAGATCTCCCCAAGAAGAGACTTTTTTTTTCTTTTCACAAAATGTAAATGATTATTTTATTTTTGGTTCAGTTGATTTCCGGTAGTTGATGCAAAAACTGTAAGGTTCTCTGATACAGTTATCTAAGGCACATCACCTTTAGGATTTGTCTTTGGAAGACTAATTAGCCTTTCTTTTGCCATTATAATTAACATAAGTGTTTTTCGTTTGTTTGTTTGTTTGTGTGTGTGTGTGTGTGTGTGTTGGATTAAGTAAAAAAAAAAACACTGAAAATTTTTCAGGACCTTCTCAGATGTAATAGGAATAATGTGTTAAGGTTTTGCTTTTCAGAGTCGCTTCAGAATACTCAAGGGGAATGAGATGTGATTTAGTCAAAGACATAGTCGTAAAAAGTTTTCTGAATTTTTTTTTTTTGGGGGGGGGAGGAGCTACGCTAATTTGAACCATATGCTGCATAAACATTGTATGAGACTATAAAATTGCCCTATTTATACCTATCTCATCTTTTGTTCCTATGATATTTAGGTGGGATGTAGATTTGTTTTACTAAAGAGCTAAGAGGTTTTAGCACATTTAAGACTGAACTGTTGTCATTTTCACTTAGAAATATCACTAACATCTTTCTACTAATTTGGTTGTAGTAAATAAAAAGGCTAAGTCTGCTTATTTAAGGAGCATTCAAATAAAATATATATGTATTTTTAAATGTCTTAACAAAATAATAGAAAGCTTTCTGCTGTGTGCAGAGAGACAGAACTGAAAAAAAAAAAAATCTTTATCTCAAGAGTTCCAAAGAAGCCATTTGCTCAAAAAGCACACTATCTGGACCTCAGTTAAGAACCGAACAGTTGAAGTAGTCTGAAAGAATTTTTCTGGATGTCATATGAATACTATGATGTCAATACATGTATATCAACGACAAAATGTAGGTAATATATAAAAACACTTCAAAGCATAAAAAGCTTTTTTAATTTTTTTAGCTCATTTTAAGATACAGATGCTGAAGCGTGATGACACATCTAATGTCATATTCTTTAGTTAATTAAAATAGATTGTCAACACTTTTTGCTGAGAAATGCAGATTTGTTTACAATGGTTCGTTCAAAAAAAATAGTGTTTTTTATGTCAAAATAAAAGCATGAACATTTAGGCACTTCTAAAAATTTTGGATTTGTATGAACAATTTTAAAACAAAACAAACAAAAAACCTTTATGTAATAGATTCCCTTCAAGTGTGTTACTTTCATCCATTCATTCACACATTTCCTCCTCTCATTTACTTTGCAAGATTTCCTTCAAGTTTATTTTAACATATATGATCTATTTAAAGCATTGATCTGAAGTTTAACCACACAGAATGATTTTTATTCTGTTTCTTTGTAACAGGTAGTGTTCATAAGGAAAGAGCAACCATCTTCACAATACGTTCTACATTATATAGTGTAGTTTACATCTATATACACTCTTTTATATATATATATTCATTTTCTTTCCTTAACTAGGTTATTCCATAATAGTTGATATAACAACTATACCACCTTTGTCCTTTACTTGCAAATAATTAACGTTATTATTCTACCTTGCACCAGAACACTTCTGATGGCTCTTCAGAGGGAAAGAAATAGAAAGGTGAAGATTTTTTTCTAGTCTAATGTTTTTCAGATGTCTAGTTGACTTTGAGCAATGGTAACATATGTGATTATATCAAAACAAAGTAGAACTGAAAACCATTTTCTTTCCTTTTAAATCCACAACATTTTAAAGGCATTTTTGACCTTAATATTTTTAGAGGAGTAGGTTAAAAAAAGGAACCTATTTTATAACAAGGGTGATTAGCCTTTGAATAGAGCAACTATTGGAAACTGTTCAGTGTCTACAGTCTTTGAGGACTGGATCATTTTAAAAGCACAGATAAAATACTTTTTAAATGAAGAAAGTACCTGTTTCCAGACTCCATTTCTTACAAATTTTTCAAAGGCATATATAACATGTCAATGAAATGTATTATATATTAATGGAGATTTCATGGAATTTCATATTTTTCTGATTGATAAAGCAAATATTCAAAGCAGGTGTTAAATGTCAGCCATTTGACAGGACAGAACAGAATTATTATATCAATTAAATTTTGGTATCTCCATTTTCATTTCTCTGGAAAAATATATAGTTTTTATTTTGAAAGGAAGTTCAGCATTATATTTTCTGATATTCTAAACCTGCTCTTTTAGGCATTTTGTCAAAGATAAACCTTTTTTTAAGAGTTTACTTAAAAGCACATTTATTTTGTTATTTTTTTTTCACACCATAAGTGCAATCTAGGATTAACCAAGTGAACTACAATTTCAGAAACATTATCAGATGACTATTGTTGACATAATAGCTTTACTTTGTAATCTGAATTTTGTATAACAGCATGTTTATTCTAATGACAACACTGCTGGTTAGAAATAATAATCTGCAAACTACTGGACTTTTTTTTTTTTTTTTTTTTACTCTATGGATTATGATACTATACAAGTGAGACTGTAGCAGCAGGTTTTGTTCAAATATAAACACAGGCACTATTTTTATGATCACTATTTCTGGAGACATTCGTATCCACTGCTCTGGGCACAGTGGAACATTTTGACAAAATAAGACTTTGTTACTGGAAGTACTGCTGTGGGTGCACCTTTGCAGTCCCAGGCACACTCCCCTCAAAGTCCAACCAACACATTTCACAACTCACACACCTATTGCAGAATGAGAGAAGCTAAGAAAAAAAATAAAGATTAATTTATAGGCTACTATGTCAGAGTTTTTCATTATCATTAATATGCTTTGTGTATTCATCTTTTGTTTTCTGATAAGCACTGTCATTGGGATTAAAGCTTATATCTTTATAACTTGTCATTGTTAAAAGAATGCGAATTAATACAATTTTAGCACATATTTGGTTAAAAGGTATGCATAAGCATACTACTGTACTTTGATATTTGAATCAAAATACTGCTTTAACGACATAACACACACATTTTTCTGTTCAGTTTCCCTTTTTCCGTTTAGATTGCCAGAAATGTCTTTTAGCTGTTACTTGCAACAGTTTAAAGTAAATTGTATCCATATAGTCTTCTGTCTGGAAAGGTCTTCATTTAGGTTTATCTTTCTGACTTCTAAATGCTTTGTTCGGATTTTGTTTATGAATGATCTCATGTCTGCAATGTAATAACTGAGAGGAAAGAAAACTGCATTTTCCCTTTTTGGCTTCCTTCTTCCCATTAGAACTTAATATCTTCTTGTCTACTGAAAATATCTTGAGGCATTATCAGGATATGATTGTGAATAGTAAATATCTTCAGAACAAAAAGACATTTGTGAAACAAGTAAAATACCAATTTCTCACTAGGTCTGAAGGCAGCATAGCTTCAAAGCTTAAGGGTTTATGTCAAATGACTCTTAGAGTGCCCTGCAAATTTGACTGGAAGGATAGTGTATTCTCACAAAACACATCAAAGGAAAGGGAAAATGAAACTCATTAATTGAGGTAATAAAGTTTTATGTTCAAGCAGTGAGGTGGCAAAAATTAATACCACTCTGTTGGATGGAAAGGAACTGTGACAACTGAAATGAAATTGAAGATATACCTCAAGTGATTTCAGTGTCTGTAGGAGATTGCTTTTATGTTTGGGGAAAGGAAAAATTAAAGATTCTCTCAGGAGCCAGACACAGATGATCTACTCTCAGTATTGCTCATACCTTCAACCATCCTTTGCTGTGCAGTAAAACAAAATTCATTCTCCTAGCTGGAGAACTTGTTTCTTTTAGTACTGGAGTTAGTCTTTGGTGTAAAATCCAAGGCCTAAATTCATAACACCAACAGTAAAATTCCAAGCATGCTCATGTATTCTTTTACAACTGGAGGGTTATAGTAACTTTACTTTTCCATACAAACACACTTTGTGGTATCTTTAACACACAAAAATAAGGATTAGCAGCCAGCATTGTAGCATAACATACCTCTTGGAAATCAGTATTATTTACATTACGGTAACGTTGATATATTTCCCTACCAATGCCATGACAACTTCTTAACATACCAGAGACTTGACATACTACTTTGCTTCTAGCCTGCTTCTAGTATTTAACAGATATTAGCACGTTCATATCTGTCCAGGCTATGAGATTGGGTGATTGGATTCTGGCGGTGTTTTTTAAAAAATACTTCAGTTTAAAAAATACTTCAGTTTCAAAGCTCATTAATTATGATATTTGAAAGAGTGACATGAATTGTGTATTATTTTTATGTCCTCTTCTACAGTTAAAGCAAGCGAGCAGGCAAGTAAACAAAAAAACATTTCCAAATAGTATAGAGAAGGGAGACATTCCTTGTGAAAAAAAAAAAAAAAAGAAAAGAAAAAGGTAATATTCAGTGATTAGCAAGTAAGCTAAAAACACAAACACTTTTCTATATGGTCTTTAAATATGGAAGATATACATCAAGAAAAAAACACCAATAAGTGTACTTCACCACTTTTTTGTTTGTTTGTTTGTTTGTTTGTTTGTTTGTGAGAAGAGTTCATCTTCTTTGGGGATATTTTTCTAGAGGAAAGTTACTTTTCAACCAAACCACCTAAGATGTTTTCCCATTTATACAATTTTAGGAGGTCATGAGAAATATAGATGCTTAAATATTTGATATTAACTTACTAAAAAATTAATATTGATATTTATACATACAGAACAATAATTTTAATTAGGCAAAGCTCCTGCTGAAATCAATGTGAAGCCTGAATAAACATTGTGGGACATAGTAAATAGCACTCAGTGGCAGAGGTTTACTATTTTTAAAATTCATGGATAATGGAGACATTTAAAAATCGAAAATCGAGACACAGTATCCGACTATTATTATAGTAATCATAGTAATAAAAAAAACCTTACTCTTCTCCAAGGCACATCCTGTTGTTGTATCTCAGGACAGAGATCTAAAATAAGAAAAAATATTGTTTGATATTAGTGGCAATTAGAGGAATTGTCAAACACCAGGTTTTTATGCACACAGCGGTTTCTATTTGTTGTTAAGAATAGTCAGAATTAAGACATGAACATTGCAGCATCTATAAAAAACAGAAAGGAAAAAATAGTGAAAAAAATGTGGAAATCCACTTCTGTAAGTCTTTATTTCCTAATTGTATCTGAGTCTGATGTAACCAAATTTTCTTATTTAAAAAAATAATATTTTTAAATATAATTTGCATAATTTAATGTTTATGTGGTCATATGTGAAAGTTTAAAATTATTCACAATTCAATATCTGTACTATTGGTCTCCTTTTCAAAATGTATATCTTTATAATGCCTGAACCATTATGTAGGCTTGCATTGATTTACAGATTTTAATGACATTTAAAGACCAACTCATATAAAAAGGTTATAATGTAAAGTTTTAAAACGCAGTGTTTGCATAAGACAGTCTATCAAATATTATGTTGTCTCTTTATTTATATTTTATTTTATTTTATTTTATTTTATTTTATTTTATTTATTTATCTTATTTTTAAATTGGACTCAAAAAATAAGAATTAGATGGTAGTCTATCAATATTAACATCAGTGTTCCTACATCTGAGTTCTTGATGGTGTTGCAATAACATGTATTTTTTGTGTAGAATTTCAACATTCCATTTCAGGACTGCAATAGTTCAGAAGGACGAAATTTTAACCAGACTTGAGAATTGGCACTTTATTCACAAGTGATTTGCCCACGTTACGTTTATATTAAGATCTCTAATGTACGTATCTTAAGATCTTCATGAATTCAGGAGGTGTAAATGTTCAAAAGCTCAGGAACTTCCTAAGACTCTTTCCTGTTGGTACAGGTGTATAAGCACAACTAATGTGAAATCTATCTATATGCAATGCTCGTATAAATATTCCAAATGCTTCTACTCAGAAAAACTTAAGTTTGAAATTGCAGGTCTGCAAGGCCTAAAATTAATTAGAAATATTATTTGGAATCTGAAATCTACCATACCAGTAGATTTTGTTTTAACCATGCAACAGTCAGAAATGTTGAATCTTAAATGTCCAAACAGGGGAACAATGATTGATTCCAGGGAGGATTTTTATTTATTTTATTTTATTTTTTTTTTTTTTGGGGTAGAGGAAGAAACTTAAGCAATTTAGCTGTATAAATAATGAATATTTGAAACTGATCTGGGATCAAGATTTTTCAAATGTATTATTGGAAATATTGACAAGTGTTCAGAAAACAAATAAAAGTTGAATAACAGTAAAAATTTCAGTCACGAGTTCCATCAGAAATAACATGGCCAATTCATGATATGGATGACTATACTGCTTATTACTGCTCTATATATGTGCCTGTTGGCATAAACAGTTATTGAAAATTTTAGTCCCTTTGCCAAAAAAAAAAAAAAAGGCAAACAAATGAAAAATAGTAACATAAACAGAACCTCCCAAACAAAAATCAACCAAAGAAAAACAAAACAAAACAAAACAAAACAAAAATGCCACAAGACTGTTGCCAGCCTGGCTGGCTGGTTTTTAATACTAATACTCCATCAGGGTTGGAGGGAGACTTATTGTGAGTGGCAACAGTCTACCCCGTGACTCCTCCAACTGTGTTGCAGAAGAGTGCAGGTGTCACAGCAGGGCAGTGGGACGTGAAGGCTCAGACCTGTTACCAGTCAAAACGTCTCAGCAGCATGGAGGTCCTATTAGGAGCTTTACCTTTGGTATGATATTAAATATACAGTAAAGCACCAAGCACCCAGTCTTGAATGTAGGCAAATCATTCACCTCCTGGGGACGGCCCCTCACTCAAGTGTTGTCTGTTTGGCAGCCAAGTGTCGTTTCCTCATGGAGCAGTTACTTATTTTTGTTACTTCTTTCTGCCACTCCTCCTAATACATTGTTCAAAATACCAAAGAATTTATTATGTTCATTTATCATTTATGATCAGAGATACTGGAAAACGGTCCTTTCAAATAAGTTAGTAACTGGGTTTCAATAATAGTCCTACCTCTACTCTCTCTCTGTCCATTTTCCTAGACTTGTAACCAAATTATGGATTACTCAAGGGGTTAAAGTTTACAAGAATTACAGAAATAAATAGTTCCAGGAACTAACCAGTTATTCCAGTTAGTGTCAGGAACTGAAACAAGACAAAACAAACAAAAATGAACAGAAGTCAAAGCTATCATTTGAGGTTTTGTTGATCATTTATGAAAAACAATGGGTTTCTTGACAACAACTGAGAGACCTATATTTGGTGCATTTTATCTCATAGTTCAAAATTAAAAAGGTGCTGCCATGCCTAGATAAATGTTAAGGACATGAACAGCTATTCTCAGATTTATTATGGAGACATCTTAATCAAGAGCATCTGATCCTTCTTTAGGGACTTGCACTAATGGGATACTTATGGTTCAGCTATTGCAGTTCTGATGATGAGTGTATGAATGTTGCCACCATGGATATAAAGCCATTGACTAAACATTAACTTTATTTATGGAATGGTATTTCTTAATAAAGTTGCAGCTGGAGGCCTTTAAACTAGATTTGACTGTTGTACATTTACTTGTGCCAACTGTGCAGTAACAGTCAGTATTATGAAATATTCACTGTCTGAGGCAAATGGTAATGATATGGAAAGAATCTCTATCAAAATTAAACCACTCTTGAAAATACACTCAATTACTGTCAAAAGGCTTAAAGTGTTTAGCCTTTAACATACGAATATTTGTCTGATAATGATTTATTAGGAATTACAAGCTAAGAAAATGTGGTATTTTAGTTTTTTGATTGCCTTCAAGAATCTTCTTCGCAAAGGCCAGTTAGCTAGGGAATACCTGGTTCCTTGCAAAAAGCTTGTCAATTACAGGCAAATGCACAAAAAGGAAAAATAAGAAGATTCAAAGTAGGGTCAGTAAACTGAAGTCAAATTATTTTGTGTACCAAAATCATTCTACTAGCAGGGAATGAAACAAAACATTGTAAAAACAGGTAAAATACACAGCTTATAAACACAGGTTATAAACACCTACATAATGAAAATAAATAGAAAAGCGTTAAAAGAAAATCAGTAAATAGAAAAGCATTTTCCAAAGCATGGGTGCATAAATACATTATTAATTCACAGTAGAGGGGAAAAAAAAAAAAAAAAGAGAGAGAGAGAGAAAGATGCATGCAAAATGCTCTCTTGGGATACCATCCTGAAATCCTCATTGTATCGTGGTTAATCTCAAATCTGTCTAAGTGACTTTTCTTATGTAACCCAGTACACAGGCAATCAGCATTTGATTACTTAAATACTGTCTAGCTGGGCTTTGAATCAGATTGATGAATGAGTCTCTTCTAGTCGCAACATATCTCCAAAATCCTATTCATACTAAATAATAATTTTCAATTACTAGATCTTTGGAAATAAAAAAATAAATAATAATAATAATAATAATAGGTTGCATTATCTTTCTCTCCTAAGTACTTATTTTTTAATATAAATATTTAAAATACAGTCAAATTTTTTTTTATCTTCAGTTTTCTCTCAGAAGTTCAGCACAAAACAAACATAATAAAGGTTTATTATAGGTTTATAAAATACTGTGTGTTCTCCATTTTTACTCCTATAAAATGTTCAAAACATCGAGAAGGCTTGTCAGTATCATGTCTTACCTATATAGGCATAAGAAAAAGCCTAAAACTCACTTAGCCACTTGAGTGAATATTCTCTAGTATAAAATAAACAAAGCAACATAAGCTGCATTCAGTATCCTGCATCCAGTTTCATGTTATCTAATAGTCTTGAAATTTAGCAAGAGCTTTAACTCTTTTTAACTCAAAGGAATGTTTTAATTCTTTGTCTTCTGCCTCAGAAATACTTAACAGTTGTTCATTGTCTAATTCCAATGTTTCACATTTTTGTCAGGTCCATAAGAATGTTACTAGTATTTTCATTCACTACCTTTGTTAGTATAACTTTCCAGAAATGTAATACTGTTTTGCTATTTCAGCCTCATGTAAGCCTCAGAGTAAGTGGTCCAGAGGAGAAAAAGCCCACTGGGGCATGAGGATTGGACACAAATCACTGAGGTTGTTTACTCTCAGTACAGATTATGAAGACTTTCTTAACTATAAAAAGGCATAAAATTTAATCAACAGCAATTAGTTTAAATCCAGAACAGTTACTTTAAAATAAAATGTACAATTTTACTCTTATACATAAAATGCAATCATTCATTACCATTATACTTATAATGACCTAATGATTATGGTAGTTTTTCACCATATATACACATCATAATACTAAAAGCATATCTTAACATTAGTCTTTCAAAATCATGACTGTGTTACCACCAAAGAGAGAAGTTATATTAATGTGCACTGACAGTGTTGTCAGAATTATGCTCAGATGATTCATATTTGTTCATAAAAGAGCATCAGAACCTCTGACTGAAGTAGGGGGTCAGAATCTGTGTAAGTGGTCTGTATTAGTTTTGGCAGCTGGATTGCACCTGTGAGTGATAAAACAGTAATTGTACCATACACTGACATTAACATGTTACATGTACCGTTACATGGATGGAACATTTGTCTTTGATTCCTGTTTAATTTTAACCAGATAAAATATCTGTGCAAGACATATAAAACAGAAAACTAATACAGGCACATTTGTATAGGTATCATATCTATGCCTTTGTTGCTTGGTGTTTGTTTGTTTTTTTTTATGCAGTAGCTTTATTTTGTTTATCCTTTATGTGAACCTATAGTCTTAGGTGCTCTAGTCTTCCCAACAAAGGCACACACAACACACCCAGAGAGCACTGTACATCCACTAAACAAATCCAAACTCTGTGATTGTGTGATTTGTCCTGTGTCCTTCACCATGGTAAACTTACTGATGACACGTGTTACAGTGATTCAGCCACCTTCCCAATATCACCTCAGGCCTTTTAGCACAACTGTTTTCAAGACTGGATTTCATATAGCCACCTGTCTCAGAGAAGAACCACACAACATCGTAAGTTTCAGTATAGGAATACTGTTACTATCCCCTGGTGCTATATGATGACAGCTAAGCATGTCTGTCTCTTGTTTCAGTCTTTCTGGAAACTGTCTCCAGTGAATACTGAACCCTACCTAACACCTAGAAATTCTTGAGAAATACCACAAGTATGTCAGATGTTTCCATTAGGCACACCAGTGTGTTTATGTGTGTTCTCTCTCTCAAAAAAAAAGCCTTTACTTTCATCCTCCTGTCATCTGTCCCTTTTCTCCAGACAGTCTTAACTGTTTAGGTTTTCTGTCTGCAGCCTGTCAGCTTTATTGAAACAGCTATCAAACCAGCTATCAAAAATCTTCATAATTATAAACACAGCTTTTTTTTTTTTTGTAAAAGTGTTGATTTTTTTTTCTGTTTTTGTGTGTATAAGGTAGCTTATTTAAATCTACTGTTCCATCAATAACCCCAAATAACTTGATATTAACTAGTTCACACGCTTTATTTGTAACACTCTTCACGACGTACAACACATTAAAAAGCTTTCCCCTATGCACAGTTATCTTTTATGTTTCTAGTTTTAGTGTAATTTCCTTCTGAGGAAGTATCTCAAAAGCAGCATGTCTCAGCTGTCTAAAAGAAATGGAATTTTCTGCCCCATCTCTTGACTGCAAATGCTGTTCTTCCTTCAGAATTGTAGGCTGAAGGTGATGACTTTCAAAGGATGCTTTTTCTGAACCTGAATTTGTCTGGAAATACCATTAACATTTGTGGGGTAGAAAGTTCAGATTGTTTGACACAGCATATATGAAGGACAGGGCGGGACCCTTTGCAGATGAAATAAATATTTTTTTATGTTAGTGAATTATGAAAGAAAATCTGTTAATAAACTTTTTACTTGAAAGAGGATGTAGTAAAGAACTGACCAAAACAAAATGTTTGCTTTAACAAATTTGTGAGTGGCAGTATGGGTATCGATGAGGGTACAAATGATATATTAAAACACCCAATACCACCATGTAGCAACATGATGCTGCAAGGAGAAGAATGCTTTCCTATTGTTACTTGCTTTTCAAGTTACAACCTCACTCTTTTTTTTTTTTTTTTTTTTTCAAACCACTTTTTAAGAATTGTTGCATTTCTGACCTAGAACATTGGCTTTGAGTTCAAAGGGCCCATTTCTTCAGGGCTTTTGCAGAACACAACTTACAAGATGCAAAAGGACAACTCCGCTGAAGAAAGAACGTTGATGATACTTCCTGATTAGTTCACGTTTTTTCCTGATCCTATAATGTAGTAGACTTTCTTCCAAAAGGGACTTTTTTTTTTTTAAAAAAAAAAAAAGGGAAGTTAAATGTTTTACATATTAGCAAAGTCTGATGATTTACACATTAATGTAGTGCAATACCAGTCTCATTTTCCCCCTCTTCCAGCACTAATAATAGAGGAAAGAGCATGTAAGACAACCCTAGTATTTTGGACACTTTCCAGTTTGGGTAATTGCATTCTGTCTACCAACACTTCTCCTGCAGTTATGATTAGATACAATGTTCTTTTTCACTGTCCTGAGCTCTTGTGCAGTATTGCTGTTCACTGTTTAACAGCTGCCACATTTCACTTGGGAGATGCTTGCATTTAAGTATTTAATGAGATGATCCTTACAACAGGGCCTTCAATTAGCTGCATTGTGACTTTTAAGCTGCAATCTGTAACAGGAAAAATTAGATGCCGTGTGAAGGTAGGATTGCTCAGAAAAAGTTCAGATAGAGTTGATGACTTTTTAGTCAAGCATCCTGTATAATATAAGAATACAGAGAAGTTCTGAAAATCATGATTTCTTTATAACAAAATAACCAGTAGATCAGATAATGATAATCACTCCACCATTCTTTTTATTGTTCCTATAACTTATTTATTTATTTAGCATTCTATGAAAAATAAAACATTTTGTGTAGGGAAGGCTGAGAGTACCCTCAGTCCACAGACATCAACATCTCCTACTTTTGCCCAGATACTGAAAAGCAATCAGATGTATTTTTGAGCCCCTATAATAAATAAATAAATAATAAAATAATTTAAAAAAAAAAAAAAAAAGGAAGAATAAAAGGACAACATTATCATATGAGTGAATATTTGAATATTCTCTATACAGTTCTGGGTGGAGTGGGAGGGAAGTGTAAGTGTCATGTTGGTATGAAAGAACGACCAGGTGAAAGGTCTCAAGAATTTGAAAGAGAGTTCAGAGTTCAGGGCTGAAGAAGATACTGGTCTGCATGAGCTGGGAAGATATATAAACAAAGACATGTACAAGTTATATAAATATTTCTCTATAAAGATATAGAAAAAACAGGGTTTAAAAAGTACCTTTATCCTTATTACTTAGAGTCCAGCTACTTGTATTTTCTTAGTAGGGTGGGTTTTTGTTTGTTTGTTGTGTTGTTTTTTTTTTTTTTTTTAATTTCTTTGCTTAGCTCTCCAAACTCATATATGGGGAAACTAAGGCAAGCACTCAGAGACTCAGATTTCAGTATTCAACTTTCAAATTCTACCGCTGAAAACTCATATAATGTGGGCATATTAAATGCCAAGTGGTAAAAGACTGAGCAAGACTCCAGTCCTTGCAATAAAAATAAAACACAAATGGTCAATATTCATTCCAAGATCTCTGTGCTTGGACAACTCTGGAAAAAATATTTCTAGAATATTGTTGTTTCTCAAGCACTCAGTATACACTCTAAAAATATCTGCAGCGGAAGCAAGCTACAAAAGTAACCGTGAGTTATTTATGATGTCAGCAAATGATATAAAATCATAGAATCGTTAAGGTTGCAAAAAACCTTCAAGAGATCTGGTCCAACGGTCACCCTACTACCAATGTCATGATGTAGCAAATGGTTATAATACAGAAAATCCCAACAAGATATGGATTTTGAGGTACCTACACAAATTACGTAGCAATATAAGGAAGGAACAGGTGTGATTATTCTTCACATAGAAGCATGACTATCTATATTCACACCTCTTTTTAATTTTAATCAGCTACTTAGCAAGGTGCCACTCTTTCCACTTTGTTTATTTTCCTTAGCTCTAGAAAAAGGAATTATGGGATACTAACTATGTAAACACGCAGATATACGGAATGGACATTTTGTGGAGTAGCTGAATATACATAATTTCTGAGTTTATCCATTTCACCATGACTACCTTGGATCTTCATGATCACCATGTAATAAAATCACATGTAATAAAATCACTTTACTTGTCATACAATGCTAACCACTATCTCCGAATTAAAATATCTTTAGAGATGAATTAAATTTTGTATTTTTTTTCTTTTCTTACCAAGAAAAATACAAAATTGTATGTGATACAGCAAAATGCATACCAAAAAAAAACCAAAAACACCAGTCTCCTCTGTATTCCTGTGTGATATGGGTACTCTTGCATTCAAATTTTATTTCATAATATGTTCCATAAGGTTGAAATCTTCTATTTCTTTTTACTAATCTCTTTACCTTTCAGCATGCTTTGTTAGACCACTGAATCATGACAAATGATTCTTTACATATTAGGGTACTCAGTTCACACAGGTGAACTAACAAATTAAATGTAATATGAAATGATGAGACTTCAAATATTAGGGACAGTCCTTTTGATGTGGTAAAGAATCCATAACTAGAGAAAGATTTGCCCTTTAATTAAAACATTATCACACTGGCAATGCTGAATGAAATGCCATTTTGAGGAATGCAGTGAAATAATATTAAAACTACAAAAAGCTATCACATTTTTTTTTGTCCTGAAACAGCCATATTTCATTACACAGCACTGAAGGTTAGAAAGCAATCAAATGTGTTTTGCCATCCCTGTCTCAGGCTATGGTAATTATTAATCTGAGGGTTTCTCTCTCTCTCATTCTCTCTTTCCTTCTCACAATTTTTTAACTGTGCTTACCCAAGAGGAAAATGAACCACAGTACTTATCAGCACAATGCATACATTGGTGATACTGAAGGCAACTGACCATAACTGGAGCCATAGGTTAGCTGCAAATCCATTAGCGATAATAATAATAACAACAACAATAATAATAATAATAATAAAACATGCAAATCTAGGCTACAGCTGAGTGATAACTGTAGGAAAGTCACAAAACATGACAATATAATTTGCATGAATATTGGATCAGAAAGACTGTCAAAAGGCCAGCTAACAGAGGTGAAGAGTTATCCAAAAGGGGTCTGAAAAAAAGAATTGAAATTTTAAAGAATTCATTCACATTCAGTTTTCAAAAAATACTTTTTTAATTAAAAGAAAAATGATTGTGCCATGAAAGATAACTACTAAAAGATTATTAAAATGCAATAATAGTAATAATAATAATAATAATAATAATAATAGACATAAGATCTTAAGTTTTGATGTGGAACAATGACTTTAGGCTGAAAAGATATAAACATTTTAGATTAATGACTGCAAGTAGAACTTTAATTTTAAAATAACATATATATATATATTTAAATTTGATTTGTTAAAAATTAAATGTTTTTTTAAAAATTTGACAAACTCCCTCATCTGGTAAAAAAAAAAAAAAAATAAGTGAGTGGTAATTAAATTTGAAAACATTCACCTAGCAGACAATCATGTTTCCAGTTGGTCTTTATCTATAAAATTATTAAATATTATTAATTAAATTACATACATATTAATTAATAATATATATAAAGACCTACTTTTATTTTATTTTTTTTTTAAATAAATGCATGTTTGTGTTTTTTATTGAGTCTTCATTTTATCAGAAGAACGTTCTCAAATCATTATATCCTAACAGCAATACAACCAGTTTTACTGGGAATGAAAACTTAAGCTTATTCACAACTTCATTGCAGGATCTACTGTAAATTCCTGAAGGATGATAAACCCTTGTTCATATAAAAGCAACTGTCCAAAATACAAAATAACATTTGCAAATGGTAGTAATTGTGTAAATACTGGCTTTATAAACTAAATTAACAAATTAATTTAGAATTGATATAATAAAATATAGGTATCATGTTCCTTTAAAAAAAAGAATTATAAAACTAGAAAAATCACGTCAATAGAAACAGTGTATAGTAAAAAAAAATGCTAATATTATAGTAGGATAAAGATTTGACAACCCATTTTTCTACAGTGTACTATCTTCTTTGTGTATGAAGGAATGAGAGAATTGGATTTCTATGACTGTTTAGAAAAATAGGAATCAGGAATATCAGCTTTTGGTTGTCAAAGTGTTGTATGTACATCATTTCAATTAAAATATTAACCTAGTTGTTGTTTTCTGTTTCTCTATTTATGTGTGGGGATATCTTTACGCTTCCCACATATTTTCAAATATCTATTTTAAAGTTTAAGTGGTTGTTGCTCAGACTTTGCTTTTATGAAACTTGTTGTTATTGTGTTTTTATATTATTACCTGGTTCTAAAAAATGCAACCCTGAAGGCTGATCCGCACCAGCCTGACTTTTTCTGAGAAAACTACTCCTCATATGAATCCTTCCATCCTTCTGCATTTGCAGTGGTCTTCACACAAAGTTCTTTTTTCAGGATGGATTGCACACGGTACAGAATATACCCTTTTGGATGCACTTGTTGAGCTACTGCAGAAGCCTGTACTTTTTCTTCACACTGGTGTACTTGTGTGCGTGCTTGTGTGTGTGTGCCAGTGTATCTATCTGTGCCTGTGTATCCATTTGTGTGTCTGAATGGCACATTTTTTGCCCATGCTTCTGTGGATAATTACAATCTTCTGCTGGGCTTGCTGGTTCCTTTATAGAACATGATTTAGCAGCTAAGGACTTTGCAGTGGGTAACAATAACCCAAAGCTATCACAAGGAAGCTGCAACAGACAGTGCTAACAGACAGTGCCGATCTATATGGTGAGATTTGACAATATTTGATCACTGCTTCCAAAGCTTCTGTTCTGTTGTGCCTAGGAGCAGTCAAAAACAAAAGCAGAATGCATGTCCTGGAAGTGGAAGTCCTTTCTGTTCTATTTTCCATTTAATTTATGCTGTATTTAACTTTAAGGAGTACATTCCCAGCCCTTCAGAAAATGTCTCTATTGCCAGAACTAATGACTGGATATTTTCTTACCATATCACCTTAACAAAAGAACAACACACTTCAGCTGAATTTGTCAGTCCTACCCAATCTCCTTTTAACTCAAAGGCATATGATCAGTACGTTAAACATGATTCTCCTGCAACACTGCATGACAAATTGAGCTTTTCAGACTCATCAATTAGTACATCTCCATTTGAGGACGATTCTCAAGGACCAGATCACAGTTCATCTGTAACCAGTACTGATCAGGCCCTCTGGTAAGATGAAACTCCAGGTCCATCATGTTCCTTTTTAGAAGAGGTCCATGCAAGCATAGCTTCTTCTGAAGAGGTTTCAGAAATTCTAATAAGGACTCTGTTGCAAAGAGAACTGAACAGCAAACTCTCACAAACTAATTCTGATTCAAAAATCAGTGATTCTTTGGACAAATGTATTATTATGGCATATGTTAAGCCATTATTTGAATGGACATGAGAACCAGTTGAGCAGTCTTTGGACACTGAGGTGTCAGTCAGGGAAGAGAAAAGGGAAGATGTGAAGAAACAGCAGCCAATCCAGTTTCACAGCCGTAGTGACAGCGAACCAAGCAGGAATGGCTTGTTACAGTCCCTCGTGGGAAAATGTAGGTAGTTACAAAAATCACTTGTCTCCTGCTGCTCTGAAGAAAGATGATAAGAACAAATGTAAAGTAAAAGATATATGTCCACAGGATCTGGAGACCTCTTCAGGAAGGGACATAATGTGCTCCGCCTGTAATGAAAGGTTGTCCAGGAGTCTACAATCCTATTCACAACAAAGTTGAATCGGTAATATTCATCAGACCATGACAGAGCAGTAAAGTTGATAAAGGCCAACTTCTGAGGACACAATCAAGAAACAGAGATAGTAGCAAACATAGGAGCAAAGGAAACAAGAGGAAGTCAAGAACTCATGACTCTGGCATGTCTCAAAAAAAGCCAGAAAGGCTCTCTCAGTCATGACAGTACTACATGCAGAGATGTAAGCAGATCATAATCATGTAGCAAAGTCCATAGCTAAACAAGAACAAGAAGCAGATACAATGATCATTACTATATGAGAAACAATTGTGAAGTAGATATCTGGAATGTTGTGCTTTTTGGAAGGTCATGCTTATGTCAAAACATGGTCAAAGATGGCTATGAATACTCATGGAGGAGGAGGACTCATGCTCACTATTCAAGGAAGCCACTAGTCCAGAATAAAGTATACAATCCTTTACTGAAATGCTAGATCTGTATAGGTGGAGGTGATCCCATGAAAGACGTTACTGCTGTTATGAAAGGTGCAGATCAAATAGGTGACCAAACAATACATCAGGCAGTGACTGATACAAGAGAAAGCAAAAAGCCTGGTGGAAAAAGGAATTACAAAGCTCCCACTTTTCACAATGCAACCAAGGAGACCACAGTTCTAGAGAAAAGAGAGACTTCAAGAAAACAACCAAAATTCAGTAACTGCTACAAAAATGAAGATAGCCTTTCAGACAATCAGTAAGAAAAAGCATAAGAGAAAAAACAACAACAACAACAAAAACTAGGAATCTAAGTGTAGAGACATCCTACAAATGAAAAATGATGGACATAATGAGGTGTCACAAAAAGAAAAAAGAAAAAACATAAGGAGAAACACCAGAAACATAACATAAGTAAATCAGTACATTCTTCTCCAGTTCTGATTACAATTGATATTAATAGTGACAAGGAGCTAGAAAGTAATGAATGTGACAGCAGCATTACTCGGGCAGGCAAAACACAGACAAACAAAAGGGAAAATGAGTCTCCATCAGAAGAGACTTTTCTGAGAAAGCCTGAATTTGAAGATGTTTAGAGAGTCAGCAAGGAGTAGCAGCCAAAACTGATAGTTTCACTGCCACCAGAGCAGACTTACACAGTGACATTAGAAATGCTGAAGCTGACCTTTAAGAAAACAGCAACACAAGTTTTAACTGATAGCAGTAGTAACACTCCTTACACAGAAACTGTAACTATCCATTTTCAAGGAACACAAGCAGCATCCTCCAGTCAACTGTCTACATTCTATCTTATCTCAGTGTAAAACATTTTTGTTTGTTTGTTTGTTTGTTTGTTTTTTTCCCTGTAAATCAACAGGTTCTGCTGACAAGGCTATTTTGATGTGTTAGTAATCTATCATAGGTGGTCCTGTTTGCTCTAGAAATGAAGTCCTGAGAGAAGGCAGTTGACTGGAGGATGCTGTTTCTGTTTTTCAAACACAACTTTGAAATATTCTGTGGGTATATTTTACATACTTACAGAATACAAGATAGCTTTATGAAATTAAAACTTCCAAACATTCTTCTATCTTATCTCAGTGTAAAACAGTCTTTTTGTTGTTGTTGCTGATATTACCTCATTTGGGATAGTTACAGACTTATTTCCACTAGTGTAAGTCCCAAATCAATGTGTAGTTTCCATTTTCAGATAGGACTCTGCCTTTCTAAGTGCTGGAAATACCCAAATAGCATTTGAACACTGATACATGTGAACGTAATTCTTACACACCATCGTTTGGGAGTGTTTGGGATTTAATAATAGACGCTATCTTCTCTTTCTGTATAATGAAATACATAATATTTCTAAATAAATATAATTATAAATATATATATATATATTTTCTAAATAAACGTTGCAAGTCCTCTTTATATCCCTTGCAGGTTGGTTGTGGTCTCCGAGTGCTGTAGACATTCATAAATCTGTGGATTCACACAGCTAAGTAAGGCATTTAATTTCATTTTAATCTCACAAAAAAGAAAGGATCTTTCTTCAGAATCTCAAGACGGGAATATTTATTTATTTATTTATTTGTTTATTTATTCTTTTTTATTTTTATTTGTTTTAATGAATCCCTCAGTGATGGAAACAATAGTACCACAAATGTACAAACCCGGGCAGAGCTAAGAAAGTGTTTTTCACTGTACTACCTATTAAACTGTAGTACATCAGAAACAGGACATATCCAGAAAAGGTTTTTTCTTACTATTATTCAAAGAGACTGCATATTTTTTGGCATCCAGCTGTTATGAGACAAGCCATATCTTGTCAGACCAGCAGCACATCTAGCTAAATACTCTGATGCCAACAATTGGCAACCAGAGACAAAGATTAGAATATAAAAACCTGAGCATTAAGTATTTCCCTAATATAACTTTTTAGCTTCCCATCTGTAATATTTAAATTCATGCCAAGGCTCTACATGCAGTATAGGTGACAGAAAATGTCCCATAGGTGCACACTTATTCTAGTATTCTTTCTGAAATTGCATTTTAGTACACTACAAGTTAAAAAATATTACCACAGGTACATGGTACTCCGTCATATTCCTCTTTGCATGAAGAAGTATATAAAAATACACTGATGTTAAATAAATGTTTCAGTTCCATGCCAAATACAAGCTCACAGCTATATATATAAACTGCTCAAATTATAATCATGGACAGATCATTAAGTTAAATCATTTGTACCTATTGTTTCATTATTAAACCAGAAAATATTTTAATAATCCAATTATCTGTCCATCAAGCTGTTGAACAGACTGTTTTTCTTTCTGTTTACAATAAAGTCCAGGGTAGCCAGAGTTGTTTACTTATCTGCTTGTGTATTAACAGCTTTCATTCCATGAAAGAGTTTGAAACATTGAGGTGTTAAATGAAAAATTAACATTAGATAGAATGATAGACAAGTGTAGGGATTGTATGCAGTGAATGAGTTTGGTGCTGAAAAGTATAGATTAGTTTTTCTTACAGAACCACAAATAAATTTACCATTTACAGTGTTTATGACCTCATGTTTCTTCTAGGAGCAGAACATGGAGAATACATGTAATTCATAACATCACAACCCAGAACCTTAGTACATGGAAATTATATCTAACATAATGAAGGCTTGTCGTATTTGATTTAGCCATGTTAGTAGTTTATCAAATAATTGTACCCACACTAGGCTCAGAAAGAAAAGAAAACAAAAAACACCTAATATGTGGTGTAAAAATTCTACTGAAAATAACCATTTTCTTTCCTTCAGCATCCTCCTGCTTCCTATCTACCCCAAACTCCCTGGTGGACTTGGGAATTACTGAGATGCCAAAAGGTATTTTCCATTAAAAAACAAGTGTTTCAAACAGAGCACATTTTGACACACATTTATTTCCACTGTCCCCCTTTTAAAATAAAGTATATCTATTTTACAAATTAAGTTTAACATAGCCAATCCAAAAGGTTCAGAAATTCTTTTTGGAGTATTGTGATATTACAATACCAAGACTGCCACAAGATGAGCAATTCCCAACAATATGAAGTTTAACAAGAGCAACTGACAGATTCTGCCTGGGATAGGGCAGCCCTGAATACATGTACAGACTGGGGGACAAAAGGCTGGAGAGCAGCCCTGCAGTAAGGAGTCAGGGGGTACCCATTGACAGCAAGTTGAATATGAGTCAACAGTGTGCCCTGGCAGCCTAAAGAGTTAATTTTATCTTGAGGTGCATCAAGCATGGAATTGTTAGCCAGTCAAGGGAAGTGATTATCCTGCTCTACTGTGCACTAGAGTGGCCTCACTTTGAGCACCGTATGCAGTTTTGGGCAACACAGTATAAGAAGGACATAAAACTAGTAAAGAATGTTCAAAGGAAGGCTATGGAAATGGTGAAGGGTCTAGAGGGCCCTTATGAGGATCATCTGAAATCCCTTGGTTTGTTCAACCCAGAGAAGAGGAGATTGAGGGGAGACCTCATGGCAGCTTACAGCTTTCTCATTAGGGGAACAGAGGGGCAGACGTTGAGCTCTGCTCTCTGGTGATGGTGAAAGGACCCAAGGGAACAGCATGGAGCTGCAACAGGGGAGGTTCAAGCTGGATGTTAGGAAAAGATTCTTCACTGAGAGGGTGGTCGGGCACTAGAACAGGCTCCCCAAGGCAGTGGTAAGGTCACCAACCCTTCTGGAATTTGATAAGTGTTTAGACAATGCTCTCAGACATATGGTTTGATTTTTGTGTGGTCCTGTGTCTCAGGAGTTGGCCTCCATAAGCCTTGTATATCCCTCTCAATTCTGGATATTCTGTGATTCTAAGAGATTATTTTGGACTCATGAGTAAATGACACACTGGTTTTCTGGTCCTATCCACATCTTTATAAAAATCAAAGAAAAAATGTATTCCTTAGTTCCAATGATCCAACTGCTTCATTAGATTTGTGACTGTGCAATTAGGAAACGTTACAGAACTTTACTTGTTAGCTGAAAATCTAACAACAACAACAAGTCCTCAAAATTTTTCTCCACTGTGTAAATTCTTTCCAGCATAGTACTGTTATGTAGAGCTGAAGTTGATATCTGATTTGAAATTAATCATTTTTTATGTATAAATGTGGTTGCCACATTATTATTGTGGTCCTTGCACTCCTCAGTAGAACTGTCTTACAGTGAGTAAATTAGAAAAGTAAGATATCTAATATAATAGAGCATTCTATTACAAGCACCGGAAGGAAATGGGAGACGTGGTCACCTGGGATATAGAAAAGGCTGAGGTACTTAATGACTGTTTTGCCTCAGTCTTCACCAACAAGAGCTCCAGCCACATGGCTCAGGCCCCACAAGGCAAAGGCAGGGACTGGGAGAATGATGAACCATGCCCACTGTAGGAGACAATCAGGTTTGAAACCACCTAAGGAACTTGAAGGTGCACAGGACCTGATGAGTACATTCTCAGGTCCTGAAGGAACTGGCAGTTCCTTCTAATACATCCAGTCATTAGACATGAATGATCATGGAACTGTCTAATGGGCAGTTCCAGTCTAATACATCCAAGTTCTTTTTTGCTGGGGGCCCCAGAGCTGAACGCAGTACTCCATGTGGGGTCTCACAGGAGCAGAGTAGAGGGGGAGAATCACCTTCCTCAACCTGCTGGCCACACGTCTTTTGATGCAACACAGGATACGGTTGTCTTTCTGGACTGCAAGTACACATTGCTAGCTTGTGTCAAGTTTCTCATCAATCAACACATCCAGGTCCTTCTAATAATATACTCAGTCTTTCAGAATATTTTGATATCATGATATACAGACCTTGTAGCTAATGGCTACAGGTGAAAATGTCCCTTCCTTTGACAAATAAAGTTTCCATAAAACCACAAAAGCATATTTTTCATACACTTGCTGGAAACAGACAATATTTGCCAAACAGACAAATATAAATAGCATTTTAATCTTTAAAACGTAATTTCAGCAGACATTCCATAATACTTTGTATTGTCAGAGCTAATGGCTTCACAAATGTCATTCTTACTGTGACTCAAAAGGAGAAAGTGTGAGATACTGCATTTGCTTTCTAGTTCAAATCAATGTAGAGCTAAGCCGTGTATAACTATGTTTACATAAACACCTAGCTGATTGTCAAACATAAGATAGAAAGCAAATCTAATACTTTTCTCCCCAAAATATCAGAATTTATTCATTTGTTTGAAGAAATAAAAATGTGATTTTCTATATCACTGTGTGTGTCCTGTTGCCTTGTCTGTGATCCCAGGGTAGCTAGCACAGCAGATTTTCAAGGATCTGTGGAATTAAACACACTATCTTAATTTGGCCATGGGAAATAATATGCTAAATAATAATATCATCAGGTTAAGCTTTCTCAGGCAAAACCTGTGCATGGTGGCCATAACATTCCAAATTAAATTCCCACAACAAAAATAAAATTCCTTGTGATGACCTTAGATGATGATAATGTGCTCATGGCACTTAGTCCACTTAGGCATACTGTGGTGTCCTGACCATAAAAGTAAAACCACTTGTCAAAATTCATATTAAACATAGGAGAAGGTGGTTTCTACTGTTTTATACATTTACACCCTTTCAGCACACATTAAAAAAAATGTAAAAGTATCACAACAATTTTAAAAATCTAAATTTTTGGAATATCTGTTGCAACAAATTTATTGAGGCTGAGAACTCTCACTAGCACATTAGTAATTTGAAGAGCTAGATAAATGCTGTGCTAATAAGATTCATACAATCTTCAGATTTTTGACAGGGAGAGATATTTAACATATTTTGCATTAACATGATTCAGTTTCAGTAAGTATTTTCTACTGCGCAACAGCCTTTGGATCTGTTATTAATTATTGTAAGGCAGCTTTCTTTCTTTTTTTTCTTTTTTCCTTGCAGCTATGTTTTTTGTTGTTATTGCTTTTGTTTTGTTTTTGTTTTCCTATTAACATTGATGGGATAAATTTATGCCACTCCTAATCTTTGGATTTCACTCTTTAGGCCACATATAAAGACCTTTCAGTTCCATCACAAGAAATCATGACAAATACCTCTTTCAAGGGAGAGGTACCCCATCCTCAGCAATCCTGCAGAAACTAGGGCCAAGTAACTATCAAGTACGAATCAGCAACTCAGAAGGCTGCTTAAAGGTTGACTTAGACAAAAATGTGCATGCTTTAAGACTTTTTTCTTGAATGCCCTTGGGTTTAAAATGGAGTAGGGGAGACTCAGTGAAAGAACTAAAGAACACAGTAACGCATTATTCTCACAGTACTGGGAATGGTATGATAATTCTTGTGAGTAGGGAGGCATCTGTTGCTGACATTTCAAAAATTGTTTCATGACTGGTGGTGTCATGAAGAATCTGAGTGGGCAATAGAAATTGCCAGTTCATATATATTTGAAAGTGAAGGATTGCTGATCGTTCTTGAAAAATGTCTGTTGCAGAACTAGGACTTAGGAGCAATGGGGAGATACAACAAATAGCAAATAGATTAACAACTGAGAACTGAACAGCCTGCAAAAGTTTTAACTTTGCCATGCTATGAAAATAAGTACAGTGAGGTACTAAGGACTGAAGAACATGGGTAATGTAAGAAGCTTATAAAAATAAATAAATATTGCATTTTTGTAGATGAACACAAACCAGGTTTGTTAATAGATTACTAAGTTATTCAGTATGGGTTTTCATCTTTCTTCTTAGCTGTAGAAGCACAAAGGAAGGAAAACAAAGAGTTTGAAAGGCTGCTACCTATTATCATTCCCCTTTTCCCAGATATATTTGTTGCCAAAAGATACAGTGCTAGAAAATAGGTTGTGTGCTGTTTGCTGTTGTGCTTGTGTGTAAGTATGGGGAAGGGAACAATATATTTCTCAACACCGTTTCCTTTTAGACTTTGCTGATTTTGGTGAAGAGTGTACAGAAAAAAAAAAAAAAAGTGCACAGAAGTGCACAAATTGAGAACTGAGCATTTAAAGTTGAATTCCCAGGAGACTAATCCCAAGAGATCTTCAAAGCTGTCAGAAGAGAACGGGATGTAGGATAGTTATGGCTGGGGGCCCGTACTTCCAGGACCTGTGTCTTCAGGGAGAGTAGCCAGCTAAGGTGCCACACGTTTTCACTTGCAATTTGTAGGATTCAAGAGGGAATTGGTTTTGTGAAGTGACAAAAAGCTAATGCAAACCTAACACTCATCTGCTTTTAGGAATTTAATTTGGACTACTAAAGGATTGAGTAGTTTATGCAACACTAATGGATTATATTCCTCTTCACTTTCAGTGGAATTTATTTCTGATCAGTTCTAATTCTACGTGACCAAAAGGGCAGCTTTTGTGTTTGTATGTTACTTGTTTTAATCTGATTTTAGTGGATTTATTCAGTTCTTTTTGTTAGCTGGGTGTTTTACTGATTCCTAAATATTTCATGAAATGCTGAGCTTAGCATTTTGAGGGTAGAACAAAGAAATATTGTCAGACCTAATCTAATAATTGTCAGAAAGATTAAAAATTTCCATTGATACATCTAAGAGTTAAAGACAGTATCTGTAAAGCCTTGGCAAAATGCACTTTTAGCAACTTTTGCTCTGGTACATACATAATCGTTTGTTTACTTGCTTCATTGTTTTTTAAGGGAACTGTGAAATTACTGTTTTTGCAAATGGATATAGTTTTATATTAGTATATTACTATATATGTACTTTTAGATGTCAATGAAAATAAATTTTTATGAAAAAAGTATATTAATTTTAGCACTTTTGTGAAATACAAATGCTAATCTGCAAGCTCTCATAAATGCATATAAAAGTCCTTAAGTACTTAATACTAATGCCAGCATGAATGTAGGTTGTTTATTTATTTATTTATTTGTTGTAGCTTTGTGTTGAAGTCAGTTGGGCAAAAAAATGCTAATCCCACGGATTAAAAGCAAAAAATTCACTGCAAATCTGGGATTGAAACTAGGTTTTAAGCACGACAGTTTTACTTAAAATAGCAAAGCCAGTGACTATCAGTAATGGGTTGTAGAGGAAAGAAAATAGTGAACTCAGTTTTGAACATTAACTTTTTTTTTTTTTTCATTTAGTATAATTACATGGGCTGCAGAGGCTCACTAGTTCCAATTGCAGACCAACAACTTTGTCTGTGTTAAAATTCTCTGCTCTTTGCAACATTTTCCTTTACAGTAAATATTTGCAATTCATATGAATATGTCATGTATTAAAATTGCACATTTGGTATTGATCCAGATTTTTCATTCTGCATGTTCAGAATTGAGACAGAATGGCCGATGTTTTTTATATGTGTACTTTTACGAAAGAAATTAGGTAAAACCTACTGAAAACCTCTGAGAACAAGCTGTCCTCCATCTGAATTTTGGTGATACACTTTAGATCTTTTACATTTTTTTATTTTTTTTTTTGAGAATCTTTTGGAATGATGCACAATTGAAGCCAGTGAAGAAACCATTGAACATTTCTATGTTTGCTTTGTCTAACCTTTAGTCTATAACAAAGACAGATACAAAAGGGATACTGCACAAGAAAGATGTTGACCTGTTAGAGCAGGTCCAGCAGAGGTCTATGAAGTTGATTGATTAGAGGACTGCAGCACCTCTCCTGTGAAGAAAGGTTGAGAGAGTTGGGGTCAGCCTTAAGAACAGAAGGCTCTGGGGTGACCTCATTGTGGCCTTTCAATACTTAAAGGGGACTTATAAAAAGGAAGGAGAGTGACTTTTTTGCTTGGGCAGACAATGACAGAAGGGGGAATGATTTTAAACTGAAAGAGGGGGGATTTTGATTAGATGCTAGGAGGAAATTTTTCACTCAGAGGGTCGTGAGGCTCTGGAAGACATTGCCCAGAAAAGCTGTGGATGCCCCGTCCCTTGAAGTGTTTATGGCCAGATTGCATGGCGCTTTTGAGCAAGCTGGTCTAGTGGAAGGTGTCCCTGCCCATAGCAGTGGGGTTGAAACTATATGATCTTTAAGGAACTATATGATCTTTATGGTTCTATGTTCCTGTGGATACAGGGGAAGTGGAGCAGATGGAGGGGGGTTTGTGAATTTACAACTTAAAGTTGTTTGAAAGCATTTTATTTTGAGAATTGTTTTCACGCCTGGGTGTACTTGTAAGGGTACATGAGCTGGCGTACAATCTCTTTCCTAATGCTTTAAAGGAATTTTATTTCTCCAAGAAAATAATGAACTTCCTTTAAGGAAGGTGTATAAACCATATAACATATTCATAATGGAGTGCCTCATCGTGTTTCTGATTAATATTTTGTACACTGCATATCTTTACAGATTTTCTCTGTGGTTTGCTAGAATCTCTCTTTGCTTGAAGTCAGGTATTAGCAAAAGAGATTAAAATCCTTGGCTTTTCTGTCTTTTTAGTCAGTGATCTAAGTTATTTTAGATATATATTCAAAACCAACCAACCAACCAACCACCACCACACACACAAACAAACAAACAAACAAACAAACAAACAAAAATAAGCCCTAACTACTAAAAGCTGAATCTGTTGCTGCGTTGCTGTTCTTACACCTCAAAAATCAACATAGGAGTTACAGTTCATTCTCCCCCGCCCCACCACCACTTTATTTTAAAATAATTGCCACACTGCCACCTTATGGCCAATCTATATTTTAAAAGTAGGAACAACCTTCGAGCTTGTGTCTTGCGGCTTATGCATTCCATGCGTTTTCCAGTGTTTAAGTGAAGAATTTAACTTTAACCCTTCCCCTCCCTACTTCTCCCCTTTTACCCCCGAGAAACATGTTAGCCTTCAATTTAATAACTGAAATGTTGCTACCTGTCTGCCTTTGTCACTCAAATTGTAAAGAAAACACAGTACAAGGCAGTGCACACAGGATAATTAACACTGGGTGAGCATTCAACAGCTAATCTAATTTTTACAACAATGTGAAACTATGAAAGTCTTTCATTAACATCTGCTTTCCTGATGTGGTGCAAGTCACTGAAGTTTATGAGTTTATGAGATGAGAAAAAAAAAAAAAAGCCTAATCTATTAAATAATAGATTTATATATAAACATGTAAATATATATAAATAATAGATTTATATATATATATATTTTTTTTCCTGGTGCATCTGTGTAGCAGAGAGAAATGAAATTGTGGCATGCACTTAATACCTGCATGTGCAAAATAGAAAAATATTTTAGCGAAATTAAATGCAAAGATACAGGTCATCCAACATACTCTGTAGTAATATGTGGTTTTTAATACTTTCAAAATTCCCAACTGTGTGCAAAGTGTCTTGACATAAGATTATGCATCACTACTTACTTAAACAATTAGATCTGAAGCTGCGGTGGTTTTACTCTTCTGGGCAGCTGAGCTCCACCATAATCACTCTCTCATTCCCCCTCCTCAAAGGAAAGAGGGAGCAAATACGATGAAAAGGGCTCAAGGGTTAAGGACAAGGAGATCACTGCACAATTACTGTCATGGGCAAAATAGACTCAGCATAGGGAGATTAATTAAATGTATTACCTATTACTAACAAACTAGAGCACTGAGAAACAACAAAAACAAAACACACTAAAACCACCTTCCCTCCATCCACTCTCTTCTACCTCCTGCCTCTGGGCAGCTCAGGGGAACTGGAACTGGGCAGCAGCGGTTAGTCCCTAATGCTTCGTCTCAGTTGCTCCTTCATGGTCACTCTCTTCCCCTGCTCCATGTGGGGTCTGTCCCACAGGATGCCATCCTTCCCGAACTGATCCTGTATGAGCTTCCTACAAGCAGAAGCTCTTTAAGAACTGATCCAATATGGGTCCATATCACAGGGTCCATCCATCAGGAGCAAACTGCTCCCACATGGGAACTCCAGGGGCAGCAGCTCACTCCAGATCCCATGCTCCTGCGTGGGCTCCTCTCCATGGGCTGCAGCTCCGGTCTGGGGCCTGCTCCTGCACGGGCTCTCCATGGGCTGCAGCCTCCTTCAGGCCACATCCACCTGCTCCTGTGTGCGCTTCTCCACAAGCTGCAGTCCACACTGCCCATGGAGATCCATCTGCTCTGCCATGGCACACCACGGGCTGCAGTGGGTCCACCTGCTCCACCATGGGCCTCTCCACAGGCCACAAGGAAACTTGAGCTCTAGTGCCTGGAGTACTTCCTCCCCCTCCTCCTGCACTGACCTTGGTGTCTACAAGGCTGTTTCTCACTCCTCGCTCTCCCAGGTGCTGCTGTTGCACAGCAATTTTTTCCCTTTCTTAAATCTGCTCTCACAGAGGCCCAACCACCAACTCTCACTGGCTCAGTTCTGGACAGCTGTGGGTCCCTTTGGAGCCAGCTGAAACTGGAATTTATCTAACATGGGTCAGCTTCTGGAGTCTTCTCACAGAGGCCACCCCTGCTACCAAAACCTTGCCATGTAAACCCAATACAAAAGCACATGTCTGCCAAAGTCAAACCATTATACACAAACAATTTACTTTTATAATATATATTAAGATTCATATCAGGTTATCCCTCAGTAAAATAATCATCAGCCTAGTTATACAATATTTTTCTTCTTTAAATCCGAGTAAAGAACCTCACTTGCCGAGGCAATCGGCTCCAGGGCAGACGCGTTCTGCAGCGGAGTGGGGGATCGGGACAGGCAGGGCTTTTTTTCCGACATCGAGGCCGCTCGAGGGAGCCGCCTGGACCCAGCAGCCCCCGCGAGGGAGGCTGAGGAGGCGTAGGCGGAGCCAGCAGCGCCCCCTCCCCGGCCGTTCAAAAGCAGCCCCTAGGGAGTGCAAGTGACCAGGAGCGCGGCGACCAGGGCGTGGTGCGTCAGAAGAGCGGGCACGGCAGTTTGTGCAGGCAGGGCGAGCAGGGAGGGCAGAGAGCGCAGAGTTTCCACCACCCATAAGAACAACATCTTCAACGGCTGTCGACCGCTAGCTAGGCTGCAATGGTCTTCACCACGCAGAGAGTTCTCTCTAGAAAGTCTGTGACCACCCAGACTGATCGCCTGATCAACAATGTGGCAGTTCAGGTCTCTGGATGCAGGGACTGTCTGAGCCTGTTGCTGCCATCTGAGGGAGGCAGAGGCACCGTGTGTGTGAGGTGCACCGTGTGTGTGAGGTGCGAGCAGGTGGATGACCTGGTCCGCCTGATGGCAGAACTGAAAAAGCGGGTGGAGAGGTTGAGGGCCATCAGGGACTGTGAGCAGGACATAGACTGGTGGAGTGACTCCCTGCAAGGCCTGAAGGAGAGGTACCGGGGTGAGACACCCCAAATAGTGGGTGTACCCCCTGCCCTGTGGCTGTCAGGCAGAGGGAGGGGACCTAGGAGTTGAGGAGGGATGGAGACAGGTTCCTGCTCGACCTTTCAGGCAACGCCCCCCCCTACCGGCCCCACCTTCCCAGGTGCCCTTACATAACAGATTTGAGGCCCTGGAGCTTGAGAGACCGGTGGGTGAGGATGAGGTAGAAAGTCTACCCAGGAGGATGCCTAGGGCGAGGAAGTCAACTCCACGCCTCAAGACTGCCTCCACCAAGAAAGACAGAAGGGTAATCATTGTAGGTGACTCCCTTCTCAGGGGAACAGAGGGCCCTATTTGTCGGCCTGACCCTAACCATATGGAAGTCTGCTGCCTCCCTGGGGCCAGGGTCAGGGATGTGGCCAGGAAGTTTCCCAGCCTGGTTCGCCCCTCTGACTACTACCCTCTTTTGATAGTCCAGGCTGGCAGTGATGATATTGAAGAGAGAAGCCTGAAGGCTACCAAACACGACTTTAGGGGTCTGGGACGGTTAGTGGATGGAGCGGGAGTACAGGTGGTATTTTCGTCTATCCCTGCAGTGGCAGGGAGGGGTACTGAGAGGACCCGGAAAGCCCACCTGATAAACACGTGGCTCAGAGGCTGGTGCCAACACAGAAATTTTGTTTTTTTTGACCATGGGGCGCTTTACACGACACCCAGCCTGGTGAACGCTGATGGGTCCCTGTCTCTAAGGGGAAGACGGATCCTAGCCCAGGAGCTGGCAGGGCTCATTGAGAGGGCTTTAAACTAAGAAAGAAGGGGGACGGGGCTGAAATTAGGCTCATTAGACGCGTGCCAGGGGGAACAATGGCAAAGCCGGGGGAGAAGGCAATGGCCCAACTGAAGTGCATCTACACTAATGCACGCAGCATGGGTAACAAACAAGAGGAGCTGGAAGCCATCGTGCAGCAGGCAGGCTATGACTTGGTTGCCATCACGGAAACGTGGTGGGACCACTCTCATGACTGGAGTGTTGCAGTGTCTGGCTATCGGCTCTTCAGAAGGGACAGGCAGCACAGAAGGGGTGGTGGTGTGGCTCTCTATATTAGAGAATGTTTTGATGTTGTGGAACTTGATGCTGGGAATGATAAGGTTGAGTCCCTATGGGTTAGGATCAGAGAGAAGGCCAACAAGGCAAGCATCCTGTTGGGGGTCTGTTATAGACCACCAAACCAGGATGAGGAGACTGATGACGAGTTCTACAGGCGGCTGGCAGAAGCCGCAAAATCGTCAGCGCTTGTTCTCATGGGGGACTTCAACTTCCCAGACATATCCTGGAAGCACAACACAGCCCAGAGAAAGCAGTCTAGGGGGTTTCTGGAGAGCGTGGAAGATAGCTTCCTGACGCAGCTGGTTAGAGAGCCTACCAGGGGAGGTGCCCCGCTAGACCTTCTGTTCACAAACAGAGAAGGACTGGTGGGAGATGTGGTGGTCGAGAGCTGTCTTGGGCAGAGTGACCACGAAATGGTAGAGTTCTCTATTCTTGGTGAAGTCAGGAAGGGGACCAGTAAAACGGCTGTCTTGGACTTCCGGAGGGCTGGCTTTGAGCTGTTCAGGACACTGGTTGGCAGAGTCCCTTGGGAGGCGGTTCTGAAGGGCAGAGGAGTCCAGGAAGGCTGGGCACTCCTCAAGAAGGAAATCTTAATGGCTCAGGAGCGGTCTGTCCCCACGTGCCCAAAGACGAGCCAACGTGGAACTAGACAGGCCTGGCTGAGCAGAGAGTTGTGGCTCGAGCTTAGGAGAAAAAAGAGGGTTTATAATCTTTGGAAAAGAGGGCGGGCTACTCAAGAGGATTATAAGGATGTAGCGAGCCTGTGCAGGGACAAAATTAGAAAGGCCAAAGCTCATCTGGAGCAAAATCTGGCTACTGCCGTTAAAGATAACAAAAAACGATGTTACCAATACATCAACACAAAAAGGAGGACTAAGGAGAATCTCCATCCTTTACTGGATGCGGGGGGAAACTTAGTTACAAAAGATGAGGAAAAGGCTGAGGTGCTCAATGCCTTCTTTGCCTCAGTCTTTAGTGGCAAGACCGGTTGCTCTCTGGATACCTGGTACCCTGAGCTGGTGGAAGGGGATGGGGACCAGGATGTGGCCCTCGCTATCCATGAGGAAATGGTTGGTGACCTGCTACAGCACTTGGATGTACGCCAGTCGATGGGGCCGGATGGGATCCACCCGAGGGTACTGAGAGAACTGGCAGAAGAGCTAGCCAAGCCGCTTCCATCATTTATCGGCAATCCTGGCTATCAGGGGAAGTCCCAGTCGACTGGCAGCTAGCAATGGTGACGCCCATCTACAAGAATGGCCGGAGGGTAGACCCGGGGAACTATAGGCCTGTTAGTTTGACGTTAGTGCCAGGGAAGCTCATGGAGCAGATTACCTTGAGTGTCATCACGTGGCACTTACAGGGCAACCAGGCGATCAGGCCCAGTCAGCATGGCTTTATGAAAGGTAGGTCCTTCTTGATGAACCTGATCTCCTTCTGTGACAAAGTGACATGCTTGGTGGATGACGGGAAGGCTGTGGATGTGATCTACCTTGACTTCAGTAAGGCTTTTGACACCGTTTCCCACACCATTCTCCTCAAGAAACTGGCTGCTCGTGGCTTGGACTGGCGTACGCTTCATTGGGTTAAAAACTGGCTGGATGGCCAGGCCCAAAGAGTTGTGGTGAATGGAGTCAAATCCAGTTGGAGGCCGGTCACTAGTGGAGTCCCCCAGGGCTCAGTGCTGGGGCCAGTCCTCTTCAATATCTTTATCGATGACCTGGATGAGGGGATCAAGTGCACCCTCAGTAAGTTTGCAGATGACACCAAGTTAGGTGCGTGTGTCGATCTGCTCGAGGGTAGGAAGGCTCTGCAGGAGGATCTGGATAGGCTGGACCGATGGGCTGAGGTCATCTGTATGAAGTTCAACAAGGCCAAGTGCCGGGTCCTCCACCTGGGGCGCAACAACCCCAAGCAGAGCTACAGGCTGGGAGATGAGTGGTTGGAAAGCTGCCTGGCAGAGAAGGACCTGGGCGTACTGGTTGATAGTCGGCTGAATATGAGCCAGCAGTGTGCTCAGGTGGCCAAGAAGGCCAACAGCATCCTGGCTTGTCCAAGAAGCAGTGTGGCCAGCAGGGCTAGGGAAGTGATTGTCCCCCTGTACTCGGCTCTGGTGAGGCCGCACGTCGAGTACTGTGTTCAGTTTTGGGCCCCTCGCTACAAGAAGGATATGGAGGTGCTCGAGAGAGTCCAGAGAAGGGCAACGAAGCTGGTGAGGGGTCTGGACAACAAGTCTCACGAGGAGTGGCTGATGGAGCTGGGCTTGTTCAGCCTGGAGAAGAGGAGGCTCAGGGGAGACCTCATCGCTCCCTATAGGTACCTTAAAGGAGGCTGTAGCGAGGTAGGGGTTGGTTTATTCTCCCACGTGCCTGGTGACATGATGAGGGGGAATGGGCTAAAGTTGCGCCAGGGGAGGTTTAAGTTGGATGTTAGGAAGAACTTCTTTACTGAAAGGGTTGTTAGGCATTGGAATAGGCTGTCCAGGGAAGTGATTGAGTCACCATCCCTGGAGGTCTTTAAAAGACGTTTAGATGTAGCCCTTAGTGACATGGTTTAGTGGAGGACTTGTTAGTGTTAGGGCAGAGGTTGGACTAGATGATCTGGGTGGTCTCTTCCAACCTAGACGATTCTGTGATTCTGCCAGCTGCCTGTAGAACTCCTCATCCGTCTCCTCATCCTGGTTTGGCGGTCTATAACAGACCCCCACCAGGATGCTTGCCTTGTTGGCCTTCTCTCTGATCCTAACCCATAGGGACTCAACCTTATCATTCCCAGCATCAAGTTCCACAACATCAAAACATTCTCTAATATAGAGAGCCACACCACCACCCCTTCTGTGCTGCCTGTCCCTTCTGAAGAGCCGATAGCCAGACACTGCAACACTCCAGTCATGAGAGTGGTCCCACCACGTTTCCGTGATGGCAACCAAGTCATAGCCTGCCTGCTGCACGATGGCTTCCAGCTCCTCTTGTTTGTTACCCATGCTGCGTGCATTAGTGTAGATGCACTTCAGTTGGGCCATTGCCTTCTCCCCCGGCTTTGCCATTGTTCCCCCTGGCACGCGTCTAATGAGCCTAATTTCAGCCCCGTCCCCCTTCTTTCTTAGTTTAAAGCCCTCTCAATGAGCCCTGCCAGCTCCTGGGCTAGGATCTGTCTTCCCCTTAGAGACAGGGACCCATCAGCGTTCACCAGGCTGGGTGTCGTGTAAAGCGCCCCATGGTCAAAAAAAACAAAATTTCTGTGTTGGCACCAGCCTCTGAGCCACGTGTTTATCAGGTGGGCTTTCCGGGTCCTCTCAGTACCCCTCCCTGCCACTGCAGGGATAGACGAAAACACCACCTGTACTCCCACTCCATCCACTAACCGTCCCAGTCCCCCAAAGTCCCATTTGATAGCCTTCAGGCTTCTCTCTTCAATATCATCACTGCCAGCCTGGACTATCAAAAGAGGGTAGTAGTCAGAGGGGCGAACCAGGCTGGGAAGCTTTCTGGCCACATCCCTGACCCTGGCCCCAGGGAGGCAGCAGACTTTCCTATGGTTAGGGTCAGGCCGACAAATAGGGCCCTCTGTTCCCCTGAGAAGGGAGTTGCCTACTACGATCACCCTTCTGTCTTTCTTGGTGGAGGCAGTCTTGAGGCGTGGAGTTGACTTCCTCGCCCTAGGCATCCTCCTGGGTAGACTTTCTACCTCATCCTCACCCACCGGTCTCTCAAGCTCCAGGGCCTCAAATCTTTTGTGTAAGGGCACCTGGGAAGGTGGGGCTGGTAGGAGGGGGCGTTGCCTGAAAGGTCGAGCAGGGACCTGTCTCCATCCCTCCTCAACTCCTAGGTCCCCTCCCTCTGCCTGACAGCGACAGGGGGGTGGTACACCCACTATTTGGGGTGTCTCACCCCGGTACCTCTCCTTCAGGCCTTGCAGGGAGTCACTCCACCAGTCTATGTCCTGCTCACAGTCCCTGATGGCCCTCAACCTCTCCACCTCCTCCTTGAGCTCTGCCATCAGGCGGACCAGGTCATCCACCTGCTTGCACCTCACACACACAGTCTCTCTGCCTCCCTCAGATGGCAGCAACAGGCTCAGACAGTCCCTGCATCCAGAGACCTGAAGTGCCGCATTTTTGAGCAGGCAGTCAGTCTGGGTGGCGACAGACTTTCTAGAGAGAACTCTCTGCCTGGTGTATACCATTGCAGCCTAGCTAGTGGTAGACAGCTGCTAGAAAAGTTGTTCTTATGGGTGGGGTGGAACGCTCTGCCCTGCCTGAGCACGCACTGCCCGGGCGAACTGCCCTGCAAACAGCCACGCCCCGCCCTTCTGACGCACCATGCCCTGTTTGCCCGTCCTGGTTGCCGCGCTCCTGGTTGCTCATGCTCCCTAGGGGCTGCTTTTGAACGTCAGGGTAGGGGGGTGTTGGTGGCTCCGCTTCCGCCTCATCAGCCTCTCTCGCGAGGGCTGCTGTGTCCTGGCGGCTCCCTCGGCTGCCTCGAGTGGCCTCAATGCTGGAAAAAAAGCCCTGCCCACCTTGATCCCCTGCTCCGCTGCAGAACGCGTCTGCCCCAGAGCCGATCGCCTCGGCTTATACTCTCATGGAGGCATCCATCCCAGCAAGTCTCTTTGCTGTGATAGTGTGGAAGTGAATTAGAAAGGATAAAAGATTTTTGAATTGACTATTTACTTGTGATATATTTTTTTCCGTTTCAGTATTCATCCAGATGTAGTCAAAAGTGTATGAGCATGCAGAAAAAAATACGAGTAGCAAGAAGGCTTTTCTCCTCATGGCTGTTAAAAACAAATAATAAATAAATAAATAAATAAATAAACAAACAAACAACAAGGATTAAACAGCAGCTGATTATAGTAATAAAATAAGAGATGTCATTGTTTATGAAGACAGTCAGTTCAATAATATTACTAAGCAAGAAAACAAGGAAAAAACAGCCTGCAAGCAAGTCTGTACAAGACAAAACAGTCTCTCTGAGAGAAAATTGCCCTGGCAACAAGATGATTCTTATGCCCCTCCCTTTCTTCTCCTCAATCTGATTGATACAATAGATGGAATCTATCTAAGACAATTTAAATTGGCTGCATAGAGTTGGAAAATTCATTCACATGGATTAAGTCTGGAATGCTTAAATCAAATGTTTTTTTTCTAAAAGTGAATATGAACCTATTTCCTACCACAGAATTGTCTAAAATATGTGCAAAGCATAATCCTTTAGTAGCACTGAATAATCTACTGTGTTTATATTATGCAGATAACTACTGTTATTGCTTTGTTTGCATAATATTAGAAACACAGTTGTAGCACAACTATTTACTTCTAAAGAGAAAGCAATGAAATTAATCAGACTGTCTTTTTGTGCTGAGTTCCACTGAAGTGATAATTTGAGTGTTCAATTTTCATGTTTGTATGAGACACCCGATTGCATACATCTAACTTGAAGAAAAATCAGTTAATGAACTAAATCTATAAAGAAGAACTGGTAGAAAGCATTCTGTGACAAAAATAAACTTGTTTTACGTGTGCCGCAAGTAAACTCAGCTCATTTTTGATGGACTATGCAAACTTGCCTCAGATTACTATAATTGCTATTTGCAGTTGTTCTCCATGACCCAAAATATATGTTGCTCTGTGACTGTACAGAATAACTTGTTGTTTCTTATGAAATCTGCTTATTTCAAGAGTCAGAATGTGTGTGTACATTGAGCAAAACGATATTAACAACTTCTTTTGGATTTAGTGCTCAGTATGCAGACCCCTTTAATCTCTGTGTCACACTCACATTCAGGAGCAAGGTGAAAATGAATAATATTTTGCTGTGCTTTTCAGTAATGCTTTCATATCATATTAACTCCACCAAGAATTAATTTATTTTTCTCAAAATTACAATATGATTAACTACTGCTGCCCTTCATATTTTATAAATGGAGAACAAATGCACAGAGATTTAAAGGCAAAAACTATTTACTATTTTGGAATATTCAGTGTAAAAGAGAGAGCAGGATTTTATAAATGTATGTAGAAATGCATTCATAATTTCCCTTACAGTAAAACACACCCAGGTCCTTAGTGCATCAACACAGAAGTTAGGGTATCATCAAGAGTGGAAAGGGGACAGGAACTTTCTTTTTGTCCTGTAAAGATGCAATACTTCTACAAACCACATACCTGCAGATTCAAGACAAGCATCCAGAAAACAGTAAAATTGTAATACACATCTCCATTAACAGGACAAAACAGAGTATCGTTTTTCAATCTTATGGTGTATAAATTTTATACACAGTTTATAAATAACGCAGGCAGCTTCTCCCTTCCAAATGCAGATCTCCAGCATAAAGGAGCACATATAATAATGTAACTAATAAGGAAATTTAAACCAAAGGTGAATTAGAAACTGTTGCAAGCAGCTGATCTGGACAAAACCTGTGAAAATTTTGGTCTGGCTTCCCTTCAGTGCATTGAAACACTGGGGGAAAAAGAATCATTTCCCACAAAAGTGTTTCCTAACCTTTCTGATTTTGACATCACAAGTATAGTTTCAAGGTGGCATTCTATTGTGAGAAGTAACCTATTAAAACAACAACAATTGATTTCATGATTAGACTGTTAAATATTTAGGTATATTTTCCCAGTTTCAATTTTTCCAACAGCTAACTCTCAAGTTCAATTGGACCTCTGAAAAAGAAAGAAAGAAATGAACAAACAAATAAATAAACCCCACACTTTTAGTAACCTTATCTAGACCAAATATGTATATGTACATGTAAAAGAAATTGCATGCGTTATATGAAAGGGGCTTGCACAATCGTAAATACCGAATGTTTTGTTCACTTCTGTTTGTTTGGAACAATCCTGCCCTTTTCAGTTTGGTTGCATTCACCAGAGTTGTAGGTTTCTGTAACTCAATTTACTGGTCTCATGTAGGTTACTTTTATTTTACTGTATTTGTTTCTTCCATGAAACAAATATCAGTAGAAGTCATTTCTAAGAATTCCTTGCTAGACAAATAAGTGAAGTTTCATGTATGCAAATGAGGTAAATTAAATGATGGTGTGTTCAATTCAATGGGTGTGTTCAATATAAGAGTTAATAGTGGTTCACTAAAAGTGCATCTGCATATTGGAAAAAGTCATGGTATCTGCATGGATGAGTGCATTTGTGTAAACCAAATCTCAGCAGTGCAAGCAAAAATAGCACTGAAAATGTAGTGTCACTAGATACAGCAATCTCTTCCTTGAATCATTTTTCTGCAACTCAGACAACCAAAAAGGAAAAAAGGAGCCCTGTACCGAAGGTTCTTAGTTTGTATCTATTATGTTTAAAGATTTAATATGGAAGCTGTACATAAGAAAATTACCAGCTGTCAGAAAAATTTACAGTATTAAATTTAATGAATGCCCTTTAGGCAAACTAAAATTTTGTTATCCTTCAGGCTAGTTCTACAATGAAACAGAATAGAGAAATGCATAAATAAACAACTAATTTATTTCCAAGTTCATTGACTGTGTTTGTGTTAGTATGAAAATAAACTTTCATAGTCAAACCACCGTGTCTGTAAGAACGAACATTATGAAAGAGCCTCCCTTTTTAAAACGCAGCTAAACAGATACTTGTCACACTGTTTGTCCCCTTTCTTTCTTCAAAGTTAAGTTTTGAATTCTAAAATTTGGTTAGAACGTATGTGCCTTGTGAAGGTCAAACTGTAAAGGTGTTTTTTTGTTGTTGTTGTTGTTGTTGTTTTTTTCCCTGAATCTGAGGTAGGTAATGGTTACTCTGTGATTTATTTGTACACTGTACAAGGCGTCAACTACGAAAAGTAACCTTGGTCAGGGCCTCAAACAAAACTGACTCAGAGATGCCCTCAGTGGCTGAAACCAAAACATGTCCTCTGTAACTCATAAAAGGTTCTGCTAGATCTGCTTTACCTCATACTGCCTAGAAAGGAAACACACTGTAAATGCACCTGCTTACATCCTGCCCTCTTGGGTATGTCTACATAGTGCAAAGGACAGCTGAAAGGAGACACCTCTGTTAGCACCTGGTAAGCTCCTATGCAGAAAAATGCTGTGTTTTACAAGATCTAAGGCAGGTGATAAAATAAACAAACAAACAAACAAACAAAAAATCTTTGCAATGTTAATTACATTAATGTCATGATTTGTCTACGATAGAGATAACTTCTAGCAGAAAAAAAAATCTCATATTTTCACTAAGTAAAATATTATGACAATGGATCTTTATACAGTAACACAAAAGTTGATTTTATCATCTGTTATTTTTTCCCATTTGCATCATCTTAAGTCCTATTTGGGAAAATTAAAAATAAATACATGCATATAACCAGAATAAGCTTTGTGTGGTCAGAAATTCCATAAGGTTATCACATTATCTATAATTCTAATGAACTAGGCACTGCCATACTTCCGTACTTTAAAAGATAAATGGAGAATATACTTAAGAAAGAATTATAGTATTCCAAAAGAACAAGTTTCAATTAATGCTAAACCAGATTTTCATCTTTACTTTCATAAATGTGAGGTGTTTTAATATAACAACCTTTTACATCTGTGAGTTACATGACAATGGATGTTCATATTTTCCAGAAAACAAACAAACAAACATGTAAAAAACATGTGTAATTTATCTATTTGGTTCCTCATACAGGCATAAATATCCCAGTACTGAACAACAAGGAGTTAGCAGTATAATGGTTACTGTGTTAATGAGGATATACTAAATGCTTCAGGACTTGCAAACTCAACCAGAATGAATCCTCAGTCATTGTTCAGCCTCCAGGCAGCCAGTAAAAAATTGATCCTTCTTTACCTAAAGCCCAGATACTTTCAATTGTGGAAAGGACATTTGGCTGAGTTGCAGGTATCCTGAAAATTATAGCTTTGAAAATGAAGAGTTAATTTCAAGATGACATCTTGAAGAGAAAAGCAAGTTGGAAAGAATGCAGCAAGACAGACAACGTTTGACAGATTGTGATAGCTACCTACTTTAAAGGGGTCACCATCATTTATTTCTCCAAAATGACTGCTGACAGGACTAGCTGCTAGGAACAATCTGCACTTTTATACTTTCAACCATTTTTTTCAGATGTAGCTTTACTAGAAAAACATTTTCTAAGAGGACTTGCTGATATTGTTTACTGGGCTTGCACTCTATGTTCTTGCTACTTTACAGAAGTAGTGCAAAAGAACAAACATGGATTTGTACTCTGAATTTATACATCAATCCTTCTTTGAGGTTGAGTAACAGCAAATAGTTTGCAGTGGCACAAAAAGGTACTACAATCTCCCCCAAACAAATTTGCACTCTACATAAAGATTGCTGTGTGAAATAAAATTACTTGTTTCTCTGCTACAGGATGTTTGTAGTACTCTGTCATATTATGATAAATATATTTACCTCATTATTTAATCCAGTATTTATCTGTCCTTTCTGTTAATTTTCACACTAGTTCTCCTTCAAAGAATCTTTGGAAATATTCTCTCCCTCTGGAGAGTCTCTTAAAAATAAATTGCCTAAGTTTGTAAAAAGGGCATATACCCCTATTTTCTACTGAGGCAAAGGATAACAGAGCAACAAAAACAGCACTATGAAAAAGTTTTAGGCACAGTTCCCATTTTCTACAATGTATCTTCCAATAAAACAAACATTAGCAATATTTTGTTTCTGGTGATTTTACCTGATTATAATGTTTATTTATACTAGAAAAAAAAATACTGGTGTTACATAAAAACGTGGTAAATAAATTAAAAAAAAAAGGCAGCCAAATATGTTAAGTCAGGACTTATCTAGAGGCTATTAAGCATTTATAATAAACTATATGAAAGATTTACAAAGCCGCAGGCCTATCTGGGACTGCTGTGAAATGCAGCTCTCTCCACTGGGTTTAATGCAGAATCATGTGATGTTCTCAGAGGGGTAAACTCAAAGCCTGTTTGTAGACCATATCTTGAAAAATACATAGTTTTACATTTTCTGCAGAAGGATAAAGGAATAGTGCTTCACATTAACTGTAACTCTGTCTCATAGTTAATGCTCTACTAAATTACTCAGATGTTTTTAACCCTTAATCTATTAGTTATATGAGATTCAGAAAGAGCTCTCGGAGTAACAGTCATTGTATAGGTACTTAGAAAACAAGTCTTTGTATAGAATATATTCATTTTTTGTAATAATCAGTAGATTTATACATTGGTTGTGTTAATCAGCAAGTCTGTGTGGATAAGTACCATATTATTGCAAGTATTTCATTGTTACAGCAATAGCACTGCTTCACAAATTCTACCGTGTAATATGCCACTAATTATTTTATGAGGACATTTTTTTTTCTTCAATGGGTAATCATTATTGGGTGACACTTTGTAATACTCATATAAATTAATCATCTCACAATGGATATCTCAGAAACTGAATAGCAACTTCTATTTGTAGGAGACTATTCTTGATCCTGGTAGAGAAGGTAACTTACTCCGCTAATGAGATAAATAAGATTCTAATATTTTTGGCCAATACGTAGAGAGTCCAGAGGTTTGTGTCTATAACACTATACTGGAAAATTATACTGTGTTATACTACCGTAAAGTACAGTTATACAGGACAGAGTTAGTAAAGATAGAACAGTACTTGCTCCTGACCAAGATTAATGTTCACCATAATAGAGAATAGAGTTGAGCTGAATTCTATTCAGTTCATTTGGATTCTATGAAAGAAAACTAGAGAACAAATGGGAGATGCAATCAGATAGGAAAATGCCTAGGAATTCTCATTAAATTTAAGCTACAATTACAAGCAATTGGAGACAGTGCACCATTGCAACACCTTGAACAGCTGTAAAGTTCTGAGAAGCAGCTATTACTGTGGGATATCAAAGAACCAATCCCAAATTGCAAGAAAACATTCCTAAGCACCATGTAGCTCAGAAGAAATTAAAGTTCTTTCCAGGATTAAGGCAAAATTATAGGAGTAAGCTAGCTGAGAATTCACAAACAAAAGACTGTTTTTGACACCTCTGTATATGATGCGTGTTGTTGTTGTTGTTGTTGTTGTTTATTATTATTATTATTATTATTATTATTATTATTATTATTATTCACTTGCTTATTAACAATCAAGTAAGCAGAATGGGAAGGGCACTTCTACTACTTAACCTGTATAGAACCTGAAACAATAGCGTAGCTATATACCTGCATGCATATAGCCAGAAACAAAGTGATAAGTAGGGCAGGCAGGGAACAATGCAAGCTGTATCAGTCACAACAACCTATATCTCTTAAATCAAAGAAGCCATAAAGCTAAATGTCCTATCTGAGGCGTACGCTGATGAGGGAGAAAAAGCAGTAGGTTAACATATAATAAAAATCAGTTTAAGAGTGGTCTGGAGGTGACTTTTTGTTAGAGTTATTTGGACTGGATGCTGCATATATTCCCAAGAGTGTTCCTCTGTAGTTGATTAACATGAGTGTCCTTGGAGTGAGTCATATATTTCACGTGCTAAGGGACAGTTCTGCAGATATAGTCAGAAGAAATTGATGGCATGATAGTTCTGTGATGTGTGAAAATAACAAAGAAAATAAGATAGTAAAATTAATAAAAATAAAATATGTTTGGTAAAGTGTGTGATGGAACTCAGAAAAAGCATGACACCACCAATAATTAAACTAGTCATTCTTCAGGCCTCATTCTTCTAGATTTGGCTTTTTGAATGCTTGGCTATATGCCCTTTTCCAATCTATGCACTCCAGTCTCCTTTATGCTTCTGAATCTTGTTATTTATATATATGTATATGTATATGTATATATATATGAACAACATTATAAAAATACATTGGAATTTGTATTGGAATTTATATAGGAATCTATACCATTTTGTTTCAAATATTTTTTGCTCTGTAAAGATGGTGAGTAATCTCATTTTCCTTTTCTGTACTCACTTAATAAATCACATTTTTAAAGATTTTACAGAAAGGGGGGCATTTAATACAGCTTTGTTGCTGTTGGTCCAAACTTGCAAAAAGAAAAGATCAGCCAACCAAACAAACATCATCAACATGCATTCTTTTTAATTTGCAAAATTATACAGTATATTTGATTTTTTTCTCCTTCTTGAGCACCATCTGTGGTATTTCAACCGTGCAAAATGCTGTTTAGTGCCATAGGGGAACTTACATAATTTGCTTTGAGTTTTTCTGAGAGTAGTACAAATGGTTTATTATGACACATTTGATCAAGTTAACTATTACTATCTCCTAAGAGTAGAGACACAGTGAAAAATCTCTGATGTCATTGTAGTTTGCGCTACGTTACAGGAAAAGAAAAAAAATACATTTGAATTAATATTTCTATCAAAAACCTAAAAAAAAAAAAAAAAAACAACCAACAAACCAAAACACCTAAATCTGTCCTCAGACATGTCTTGTCTCCCATGGAATTACTTCGCAAAAGGCAAGAATATGAAATATTCTTAAATGTATAAAAGTATAAAATATTTTGAATATAAAAATATGCATTAAATGAATAATATAATTTTAAACATAAAAATAATCAAAAATATTTTTATATTTTATATCCTGTGGTAAAACTGAGTCATTAGTATGATATGGCTCACAAAAACAAAAGTGATCCTGTAGCCAAAAAATCCCTTTAATGGTTATGCTAAAGATCTGCATCAGAAACATTCAGATTAATTAACAACTTTTGCTTTTTAAATAGGTAGCTTGCTTGCTACACACATCAGGCAGCACTATCTGTTGGCACTGGTAATAATTCTGTTACTGTGATTGATCCTGATGTTTTGGTATGGAAACATGATTAGAACAGAACCCACAGAGAAGTCATTCAACAACTGAAAAAATAATATTTCTTAGTTGTCTTTCTTGCTTTTTTTCAGTGTTTGTGTTGAAGTATATCCTGCATCTGAGGACTAGAACCATTCTCTTGCCTTAAAAGAATACTACCCTATACTTTAAAGAATAGAATTGTCTTAACCAAAACCTTAAATAATAAGCCCTTGGTGAAAAAGAGGGCTAAAATTCATGTAAGCTGCTGTTTTCATTTGTATTGTTTGACAATATACACAGTGTACTAGATGTTTCCCAAAACACCCAGAAGACATTAAAGATTTTCTTTTATGAAACTCTCTAAATGTAGAAAGAAACAATTTAAAGACTGATCAGTAACCGGTGTTCCCTAGGTTAAGAAAAACTCATGTAAAACATAGTTTTAGAAACATTTCATGGAAAATGCTTGATCATATGTTTTAACCCTACTTTCTTACATCCTTCTTTCAGCCTTAAGCATCAAATAATGATGTGATATAAAAATAAGTTGAGCAGCAAATGATTTTCCTGATGACACAGCTATATTCACATTGATCAAAATAAAGACTATTCAAATTTTGAGCGCAAATTCATGAAAGTGAGCAAGGGAGAGAACAGCTTGTTCTTGAAAATGGGTTCTTCTCTTTCATGTCAAGCAGGAATATTTATCCTCACCTTCTTCAGTTTGGTGAGCATTCTATACTGAGACATATACATATACATATACACATATCTATGAAGATTTAATCTAGGGCGAATACTGCTACTAACAAAAAGGCAGTAAGGAAGACACGTGGTTGCATGCACTACAAGTATATCCATGCTGTGCACTGTTATTGAAACAAATCTTTATGGAAAATATTTTTGGTAAAAGCAGTAATCCAGTTTTAACTTTAATCAAGAATTTCTAACTTAAATCTATCCAAAAGATGATATTAACAGGCACAGCACTATAAAGACTTTTTAAAAACATTTAACTTGATGCATAATGTGGCTGTAAGATAAGCAGATCACAACCACTAAAAAAGATTGAAGAAAGGTATAGGGAGCTATGACTGCCATTTTCAGCATATAAGTAAGGGTTTGGTAAAACAAAAAGGTATTGGAGGCTTCTGTTCTGAATAAGTAGAATCATGAAATCATAGAATATCTTGAATTGGAAGGGATCACAGAATAACAGAATCACAGAATGTTAGGGATTGGAAGGGACCTTGAAAGATCATATAGTCCAATCCCCCTGCTGGAGCAGGAACACCTAAATCAGCTCATACAGGAATGCGTCCAGGTGGGTTTTGAATGTCTCCAGAGAAGGAGACTCCACAACCCCCCGCCCCGGGCAGCCTGTTCCAGTGTTCTGTCATCCTCACCATGAAAAAGTTTCTTCTCACATTTAATTGGAACCTCCTATGCTCCAGCTTGCACCCATTGCCCCTTGTCCAATCCTTAGATGTCACCGAGAAGAGCCAGGCTCCATCCTCCTAACACTTGCCCTTTACATATTTATAAACATTAATAAGATCACCCCTCAGTCTCCTCCAAGCTAAAGAGACTCAGCTCCCTCGGCCTTTTCTTGCAAGGGAGACGCTCCACTCCCTTAATCATCTTCTTGTCTCTGCGCTGGACTCTCTCAAGCGGTTCCCAGTTCTTCTTGAACTGAGGGGCCCAGAACTGGACGCAATAGTCCAGATGCGGTCTCACCAGGGCACAGTAGAGGGGGAGGAGAACCTCTCTCAACCTACTAACCACACCCCTTTTGATACACCCCAAGATGCCATTGGTCTTCTTGGCCACAAGGGCACAGTGCTGGTTCATGGTCATCCTGCTGTCCACCAGGAACACTCAGGTCCCTTTCCCCTACACTGCTCTCCAATAGGCCAGTCCCCTACTTATACTGGTACCTGGAGTTGTTCTTGCCCAGAGGCAGGACTCTACACTTGCCCTTATTATATTTTATTAAATTTCTCCCCGCCCAACTCTTCAGCCTGTCTAGGTCTCACTGGATGTCAGCATAGCCTTTCGGCGTGTCAGCCTCTTCTCCCAGTTCAGTGTCATCAGCAAACTTGCTGACAGTGCACTCTATTCCCTCATCGAAATCATTAATGAATATCTTGAATAATACTCATTCCAGTACTGACCCTTGAGTGACTCCAGTAGATACAGGCATCCAAAGACTCCATCCCATTGACCACAACTCTCTGGTTTCTTCCCTTCAGCCAGCTCACAGTCTACTTCACAAGGATCCACAAGGAACATTCAGTCCAACTTCTGGCTCCACACAGGATCACCCAAAATTCAGACCGCGTATCTGAGAGCATTTTTCAAATGCTTCTTGAACTCCAGCAGGCTTGGTGCCATGGCCACTTCCCTGGAAAGCCTGTTTCAGTGCCCAGTCACCCTCTCAGTGAAGAATCTTTTCCTAACATCCAGCCTGAATCTTCCCTGTTGCAGCTCCATGCTGTTCCCTCAGGTCCTTTCACCATCACCAGAGAGCACAGATCAGCACCTGCCCCTCTGTTCCCTCTGTGAGGAAGCTGTACGCTGCCATGAGGCCTCCCCTCAGCCTCCTCTGCTCCAGGCTGAGCAAACCCAAGGGACCTCAGCTGCTCTTCATATGTCTTGCTCTCTAGACCTTCTTAGTACAGACTGTAACACCAGTTGAGGAAAATGACCTTTTGATGAAGAAACATGAAATGGTCCTAATTACAACATTTTAGATAAATGTTACAGAAAGACATCTAAAAGGTCTGTAACAGAAAGGTCAGAAAAGAGTCTGTAAAATAGTCTGTGATCAGATTTTTTTCTTTTCTTTTCTTTTCTTTTCTTTTCTTTTCTTTTCTTTTCTTTTCTTTTCTTTTCTTTTCTTTTCTTTTCTTTTCTTTTCTTTTCTTTTCTTTTCTTTTCTTTTCTTTTCTTTTCTTTTCTTTTCTTTTCTTTTCTTTTCTTTTCTTTTCTTTTCTTTTCTTTTCTTTTCTTTTCTTTTCTTTTCTTTTCTTTTCTTTTCTTTTCTTTTCTTTTCTTTTCTTTTCTTTTCTTTTCTTTTCTTTTCTTTTCTTTTCTTTTCTTTTCTTTCTTTTCTTTTCTTTTCTTCTTTTCTTTTCTTTTTTCTTGCCTTGCCTTGCCTTGCCTTTCTTTTTTTCTCTTTGTATGAGGATTTATTTACTTTTCTTTCCCTCAGGAGTAATACTACAGTCAACACCATCTATTCTCATCCACCTTATGAAAAGAATGATGATTGGTGATTTTTTTTTTTACACATAATTTCTTTTCTTTTCCCAATTACATTATACATTTTTTCATGTATTTACTGAAGTCAGTTCAAAATTACCCATATTCTCAGAAATGTGATAGAATATTATGTATAGGAGAAAACCAGAAATTTGAAATTCATTTTTACTAGAAAGAATTACTTGCACAACTTTTTCTTTGATATTTTTGATGTTTCAGCTCTTTGCCATACAGTGTACATGACCCACTTTTGGACCACCATCGGTTTTTGTGAGGAATGGTGAGTTATAAAGAAGGGGAACTGAATAGAAACTATTAGAAACTATAGAAACTATAGAACTATTGAAAGTTTAAGTTTAGACTTTTCTATAAAAATAGTTGTATACAGAAGTAGCAAAGTCAACTTGTACAATCTTTGGAGTAAGAAATGGTATAATTATTTACAACGTTTATTAAGTTTTGATTAAACTGAAGTTCTCTAGTGAGTTTATCTTTTTCTTTCACTTATTTTTAGTTTTATTGACTGCCAATTGCAAACACCCTCAAATACAATTGCTGCCACTATTTTAGACATCAACATCATTTTACAATCATTCACTATGGCATTTACTATCTGAATAAATCAAAGAGAGATCAGACAACAAAAGGGCTAGTAACATAGATGTATCACTTTAGAACTCATCATGGGCTTAGAAACCTCAGAAATTCAGAAAATATTCAGTAGAGAGACAATGCCAATCACTTTGCTACATCAGGTCTGCTGTTAGAAGTGTTCAAGACCAAATTCAAGCTGATTGTGTCATAGTTGTAATGATTGACGAGATGCATGAAGGACAAAACTGCTGACCTGCAGACCAGCTGGCTAAATGACTTCATTTTAAATCTAGGGAATGGAGAGAAAAGTATTGTACTCTTAAACATCCGTTAATGACTTAGGGTATGTGAGATCCCTCTCGCCATATGATACTTAGACTCAAACCCTGCAAATGACTGGAATACTGTCTTTCCATCAAGACAGTGAATTCTCACCCAGACAATTGAAATAATGTCACATTAGTAGGAATGTAACCATAACTCTTCTGCTTGTATAGCTTATGCTACTTAAATCGAGATATGATTTATTAGCTTAGTAGGTAGTATTGGTGATAGTAGACGGTTGGACTAGATGATCTTGTAGGTCCTTTCCAACCTTGTGTATCTATGATTCTGTGAAATGCAGATCACCTGATACAGTGTTTATATCATCCTTAAGCACTACTGTACTTTCTGCTATAAGTGTTCTAATTCCAGAAAATTGTGTAAACATTGCATGGCATGAGAAATTGTTGCAAACTGTATGTAATGTAACTATAGGAGTTAGAAAGTTAACTATGCAGAGGTTAGCAAAAATGTAAATTATACTAAGTATAAATGGCATCTTCTGATATATCTGGCCAAGCATAGTTGGGTACTAGACTAACATATGAAATGATGAATTAATAAATTATTTAAAACTTCAGATTCCAGAATATATTCTCAGACAAATTAAAGTCAATAGGAACTGCAAATTCAGCATTCTTCAGTAGATGCTACACACAATACAGTGTCGAATCACATTATCACTTTCTATGAATTGATGCATCTCTTCAAAACTAATCTGTTGCAGCAGTGAGGGCAAAACATTTTTAATCACCATTTGATATGGATTACACATTATGTTCTTTCAGTACTGCTGTACTATCTTTTTCAACAATCACTGCAATTACTGAGAAATAAAGGAAGCCACAGGGAGGAAGTGATCATATGAAATGAATATTTCTTGCTGACATGATACATATAGTTATTCCAACTTCTCTGAAAAATCAACTTAGCATTATAGTAAGAACAAAAACTATCATAAATAAGGTATCAACAGCAGATGTAGTTTAAAAAAAAATCTTTTAATACTTCTCTACCGAGTGTGTTATTTTTGTGATGTTATCTCATAAATAGAAAAAAAAATGATTTATGCATATATATGTATATAATTATTATAAAATAAAGTTTTTCTATGACATTTATTTTGCAAGGTGAATTTATAAGACATTCTTATCTATAGCAATCATAGCCTTGCTGCTAACCAAGCATAATTACCAGCTTGTCTCATCTGAAATGATAAAAATGGACTGAGAATTAATGATCAGTCTTGGGGAGATGTCCTTTCAAGGCCTGCCTCCTTGGACAAAGGTTTATCTAAACTTTGTGCAGCCCTTCTCCAGTCAGGCTTTAAGATGTCAGACAAAAAGATCAGCCCCAGGACTAGCGTGTAGAGATCATTGCTGTAATTGGGATACATTCTAGCAGATTGGAAAGATTTAAAACCTTAAGATAAAGGAGGTGGAAAAGCTTATTAGCTCTGACTTCCAAAATAGGAAGATATCATTCCTGGGGACCAAAGATGTTACCAGACTATATAGAAATCCTGACTGCTTCAGTCAGAGTTTCTGATTAAGGATTCTGGTCAGAAATGTGTGTCATCCAGAATACTGAAAGTCTCCTTTTAACTGAGATATCTGGGAATGAGGGATTAAATATCTTCCTGGCTTTAAGGTACTTGTTACTGAATGTTTCCTTTTTCTGTGAAAGGGAAAGACCTTTGGTTGTCGTGGTGGCGCTCAAAAGCAGTCTTGTAGGTCTTCAGGTCTTCACTTTTTCCTTTTCACACAAACTTTCCCTACGGCCATCACAGCATCACAGAATCGTGGAATTGTAGGGGTTGGAAGGGACCTCAAGAGATCATTGGGTCCAACCCCCTTGCCAAAACAGGTTCCCTAGAGCTGGCTGCCCAGGTAGGCATCCAGACAGGCCTTAAATATCTCCAGAGAAGGAAACTCCACAACCTCCCTGGGCAGCCTGTTCCAGTGCTCCGTCACCCTCACTGTGAAGAAGTTCTTTCGCATGTTGGTGCGGAACTTCCTGTGCTCCGTTTTGTGGCCATTGCCCCTTGTCCTATCCCCACACACCACTGAAAAGAGGTTGGCCAAATCCCTCTGTCTCCCACACTTAAGATATTTGTAAACATTAATAAGGTCCCCTCTCAGGCTTCTTTTCTCAAGGCTGAACAGACCCAGGTCTCTCAGCCTTTCTTCATAGGGAAGATGCTCCAGTCCCCGTATCATCTTTGTGGCCCTCCGCTGGACTCTTCCCAGGAGATCCCTGTCTTTTTTGTACCGGGGAGCCCAGAACTGGACACGGTACTCCAGGTGAGGCCTGACCAGGGCAGAGTAGAGGGGGAGGATCACCTCCCTTGACCTGCTGGCCATGCTCCTTTTAATGCACGCCAGGATCCCATTGGCCCTCTTGGCCACCAGGGCACACTGCTGGCTCATGGTCAACCTGTCATCCACCAGGACCCCCAGGTCCTTCTCCTCAGAGCTCCTCTCCAGCAGGTCATCCCCCAGCCTGTACTGATACATGCGGTTGTTCCTTCCCAGGTGCAGGACTCTACACTTGCTCTTATTAAACCTCATCTGGTTTCTTCCAGCCCAGCTCTCCAACCTGTCCAGGTCTTGCTGAATGGCAGCACAGCCTTCTGGTGTCTCGGCCACTCCTCCCAGCTTTGTATCATCAGTGTACTTGCTGAGGACAGACACTCTTCCCTCATCAAGGTCATCGATGAAGATGCTGAACAAGACTGGATCTAGCACTGACCCCTGGGGAGCACCACTAGTCACAGGTCTCCAGCCGGACTCTGCGCCACCGATCACCCTCTGAGCTCAGCCAGTCAGCAAGTTCTCAACCCACCTTACTGTCCAACAGCCATTTCTCTGTCATTATCTGTTGTTTATCAGCCATTAGCTGTTGAAGATACTCAACACTCCTGGCATAGCTGGAAGTAACTGACGGATGCAAAAATTTAGGATAGATCCTCAGGTGCAGAGGCACAACTGCTGAACTTTATACTATGTGGAAGCATTACCCCCTCAGGATCTAATGCCTTTGCCTGGAGGATACTTAACTGTTTCCAGTGATATGAAATCAAGAGAGGACAAAAAAATACGGGAAAAATTACTAGCTTGCTTACTTTGTGGGAGTTTATAACCACCAATGCTTTATCACCTTCCATATACTAAATACTCTGACTATTCCTGGTTACTGTGACTATTCCTGGTAAAGGGCATTACCTAGTTTCTCAAGTCAAATTGTTTTCTCTCTCAGTGTAGAACTCAGTATACCTAGTGACAGCAAGATTGCTTCTTATATCTGCAGGTAAATATCTTCCATTTTATTTCATTTTCATTTCACATGATACGAAAATCAAAGAAAATTATAAATCTCTTCCCGTCTGTGAAAATGTGTTAAGAAGTGCCATTACAGTTAGTGAATAAATGTACAAAGACCAGTTGGCAGATGGAATACCATCTGAATATCATCTCTTTGTTGCTTGTAATATAGCTTTATGTAACAGACTATTAGAGAATGTTTTTCATTACGAACACAGTATACAGAAATACATAACTTGGAAAGTGACAATACTTCAACCTGATAAAGGAAAAAGATAATTTTAGTACATTTGCATGCATATTAGACGTTGTTGTCACTAATTCCTACAGTTTCTTTCCTGCTGAATAGTCTAATTGACACAAAGGCAGAACTGAAAAGTTCTCAGTAAGCTTCCTAACCCATTATTTTATTAGCATGAAGTCACAGAATCATAGAATCATAGAATATCCCAAGTTGGAAGGGACCAATAAGGATCATCAAGTCCAACTCCTGGCTCCACACAGGTCTACCCAAAAATTCAGACCATATGACTAAGAGCATAATCCAAACACTACTTAAACTCCGACAGGTTTGGTGCTGTGATTACGTCTCTGGGGAGCCTGCTCCAGTGTGCGACCACCCTCTTGGTGAAGAACCTTTTCCTGATATCCAACCTGAACCTCCCCTGTCGCAGCTTGATTCCATTCCCTTGGGTCCTATCACTGGTCACTAAAGAGAATAGGTTGGTGCCTGGCCCTCTGCTTCCCCTCGTGAGGAAGCTGTAGACTGCAATGAGGTCTCCCCTCAGCCTCCTCTTTTCCAGGCTGAAGAGACCAAGTGACCTCAGCTGCTCCGCGTATGTATGCCCTCTAGTCCCTTCACCATCTTTGTAGCCCTTGTCTGGACACTCTCCAATAGTTCCACACCCTTTTTGTACTGTGGTGCCCAGAACTACACACAGTACTCGAGGTGAGGCTGCACCAGGGCAGAGTAGAGCAGGGCAATCACTTCCCTCGACCAACTAGCAATGCTTGATGCTTGATACAGTTGGCCCTCTTGGCTGCCAGGGCACACTGCTGGCTCATATTCAACTGGATATCAATCAAAACCCCAAAATCCCTCTCTGCAGGGCTGCTTTCCAGTGTCTCATCCCCCAGTCTGTATGTATAGCCAGGGTTGCCCCGTCCCAGCTGTAGAACCGAGCATTTTCTTTTAAATTTTAAACTCTGTAGTTGGTGATTGTTTAGCTCTCCAATCTGTCTAGATCTCTTTGCAAGGCCTTTCCACCCTGAACAGAGTCAACAACTCCTCCCAGTTTAGTATCACCAGTGCTGGGGGCGAAGTGGGTTTATGTGGCAAGGTTTTGGTAGCAGAGGGCCATAGGGTTGGCTTCTCTGAGAAGAATATAGAAGCTGCCCCATGTCAGGTAAGGGCCCTGCTGCTGACTAGAGCTGAGCCAATAAGTGACGTTGTTTGCACCTCGGTGAGAGCATATTTAAGACGGGAAAAAAAAACGGTGCGCCACACAGCAGCTGGGAGAGTGAGAGGAGTGAGAAACAGCCCTGCAGGCACCAAGGTCAGTGAAGAGGTGGGAGAGAGGTGCTCCAGACGCTGGAGCAGAAGTCCCCTGTGGCCTATGGTGAGGACCATGGTGAAGCAGGCTGTCCCCCTGCAGCCCATGGAGTACCAAGGTGGAGCAGGGTTCCACGCTGCAGCCCGTGGAGGAGACCACGGTGGAGCAGATGGACCTGCACTGGTGGAGGCTAAGGCCTGTGGAAGACCCCTGCTAGAGCAGGTTCCAGGCTGGACCTGTAGCCCTTGGAGAGGAGACCATGCTACAGCAGGTGACCTGGCAGGTGCAAACTACACATGGGGGACACAGGTTGGAGCAGTTTGCTCCTGAGGGATGGACCCTGTGGTACGGACCCATATCTGGAGCAGTTCTTGAAGAGCTGCTGCTTGTGGGAAGCCCACGCTGGATCACTTCAGCAAGGACTGCATCCCATGGGAGGGACCCCACAGCACAGGGGACGAGAGTAACTGAAAAGGAGCAGCGGAGAAGCGCTATAGACTGACAATAACTCCCATTCCCCCTTTCCCCTGCGCCGCCCAGGGGGAGGAGGTGGAAGAGGGCAGATGGGGGGAAGGTGCTTTTGGTTTCTTTCCTTTGTTTCTCACTTCTCTAGCTTGTTAGTATTAGGCAATAAATCTTACTGTCTCCCTTTGCTGAGTCTCTTTTGCCCGTCACGGTAATTGTTGAGTGATCTCCTCATCCTTATCTCAACCCTTGAGCCCTTTTCATCGTATTTTCTCCCCGTTTCTCGTTGAGAAAGGGGAGTGAGAGAACGGTTGTGGTGGAGGTCGGTTGGCCACCTGAGTAAAACCACCATGGGGGGCCTCACTGGTGACTGACCACCAGCCTGATACAACCCCATTTACCATAACCCTTTGAGCTCTACCCATCACCCAATTGTTCACCCATCATGTGATGTTTTTATCTAGCTTTATACTGGACATTTTGTCCAGTAGGATCCTATGAGAAACTGTATCAAAAGCTCTAATGAAATCCAAAAAGTATACATCTACTGGCTTCCCTTGATAGACTAGATGAGTGATCTTATCATAACGGGAAATTAAATTTATTAAACAAGACCTACCCCTTGGGAACCCATGTTGGCTGTGACCTATGACTGCATTGTCCCCCAGGTGCACTTCAATAACTCCCAGGATAATCTTCTCCATAATCTTACCAGGCACTGACATGAGACTGACAGGCCTGTAGTTACCAGGGTCTTCATTCTTGCCCTTCTTGAAAATTGGCACATTTGCCAGCTTCCAGTCAACCAGGACCTCTCCAGATTCCTGAGACCATTGAAAAATAATTGAGAGAAGCCCTGTAATGATGTCAGCCAGCTTTCTGAGCACCCTGGGATGAATCCCACCTGGACCCATGGACTTGTATGAATGTGGAGCATCAAATTCCACACACATTCAGGGTTGGCTGGGAGTTTATCATTCCCATCGTCATGGCCCTCCAGCTCAGGGCACCTGGGGTTCTGAAGCACATCATCGATGTTGAAGACAGAGGCAAAGAAGGCATTCTTTGTCTCTGCTTTGCGTATGTCCTTGTCTGTGAGGTGACCATCCCCATCAAGTAGAGGACCTATGTTTTCTCTGGTCCTCCTTTTTCTGTTCACATATCTAAAAAGCCCTTGTCTAGCTTCACAGATAAGTCACTAGTAATGCTAACACGGAGACAACTAATTTAGTTTAAAAAAAATCTTTACAAGAAATGTGATGCTGAAGAAAAGAATTGCAATCAATGAAGAAAATGAAGAACTTCATTTATGCATATCCTTAGTGTTTTCTTTATTTTTCCTGCCATTCTAACCTTCTCACCATGTGAAAATGATGGACAGAGATGTTATCTGAAATATCTGAGGCCAAGCAAACCATTAAGGATTATTGAAACTGACCAGGTGAAATAAAAAGAGCAAATAGTTACATTTTTTACCACTGCTAGTTCAATATTACTGAACTTTCTTCTACCACCTTATTTCTTCCTAATTCTCCCACTAATAGTATGGAAAACACTCCCATTTATTTGTTTATTTATTTATTTATTACAGGTATTTTACTGTGAGTGCTATGCACTTGAAAGTACTTATTGAATTCTCAGTTCATAAAGCAAGGCTTAACACCTTGCAAAAATAAATAAACAAATAAATAAAATGGAACAATAATTTTGTGGAGTGCTAAAACCAAAACTTCAAGATCATAGTTGATCTTGGAAAATATGATTGATGTCAATAAGATTTACCATGCACTGAGGTACATTAATGAAATTCCAATAGGATATCTAAAATTCTATTTTAAGCTTTCAACAATCATTGAAGTAAATGTGATCATATAACAATGCACACCTGATGTGAATATACTTTTTAAACCAACCACAAATCTCCAGCAGGGAGATAGGTATGAGATTACTGCACTTCGTACGACATTAGAGTGAATATTGTATTTTCAAAACATATAAGTTTTAGGGGAAATATAAACATCTTTAAAGATTTTAAATTTATTGTCATGCCTAATGTATTTCTCCCATAAGTATTATGTATTTTTAAAAAAAGAGATATGAAAATAGGAGATAGGGATATTACAGAAATCAATAAAATACAAGAATCTCCAGAGTTACTATTCACAGATCTCTAAAATTAAATAATGAGAAACAAAGGCAAATTTAGTTGTTTTGATTGTTTGTTTTGTTTTGCTTTGAGTTTTTTTTTTTTTTCCCCAGGAATATTTGGTAGGAATATTAACAGGAAAGAAAAGGAAAAGAAAAGGAAAAGAAAAGGAAAATAAAAGGAAAAGAAAAGGAAAAGAAAAGGAAAAGAAAAGGAAGAAAGAGAAGAGAGAAAGAGAGAAAGAGAGAAAGAAAGAGAGAGAAAGAGAGAGAGAAAGAGAGAAAGACAGAGAAAGAGAGAGAGAAAGAGAGAAAGAGAGAAAGAGAGAGAGAGAGAGAGAGAAAGAAAGAAAGAAAGAAAGAAAGAAAGAAAGAAAGAAAGAAAGAAAGAAAGAAAAAGAAAGAAAGAAAGAAAGAAAGAAAGAAAGAAAGAAAGAAAGAAAGAAAGAAAGAAAGAAAGAAAGAAAGAAAGAAAGAAAGAAAGAAAGAAAGAAAGAAAGAAAGAAAGAAAGAAAGAAGAAAGAAAGAAAGAAAGAAAGAAAAGGAAGGAAGGAAAGAAGGAAGGAAGGAAGGAAGGAAGGAAGGAAGGAAGGAAGGAAGGAAGGAAGGAAGGAAGGAAGGAAGGAAGGAAGGAAAGAAAGAAGGAAGAAAGAAAGAAAGAAAGAAAGAAAGAAAGAAAGAAAGAAAGAAAGAAAGAAAGAAAGAAAGAAAGAAAGAAAGAAAGAAAGAAAGAAAGAAAGAAAGAAAGAAAGAAAGAAAGAAAAAGAAAGAAAGAAAAAGAAAGAAAGAAAAACTTCAAGCTTAAATTTACTAATTGGCTGAAAGAACAGAGTTCTCTCTTTCCTCTCACCATCAACTGTAGACTTCACATAAGGCAGCTGTGAATGTACAGTGTAACAAGGACTGGTGTGTAGCTCCAAAAAGTACAAGCCATGTTCACCTTGATAAAAAAAAAAAATAATTTCAGGAACAATTACTCATAAAGGCAGTTGATAATGTTCAGGTAATCACAGTTTATATTTCAGGAGACAAGAAAGATCAACAGAGAGGCTGAAGTTCATGGTATTTAATAATGTTTTCATTGTTTTGCTTTGTTTTGTTTTATATTTTTATTCCTCCGGGGGAAAAAAAAAAAAAAAAAAAAGCTCATCTGACAATGTTTTGAATATGTAATGCCTGCTTGCAAATGTTAAAAATTTTCTCTGATCTCTAAAGTAAACAGATAAATGTAAAAGTAATGTACTCACTGAAGTGACTTTATTTCACCTGGAAATAATTTTAGCATGTACAACAAACTACCTCATCAGAAGGTACTTAAAGCAGAAACTTATGTTCTCTGGGAGTATCCAGAAATGCCCCTAGTGGAAGTGAGTACGCTAGATATCAGGGACAAACTTCTCCATAAAGAAGCAGTCAAACAATCATGTAACCAAGCAAATGGAGGATGTTATCTTCAGTATGTAAAACTAATATTGTTCCCAAAGTTGTGGGTAATCTTTCGTCACTGCTAACACATGGCAAGTACCGGCAAGCAGTGAGTATCAATGATTCTCTTCAATGTTTTTTGAAGTATGGAAACCATGTAAAACATTCATGAATTTTCATACATATTTATAAGCAGGTTATCTACTTTTCACAGTAATAAGTTAGGCTACAAAGGTAAAAATAAACTTCACAGTGCTTTCCTCTCTTCTGCAGTCTTTTCCAAATGAAAAGATGTTATTTTTGAAATGAAAAGATGAGTGAAAAACGTACTGTCAAGCTCACTGGTGGGCACCAATACATAAATATACTAAGCTTCTTCAGTCATTGTGGACTGCACATTTCAGTGTCCTCCTGACTAAGATGTCTAAGGTGCCAAGGTTATGCAAGAAAAAAACAACCAACCAACCAACCAAACAAACAAACAACAAGAACCAAAAAAACCTTCAGAGATATAAAGAAAGGGTATACTGCAGGGAGAAACAATGCCATTACTGGTGTAAAACCGCTTTCTTTGGGACTGCAGTGCTTCATCAATATCTTCCAAAATAGTATAATAATAAATTAAAAAATAAATTTGCATTGCTAACTGTTTGTTGGTATTTCCTCTTTTTAAATCCCTAACAGAAAGGTGTCATTTACACAACTCTTAGGGGTGCATTCTTATGACAGATATTATTTCATCCACATATGAACAGTGGATATTATTGCAATCCCTTTCTGTGGTTGGGTATCATTTGAAGCAGCTGCTATTTAGTGCTTAAGCAGCTATTAAAAGCAGCCATGCATGTAAGTGTTTCTGTGAACAATTAAGCAAGACAGCTCATTGTACTCATGACTCTATGACCTTTGATATGAACATTTTTTCTCTTTGGCATGTCATACTAGTGTTTGGGCTATTTATCTGATTTTGTTGAAAGATTCTAGAAATCATCAATTATTTGAACTTGATCTGTGGAATCTCATCTTTACTGCTGTTGTTTTACTGGTTCCAGTACACAGCTGCGTCTCCAGAAACATTGAGAAATCTACAGTGTGTTTTCATCCTAATCTACTGTCATCTAAACATGGAATTTCTACTGTTGTAGACAAAATCTATTTTTACAAATAATGTTTGGATAAACACATTGTGTATTCAATAATTTTCATGTTGGTTTCTGATGGGTTTTCAAAATATATCCATAATGCCTAATAGCATTTTATAACATTTAAAGTGCTGTAACTTCAGTAAAGATTTGCTGGATTTTTACAGTGGCATATACCATTTTATCAGTAACAGAAGAACAGTATTACAGATTCATTTTTTTCACGTGAAAATTGAGTAAATATATCAATCAAAATGATAAAATGCTTTTAAAAGTTCCAAGAAACACACAGATCATGTTGGCTTTTCCTTTTATAAAACAAGTCCACCTACAAAAAATATCCTGCGTGTTGAAAAGCTGTTGTTTTTCAAATATAAGGAAGATGTGTCATTTATATATTGAGAAGATATATAATTTAAACTTTGATTTTGTACTCTGACTTTGTCTGCCTTCTTGCCTGTGCTAAAGAAACCTGTTGCTGGACTGGCTTGTACAATGGGAATTTAAACGTCTTTTCCTTTGCATACACAGTATTACCAATGAAATCACAGATGACACAAGAGGAATACAGAGTCCTAGTTCAGCAAATCCTAGTTTAGCAAAATAAAGAATCCTTTGTGAATAGTAGTTACAAGAAGCTAGAAATACACATTGTTATCCTAAATGCCTGCTGGATCAGTCCTCAATGAACATGAAAAACATGACATGACATGACGTGACATGACATGACATGACATGACATGACGTGACATGACATGACATGACATGACATGACATGACATGGCATAAATCTTTTTTAATATTTTGCATCTTTTAGTACAAAGCTTTCTGAACAGAAAGTGATTACACTTGGCTTGAATTGAAGAAAATCTAGCAGAAGATGTAACGTAAAATTAAGTGGAATAGTTCAAGTACTAGTGAGGAAGCCCTGTCTCAGTCCATTATATTTTAAATACTGTGTGAGATATTTATAATTCTTTTACTGTGGTGTGTTTTTTGTTGTTGTGTTGTTTTTAATATTTTTAATGTGCATATAATCCTCTCAATGAACTGTATTAAATCAATACATTTCGTCAGGCAAGTGAATATAAATTTAAAAACAGGAAAAAAAAAAGTGACCCCAAATATCTACCTAAATTTTTTCTTTCTCCAAAAAATTCTTCTCCCATTAATGTGTGTTAATTCACTTTAGTCCTGGCAGTATGTCTTTTGAGGTTCTGCTGTAATGGAGTTGCTGCAATAAAGGACAATACTTTTTTTTTTTTTTTTTTTAGCATATTTAGATGACTTCTTTGTCAAAAGGAAGAAAGGGAAGGGAAGGGAAGGGAAGGGAAGGGAAGGGAAGGGAAGGGAAGGGAAGGGAAGGGAAGGGAAGGGAAGGGAAGGGAAGGGAAGGGAAGGGAAGGGAAGGGAAGGGAAGGGAAGGGAAGGGAAGGGAAGGGAAGGGAAGGGAAGGGAAGGGAAGGGAAGGGAAGGGAAGGGAAGGGAAGGGAAGGGAAGGGAAGGGAAGGGAAGGGAAGGGAAGGGAAGGGAAGGGAAGGGAAGGGAAGGGAAGGGAAGGGAAGGGAAGGGAAGGGAAGGGAAGGGAAGGGAAGGGAAGGGAAGGGAAGGGAAGGGAAGGGAAGGGAAGGGAAGGGAAGGGAAGGGAAGGGAAGGGAAGGGAAGGGAAGGGAAGGGAAGGGAAGGGAAGGGAAGGGAAGGGAAGGGAAGGGAAGGGAAGGGAAGGGAAGGGAATCTGAGGAAACAATAATGGAAGTTAAGTGCAGTGTAAGATAATTGATAAAATAGTGGTGTTTGACTACGTAGAATCTGACTAGAAGAAAGACATCATCACAGAAAAAAATCCGAGAGTACTACAATCTAGCTATCAAAAAATGGAATTTCATTATTATTGTCTTGAATATTTGTTTTAATTTCTGAGACAGTGAAAAATACAGTACAAAAAGGGTGTGGAACTATTGGAGAGTGTCCAGACAAGGGCTACAAAGATGGTGAAGGGACTAGAGGGCATACATACGCGGAGCAGCTGAGGTCACTTGGTCTCTTCAGCCTGGAAAAGAGGAGGCTGAGGGGAGACCTCATTGCAGTCTACAGCTTCCTCACGAGGGGAAGCAGAGGGGCAGGCACCAACCTATTCTCTTTAGTGACCAGTGATAGGACCCAAGGGAATGGAATCAAGCTGCGACAGGGGAGGTTCAGGTTGGATATCAGGAAAAGGTTCTTCACCAAGAGGGTGGTCGCACACTGGAGCAGGCTCCCCAGAGACGTAATCACAGCACCAAGCCTGTCGGAGTTTAAGTAGTGTTTGGATTATGCTCTTAGTCATATGGTCTGAATTTTTGGGTAGACCTGTGTGGAGCCAGGAGTTGGACTTGATGATCCTTATTGGTCCCTTCCAACTTGGGATACTCTATGATTCTATTACAGTGGAAAAAATAAACCTCTTCAGAGAAACTGGTTATTTTTTCCCGCAAAACACAAAATTTTAAAACTTCATATTAAGTTTGAAGTCTTTACTATTTAAGAAAATATAGAGGCATATTGGATGTGTACAGAAGATGAAATTTAAAGTATAGTTTCACTTTCCTTTTTAAATCAAGGGGATATGTTGAAGCCATTAACAGCTTCTACTATGGACAAATGATAAAATCATGATCTTTGAATACTACTGTTTGCTATACTTTTCCCTACATATAGGAACATAAATCTAACAATTTCATGTTTCTGTAGATCACTATTAACTGTATTTTCTTTTGGATTAATAAAAGTGATAAAAAATCATGTTAAATAATATGAAGTTTTGTGGGTCTAAAATTTTCACATTAAAGCAGCTTTTTTATTTTTAAATTTGACATTTTTTCCATGTCTTCTAAATGAGGAAAACAAAATTAGTTTTTAATAGTTCAAATAATGAATCAAATGAACTATCTGAATCTGAGTTTTCCTCTAGTAGTATGTAGAATCAAAATTAATATTTACTTATTTGTGGATATTTTACTATTTCTGTATGTCCTCTGAGGATGAAGTTAAGGCTATACATTTTCTGCTTTCCATGCTGCTTTTTCCATTTCTGCTTCAAACTAGTCAATGGGTAGAAATGATAGAAAGAAGGACCTAGGAAATGTTTAATTAGAAGTGGGACAATGCTCAGAGAAACTGCCATTCATGAAAAAGAAACCATGGAGTTAGAAAACAATTTGTGATAAGAAAAATGTTATACATCTCAGCTAAGTATATGTTAATTAAACTTTTAATCAGAAAAACAAAACTTTTCACATTAGGAATTATTTTAAGAACCTTTTCAGAATACCTGCAATAATGTAAATATTTGTCCCAAAGATTTAATCAGTGAGATATCTGGGTTAGCTTTTGTTTTGATTTAGGCTCAAGGGTCTTTTTAACATACAGATCTGCAATATTTCTTTACATAAGGAGAGCAGTTCATGTCTTCTTTAACAAATGTTTTACACAATCAGTTCAGCTGAATTAGTGCAAAGTGGGTGTAAAAAACAATCCTAATTATTTTACAAATGAGAAAAATATCACAAAATTTGCAGCAGAATAAAATCTCTTGCTTAGAGAACTACGTGTGTTTTAACATTATATCACAAATGACAGCATTGGTTAATTTTAAGGTAAAATTTTGTCATTTCCATAACTCTTTCATCACCTTAAAATAGCATCACAAGTGTATCCACACTGTCTTTAACTTTTCAGAATGACAAGCTTGCTCTTAACATTGTACAAGTACACAATTATCACTTTTAAATTTTAATTCTCTCCCTCTTCACCTGTCAGCGAGTAAAAAAAAATTCCCTGGTTGCATGGTTTGTACATACATACTTATACATGTAGCCCTATATTGTTAAAAGTTCCCTCTAAAATAGTCTACTTTTGTTGTGGTTGTTGTTGTTTTCTCCTTTCCCACTGACAAGTAACAGTGATCTACACAGAACAGGAAAGGTCTCTAGAGAGCCTGTGGAAAGAAAGAAAATAATCTTTTTATCCATCATCTTTTTTTTTTTTTTTTTAACAAAACAAAACAACAACAACAAAAACCCACAGACTACATCTCTACCCTGTATCATCTTGCTACACAGTCACTCTGGTACAGACATCTTTCCTGAAGGTCACTGACAATGGGTCATCATGACTGTGTGGTTTAAACCCTGAGTATGATACCTTCTGTGCATGTATATGAACAACAGTGTTATCGGGGGGGGGGGCGGGGGGGAAGAAAGACAAAAAACAATTGTTAGGATCTAACTAGTTCTACAGGCTATATTGTTCCTTCCTGATACAGTCTTTTTCCAATATTTCTCGATTTTCAAATTTAAAACTTACTGAAATATTCTAATTTATAAAACTATTAAAATGGTTTAAAATTAAAAAAGAAACTCTTATTGTCAATTGCAAAAATGTAAAAAATAAGGATATGCTTCCATAATTTTGATTTTTTTGAAACCTTCTGCCGTTTTGAATTTTAGTCCAACTTTGTTAGCAAAAGAATAAAAATTCAGAATGTTTTATTTGAAAATTAATTTCTGATCCTTTCTACTACAACAGGATTATTATTTTATTTTTTCTAAAGAAAGCACTAAAAACTGGTAGAATTAAGTAGTGATAGAAAATATAATTGCTTTTTTTTTTTTTACTGTTTTCATGATTTAGTTTATTTCTAGTATCTGAATTTAATCTCTAATAACATATTTGACATCTAACTAGTATTTCATTTCCAAATTTAATGGTGAGCAGTCACAACTTTGAACAGTTAAAAACAGAATTAATGTTACCCCTTGATTTTCACTAAGACAGAAATAAAAATGCAGACCCCAGTGGTCCATATCAAACTTCATAGCACTGTCTGATGCCTTATGATATTTTATATAATCAGTGAAGAAAAACATTATCCAAAAGCAGAGATGGTATTTGGTCATGCTTGATCTTTTCTATTTCAGAATGACAAATGTACTGTATTCATTATGGTGCTGCTTTGTACATTGATATTCCCTGTGTTTTAAAATTGCAGCAAAACAAGTTGTAGCAACAATTGTGAGCAAATTGTGGTCATCTCTCTGGAATTAAATAATGAAAAATGTTATTTTGTAACTGTACATACGAATATTCTTCAAAAACATTCAATAACAAACATATTAGAACATAGAAAAAGAAAAAAAAAAAGAAAAACAAACAAACAAAAAAAGCATTTTAAGGCAAAAGGCAATCTTTTTCTCACATTGTAGAAAATAAGAGGAGTTAAGCAGACAACACATTGATTAATTTTAGCTTCTTTATCAGTGCTGATGTAAAAATTAAAACTCCCCACACATCTGCCAAATCTGATATTTTCCATTAGCTCTACATCTGTCATGATTAAGACACTAATCCAGACCTTCAATGTGTTAAAAATCTAAAAATTAGAATTAGAATTAGAGTCAGAGTTAGAATTAGAATTAGAATAATTCAGTTGGAAGGGGCTTATAAGTATAATTGAGTCCAACTGTCTGACCACTTCAGGGCTATTCAAAAGTTAAAGCATATTATTGAGGACATTATCCAAATTCCTCTTTAGCACTGACAGGCATGGAGCATCCACCACCTCACTAGGAAGCATGTTCCAGTGCTTGACCACCCTCACAGTAAAGTTTATTTTTTTATTTTTTATTTTTATTCTTTCAGAAGAGGTGCTCCCTAATGTTTAAGTTTGGCCAATCTTTTGTTTTCTTTCAGATTGTTTTCTTTCTTTCTTTCTTTCACAAAATTAAACTATACACTTAAGCAGATTTGCACCTTCTCTATGAAGACGCTGCGAGAGTTGGGGTTGTTCAGACAGGAGAAGAGAAGGCTCCAGGGACACTTTATAGTGATCTTCCAGTACCTAAAGGGGGCCTACAAGAAAGCTGGAGAGGGGCATTTTATCATGGACTGTAGCAATAGGACAGGAAGTAATGGTTATAAACTAAAAAGGGGTAGATTTAGAGTAGATATTCAGAAGAAATTCTTTACTTACAGGCATTGAACATTGAGGCATTACTGTGGCATTGGCCCTGGAACAGGGTGCCCAGAGAAGTTGTGGATGACCCATCTCTGGGAGTGTTTAAGGCCAGGTTGGATGGGGCTTTGAGCAAGCTGGTCTAGTAGGAGGTGTCCCTGACCATGGCAGGGGTGTGGGAATTAGGTGATCCTTAGGGTCCCTTCCAACCCAGACCATTCTATGATTCTATGATGACTATGATTTTTATTCTTTACAGCATTGTTTGACAAATGAAGCAACCCATCAAAGGTCTGTAACAGGTTGTTCTAACTCAAAGAATTATCCTTATATGTAGACAGGTTCCACGGAGAGAGAATTCTTATACTTTTACATTGCAAAAAAAATGGTTTAGTTTTACTATTCTAGAAGATACTTCTCCCTTGAGGAAACTATTTTATAGTTTAAGGAACAAATGTTCACTCTTTCTCTCTGGATGTAGCACAAGAAAAGACTGAGAGACCAGTTTAGCACCAGTGTTTGCAAAGTTTTGCATATTACACCATAATTTTAAAGGCCACCATCTGGTTATTTTTCTCAACAGACCATCTGCAGTTGTGGACAGCAAAAATGCAGCAAATTCTAAGGAAAGAGACCACAGAAGTTTCTTATTTTGAAGGTTTACACATCACTTTATCTCATTACATCTCTGTGTGGTTCCACATTCCCAGTATTACAGGAACATTATAAGTTAGCCGTGAATTAACAGAAAAAAAAAAAAAAAGTTGGATAAGTTCTCTACAGCTAAATAAGCCCCATTCTTCGAGTTCAATGTAGTGTTTCCAATCATAGAATTGATGATCTATATGAAAATATCTTTAAAATATCTCATAAAATAGTTTATATGCTAAAACTCTAATAATTTGTTGACATTTCTACTATTTATTCTTTACGAAGTTAGCACAAGAAAGTGATCTATCGTATTAGTACAGGAAAGTGTTGTTTTAACTTGGATCATCTTAGTTATGGGTTTCCACACTTCCATTTTCATGCCTTTCAGATACGTTCCACCAGTCTGTCTCTGCCTGATATACCCGCCTTACCACAGAGATTTCCTTATTAACCACATATACAGCAGTCAAACAGAAGACTGAAGACATTTTAATTTTGGTAGACTGTTTTTGAATAGAGCCTATAGCACACTGAGTGACTCACTTTTCCACCCAAGACAGCAAAGGCTATTTGCTGTCCTGGACAGCTTTTGTTCGAATAGGGTCAAAGGAAAGATCATTCGCATCCTCCCTTTGTCACCAAGCTGCCCAAGCTGCCTGAGATAACTTCCTGAGCAGGCTGAGCAGAATTCAGCTGAACTTCCAACTCACACAAGAATAAAAACATCTTTATGTGTTTGTGCTCCAATTGTTGGATTTCTTTTCCCTTGAGTTATGCCCAAATACAATGTAGTAATATCTATTGGCTATATAATGCAAAGAAAACAGGTTCAGGATCATCTTATCAGCTATCAGCTTATCTTAGCTTACTTATGGTGACGTTCAAATAAGTCTTTTAAACTAACTATTTTACAGCTATCACACAGACAAAATGTACTCTTTGAGGAACTTTGATTCCGTGAGATGCCAAATACTCTTAATTTGCCATCTGACACGTTCAGGTGGTTGTGTATGTAACAGTAAACTTGCTTATTAGTGTGGTGGGTCTTGCTGGGATGGAGTTAATTTTCCCTGAAGCAGCCCACAGTGTTGTGCTCTGCACTTGTAGCTAGAAAACCATTGGTATGACACCAGTGTTTTTTCTACTGATGTGCAATACTGGCACCGCATCAGAATCACAGAATCACAGAATCGTCTAGGTTGGAAGAGACCTCCAAGATCACCCGGTCCAACCTCTGACCTAACACTAACAAGTCCTCCACTAAACCATATCACTAAGCTCAACATCTAAACGTCTCTCAAAGACCTCCAGGGATGGTGACTCAACCACTTCCCTGGGCAGCCCATTCCAATGCCTAACAACCCTTTTGGTAAAGAAGTTCTTCACAATATCCAACCTAAATCTCCCCTGGCACAACTTTAGCCCATTCCCCCTCATCATGTCACCAGGCATGTGGGAGAATAGACCAATCCCCACCTCGCTACAGCCTCCTTTAAGGTACCTATAGAGAGCAATGAGGTCTCCCCTGAGCCTCCTCTTCTCCAGGCTAAACAAGCCCAGCTCCCTCAGCCGCTCCTCGTAAGACTTGTTCTCCAGACCCCTCACCAGCCTCGTCGCCCTTCTCTGGACTCTCTCGAGAACCTTGACGTCCTTCTTGTAGCAAGGGGCCCAAAACTGAACACAGTACTCGACGTGCGGCCTCACCAGAGCCGAGTACAGGGGGACAATCACCTCCCTAGCCCTGCTGGCCACACTGCTTCTTACACAAGCCAGGATGCTGTTGGCCTTCTTGGCCACCTGAGCACACTGCTGCCTCATATTCAGCTGACTATCAACCAGTATGCCCAGGTCCTTCTCTGCCAGGCAGCTTTCCAACCACTCATCTCCCAGCCTGTAGCTCTGCTTGGGGTTGTTACGCCCCAGGTGCATGACCCGGCACTTGGCCTTGTTGAACTTCATACAGTTGGCCTCAGCCCATTGGTCCAGCTTATCCAGATCCTCCTGCAGAGCCTTCCTACCCTCAAGCAGATCGACAAATGCACCTTGGTGTCGTCTGCAAACTTACTGAGGGTGCACTCGATCCCCTCATCCAGATCATCGATAAAAATATTGAAGAGGACTGGCCCCAGCACTGAGCCCTGGGGGACTCCACTAGTGACCAGCATCCAACTGGATTTGACTCTATTCACCACAACTCTTTGGGCCTGGCTATCCAGCCAGTTTTTAACCCCATTAAGCGTACGCCAGTCCAAGCCACGAGCAGCCAGTTTCTTGAGGAGAATGTTGTGGGAAACGGTGTCAAAAGCCTTACTGAAGTCAAGGTAGACCACATCCACAGCCTTTCCCTCATCCACTAAGCGCGTCACTTTGTCACAGAAGGAGATCAGGTTCGTCAAGAAGGACCCGCCCTTCATAAACCCACGCTGACAGGACCTGATCGCCTGGTTACCCTGTAATTGCTGCGTGATGACACTCAAGATAATCTGCTCCATGAGCTTCCCTGGCACTGACGTCAAACTAACAGGCCTATAGTTCCCCGGGTCTACCCTCCGGCCATTCTTGTAGATGGGCGTCACCTTTGCTAGCCGCCAGTCGACTGGGACCTCCCCTGATAGCCAGGACTGCCGAGAAATGATGGAAAGCGGCTCGGCCAGCTCCTCCGCCAGTTCTTTCAGTACCCTCGGGTGCATCCCATCCGGCCCCATCGACTTGCGTACATCCAAGTGCTGTAACAGGTTGCCAACCATTTCCTCGTGGATAGTGAGGGCCACATCCTGGTCCCCATCCCCTTCCACCAGCTCAGGGTACCGGGTATCCAGAGAACAACTGGTCTTGCCGCTAAAGACTGAGGCAAAGAAGGCATTGAGCACCTCAGCCTGTTCCTCATCTCGTATAACTAAGTTTCCCCCCACATCCAGGAAAGGATGGAGATTCTCCTTAGTCCTCCTTTTGGTGTTGATGTATTTATAAAAACATTTTTTGTTATCTTTAATGGCAGTAGCCAGATTGAGCTCCAGATGAGCTTTGGCCTTTCTAATTTTGTCCCTGCACAGCTTCACAACATCCTTATAGTCCTCCTGAGTGGCCTGCCCTCTTTTCCAAAGATTATAAACCCTCTTTTTTCTCCTAAGCTCGAACCACAACTCTCTGTTCAGCCAGGCCGGTCTTCTTCCATGCCGGCTCGTCTTTGGGCACGTGGGGACAGACCGCTCCTGAGCCACTAAGATTTCCTTCTTGAAGAGTGCCCAACCTTCCTGGACTCCTCTGCCCTTCAGAACCGCCTCCCAAGGGACTCTGCCAACCAGTGTCCTGAACAGCTCAAAGCCAGCCCTCCGGAAGTCCAAGACAGCCGTTTTACTGGTCCCCTTCCTGACTTCACCAAGAATAGAGAACTCTACCATTTCGTGGTCACTCTGCCCAAGACAGCTCTCGACCACCACATCTCCCACCAGTCCTTCTCTGTTTGTGAACAGAAGGTCTAGCGGGGCACCTCCCCTGGTAGGCTCTCTAACCAGCTGCGTCAGGAAGCTATCTTCCACGCTCTCCAGAAACCTCCTAGACTGCTTTCTCTGGGCTGTATTGTGCTTCCAGGATATGTCTGGGAAGTTGAAGTCCCCCACGAGAATGCGCGCTGACAATTTTGCAACTTCTGCCAGCTGCCTGTAGAACTCCTCATCCGTCTATAGCAGACCCCCACCAGGATGCTTGCCTTGTTGGCCTTCTCTCTGATCCTAACCCACAGGGACTCAACCTTATCATTCCCAGCATCAAGTTCCACAACATCAAAACATTCTCTAATATAGAGAGCCACACCACCACCCCTTCTGTGCTGCCTGTCCCTTCTGAAGAGCCGATAGCCAGACACTGCAACACTCCAGTCATGAGAGTGGTCCCACCACGTTTCCGTGATGGCAACCAAGTCATAGCCTGCCTGCTGCACGATGGCTTCCAGTTCCTCTTGTCACCCATGCTGCGTGCATTAGTGTAGATGCACTTCAGTTGGGCCATTGCCTTCTCCCCCGGCCTTGCCATTGTTCACCCTAGTACACCTCTAACGAGCCATTAGAACACCATTGGTATGACACCAGTGTTTTTTCTGTTGATGTGCAATACTGGCACCGCATCAGGACTCCCTCCAACCCCCCCAAGTGCTAGCAGGATGGCAGGATGGGGGTGGGCAAGAGATCGGGAGGGGACCTCAATAGGGCTGCTGACATAAACGGACCAAAAGGATACTGCATACCATATGATGTCACAGATGTCACAATCAGGAATAAAAGGTGGGAAAGGGGAAGGAGTGGGGTGGTCTCTCGTTACAAAAATGTCTGTTCTCCTGAACAACCGCTACGAATATTCAGGCCCTGCTCCCAGGATGTGGCCAAACATTGCTGAATGATGGGAAGTGGAAAGTAACTTCTTTTCTCTCTCTGTGCTTCTGTGCAGCTTTTTTTTTTTTCCTCTTCCTCTTCCCTTTAGTTAAATCGTCTGTATCTCAAACCTTGAGCCCTTTGTGTCGTATTTCCCTTTGAGGCGGGGGAGTGAGAGAGCGGCTGCGGTGGAGCTTGGCTGCCCACCCAAGCAAAACCACTACAATGAGCAGCTATCATTTTTCATTTTCTAAGAGGAATAACTCTATGTTAAAATACTGGTTTAGTTAAAACAGATCTGCCATATTTTCAGAAAACCAGCAACATGATGCTTACCTGTGATTTCTCTATCTATGCATTCACTTGAAATACATTAATGATTATTATCTAAATGCTGAAGCCTTTCATCAGCTATCAGTAAATGTGTTTTAAATAAATAAATAAATAAATAAATAAATAAATAAAGTAGATACATGTGAAACATGATGAAGAAAAAACAAAGAAGTACAAGTTTTTTGGGGGAAGAAAAAGGAGACAGATAGGAAACAATGTTTCCAATGTTTTCAAAGTTTCTATTTTAAGCTAGCAAGATAATCAATTGTATTTTGAGTATTTTGTGTCAAACTTTCAGGTAGCATGATTTAAGTACTAAGGTCTATACGGGTTTCCCATCCATTATTGAATTCTTGCTCCTATATCCACAATGTTGAAAATAGAATATACATTGGTTCTGTTTGTTTATACATATATACTAGTCTTTCTAACAACTTAGATAAAAGAAATAAACTTTTACTTAAGCACACTCCTCAAGTTTATTGTCTTGAAAAGGAGTTCTTTGAACATCTGTTTTTGTTTCCAGATCTACTTGTCCTCACATTCTAGTTTGTTAATGGTCCCTCTTCGCATTCTAGTTGAACCTATGTGCAGTAATCTATCCATATTACAACATACTGAAGAACTGGATAACAAATTGTTCAGGTAAGATTTGACTGAACATCTTTCAATAAGATCCTTGACTTATGTCATGCTGTATTTTGTTGTTGTTGTTGTTTGTTAATTATTATTATTATTATTGTTATTATTATTATTGTTGTTGTTGTTATTATTGTTATCATTGTTATTATTGTTATTATTCAGACACTGAAGAAAGACACAGAAGAAAGCAGATGAACCCACAACTGATTTTGGTTCCAAAAAGTTTGTCAGAATCACATCATAAACATACATGATCTTGACGTTTCAGACTGGAGATACCAATTCATTAAACAATTCTGTTACTATCACCCTTCTAAGTCAGTCTTCGCTGTAATTCAGGGCCCCATTACCAAATAATTTCTTTGTCTTATCTGTATGTTTCATTTTAAATTCAGGTTCTTCCAGTATGGGTTGCTTGCCTCTATGTTTTAGTTTTGCTCTTAACAAAATGTGAGGCTGAACTTTAACTTGGGACCTCTCATTGCCACCAGAAGATAAGTGGATATTTAAAACAAATGAACAAGCAAACAAACAAAAACAGAAAGCAAACATAACAAAACATTGTCAACAACAAAAACAATGTATTCTAGTACAAGTTAACTAGACATCAGAGTTAATAAATTCTGCAGACAATTGCTAACATTTTGTTTTCTCATACATGTCAATATGCAATCAGGCTTTCTTGTTATTTGATAAACATTAAAATTATTATTTAAACAGTGTGGAAATATTATGTAGATTTTTAAACAAGTTAAGTTTTTATTATCTCTTCTAATAAACGTTTAAATTCAGGATTGATGCCTCCCAATATTTCTGTTAAAATAAGCATTCAATTACTCATATGGTCCACAGGAAGTTGTTAAAGAGTTAAGTTATTCTAAGCTTGTACGATATTGAATATTGATCTTGTCACTCCTTAGTCTGCTGCAGAATGCCTGCTTTAAGGTTAATTTCCTGTAATTTTACTTTAACACCCCTGGAAAACAAAACCAACCAACCAACCAACCCAAACAAACAAACAAAACCAGTGGAACAGGGTGCCCAGAGAAGTCGTGGATGCCCCATCCCTGGAAGTGTTGAAAAATGTTCAAGGCCAGCTTGGATGGGGCTTTGAGCAACCTGGTCTAGTGGAAGGTGTCCCTACCTATGTCTACCTATGGTAGAGGGGATGGAATTGCATGATCATTAAGGCCCCTTCTAACCCAAACCATTCTATGATTCTATTTCTTTTGTGTGTGATTTAACTATTCCATTGTAGTCAGAAAAGAAATACTAAGTCATCAATGTGGTTTGAAACAGCAAAATAGTGAAAGCAAAAATCTTACTCTGAGAATGATTTCTTTCCAGTAGTATAGGAAAATATTGCAAAACTAAAGAAAAGTAAAATTCTAAATTTATTGGTTGCCCATGGAATCATAGCATTCTTCTTGCTTTTTTATATATATTCTGAACATCTCAAGACTTTTGCTTCCTGGACTTTTCCCCATGTTTTTGTCTAATAATATGTACAAATCATATGAACATTTTACATCAGATAGATTGTTATTCCAGTGTTCTAGGCACTGTGCTACCTGCTGAAAGACATTTCACATACAGGTTGGTTTTAAAAATCCAACCATTTTCCAATTCAGATACAAAATATTAGTTCTAGGAAGAGCTTTGAGATGATAACAGTGAAAACAGAAGACACTGAATTTTGGGGGTATTGATATATACAAATCATATTATACATGAAAGTGGGCCAATAGTAAATTGAATATAGAAATTACTGCAAACTTGTTGTATATGATAAGATACAACACTCTTAAAACATCATATCATTTCAGAAGATACAGCGTAGCTTCTCTGTCTGACAGCCCAACAAATTAAACAGATATCTTTAATCCTGTACTGATAATAGAATATAATTGACAATACAATTGCAGTGGTCAGTATTGTATTTACATCTAGATTAGTAAATGTTAAAATGGACGCCTGGATTCATTGTACCTGTAAAAATAAATAAATAAATAAATAAATAAATAAAATTGTTAACTCTATTTAACAGATAGAGAAACTTGCCTATATCAACGGGTCGCCCAGTCTCCATGACAGGAACTAAAACTAGTCTCAGGCAAATTACTATCCTGTTAACTACACAGTCAACACAGTACTGAACTATTAAAGAAGAAAAGCCTATTCTGACATCATTTTCTACAGCCTACCCTCTGAGAATGATAATTTTACTCTTTAGCCTGCTTTCAGAAATAAACAGCAGATCCAGATGCAAAGTTCAGCTTCTGCTTTTACAGACTTTAATAGTTTTTCATTGCTGATGCATGTACTTTGCCCATCATAAATTAAACAAGGGAGACAGATTTCTACCTGAAGAAGCATGTCTGTCAAATGTGTGGTTAGCACGGTGTTTTTCATAAAACTCTGCTATGGATGGCTAACATGCTGATTAATGGATTTTAAGGAGGAATGTGTAGTTTTGAAGGATAAATACTCTTTCTAATTTAGCAACCAAAAAATTGTAAAGATTTTTTTACTCCTGCAAATGTATGCACATTTATTTAGGGCTGGTATATTAATAAATGACAACTGCTGCAGAAAGTAGTCTAGCATTAAATTAAATACATTTCATGACCTGCTCACTCAAAATGCATTATCTTTTAATACATTATGCATGCAAATATCATATAGTGACACTACTTAAATGACAATCATAAAGTCCTGTGCAAAAATCAAAGCCTGTTTGTCTGATGAGTTAAAAGAAGCTTGAATTATTTATAAGAATTATATTATTTGATAATATTACTATTTTGTATAATCACTTTAGCACTTCAAAGTCTTTTTCTTTCAAAAGGAAAGAAAAAAAATGGTGCTTGGCTCTCCATCAGAAAAATAACAAATAATAATTAGGACAAATTTGGCACATGTTATATGACCAAAAATAGAAAACAAGTATGGAAGGAAGTCTTTAAGATATTCCTTGCTCTAGAACACTAATAATGATGTAATCCATGCTATTAAAAACATTTCTTACAGTCTTAAATTATGGAGATTCTACAACCTACACAGTCTATATTCACTGTTGAAAAACTCTCTTGCCCAAATTCCATATTTAATTATGGTACTTCACCTACCCTCCACTGGCAGGAAAAGTCAAAAAGTCTTTTCTTTTTTTTTTTTTTTTTGGAACAGGCTACTACATTTTTTGGAGAGTGTTATCAGCTCCCTTCTAACTCTTCTCTTAGACTAGACAGCTCCAGTTGTTTCAATCTGTTCTCACTGATTGCTTTCTGGACTTTCAAAATATTTTCCTATGTCTCTCTAGATATTTATGGCTCACCTTTTCCCTGGAATTCTGTTTCCAGAGCGTTAAGTCTTACTTCATCTATCAAGATAGTTCTTCCTTATTGTGTACTGATGGAACTTTTTTATTCCTGAGTGTAATTTTTTTAAAATGTGTTTATGCTGAAGTACAACATTATATAGACTAAACCGAATATTTCTAACAGTACTTTAATCCCTCATTCAACACTCCTGAAACCCTTCTAGCATGGTGATTTTTTTTTCTGCATAATTGTTGGGTGATTTCAGAGGATTATTTGATCTATGCCCACCTCACAGTGAATGCCACTTGACGTCAGTTTTGACAATACATCTATAATAGCTGTTCTTTCAGCAAGGTTACCCCCCAAAAGTTTAACTTTGTTATGAATTGTTCATGTAGATAACAGCCATTCCTAATTTGTCTTTATGCAGGACAAAAGTCTTACTACAGTACAGTTATGACTTTTTTTTTTTTTTTTCTAAAAGGTTAGTATGCTCTAGGAGTAAAATGAATTGGTTTGACATTATACGTTTAGAATAAATTCAAGTTGGCTGTTTTCCTTCTACTTGTTTTCCCCCAGGTGCACAAATACAATTTGTTATCTGTCCCATTGTTTTTCTGAAACTTGAAGTTAGTGTTGCATGCCTATAGTTCGTTTGCTACTCTTTAAAAGCCTGAAAATAGTTTCATTTTTCAGTCTTCTTGAACCTCATTTGCTCTATATATTTTCTCAAAGACAAGTGTTACTGAATGTGGGAACATCAGATACCTGAAAACATTTTTTCCTTTTTCCCAAATAGTCTCCTACTGTTCCATATTACCCTTCACACTTATCTATGTAACTACACCTGCAGTTAACTTCTAGGAAGAAAAGAAAAAAAAAAAAAAAGTGAACAATTCTGCATTCCCATCATAATGTCTCATCATTTTTGTATTCTTCCTCTAATGTACTTTGCACAGTGTATCTAATTAACATAAAAATATTGATACAAAATTAAACCTAATTAATCTGATACCTGGTTTTGTTTTACCAAATCCTACAAGTTCTTCAAAACTTTGAATAACTGCATCAATAGCAAATATTCCAACCATTCAAAAAACAAATAACTGCTTGTTAAAAGGACATTTCAAGAGTGGGGAGACAATGTGTATGTACATGTACATGTACATACACATGTACAAAATACATGGTATTTATATAAATATATATTAAAAAATCAAGGACTTCTGCATCAGGAACTGAAAATAAGTTTACTCAGCAAACATACTACAATTATTCTTAGAAGTATTTTTAAGAATTTACTGCCTCAGAGTTGGAGACAACTTTCTCTAATCCCAGTCTTCATAAATTTGAAGTCACCTCAGTGTGGACTGAGGCTAGTACCTTGCACAATTTTGGACAAGGAACAGAGGAAATAGTTGGGAACATATAGTAGGAGCATACACATAGGAAATGATTATTCCTCCCTGGAAAAGGATAAATAATTTTTAAGCATAAATAAATCTTAAGTATATTTTATACTTTTCTATAAAACAAGAAACATTATAAAAAATTAAATAAACTTTTATTTAGGCATTTTAAAAGTGTAAATGAGAAACTTTTTAATTTCCATGCTACGTGTGCACATGTATCAAAGTATTTCTAATAATTTCCATTCTAACAATGTTTTTATTAAATACATTTTTGTTGTTGTTGTTGTTGTTTTTCCCAGAAATTCAAGGGTTTGCTTTTACATCCCTTCTGAAACTTCTAAGTCATACTCAGTGTCTTTGAAGAAAATGAAGCAATTGGATTCCAGCTAAATGAAAGTACATTAAAAATTGTTGTAATTTATTTTTCTAATATTTTGTATAAAGAAAAAATATTTTTTATATATAAACCTTTTGTCAGATTCATTATTTCCTAAGGAATTGACATCTAATAATCCTAATAAAAAACAATTGAATGATTTTTAATATTCTAGATAAAAATTATAATACACCCTGTTCTCTGCATCTGTACATTTGGTGATACATAAAGTCAACTTTATTGAGCTAGCACACACTGATTATTTCAACACATAAAATAAAATCACTTGATGCTTTTTAAGAAGTTTAATAATAGTGTTAATAAAGAGAGGGAGGGGTCTAGACAAATGACCTGAAACCTCAGGAATGCATCTTTGATGTGGCAAACAGAGCTAATAAAACAATATGATAAAGGAAATTAATTATGATATATGTTGGCTTTGAATTAGAATTCAAAGCTATGTGTTTTGTGACAGTCCTTTTACTTGCTCGATATAAACAGAATGATTCTTCATTTGAAAATCTGATGCTTCATATTGAAGTGAAAATATATTTAACAGTATTTACAGTAATAGCATAACTTTTACAGAACAAGAGACACTTCAGTGGAAAAATCATGGACATGGTTTTGTATTTATATGTTAATTTATGTGTCATGCATATCTTATCAAGGAGGAACATGGATTAAACAGTGGTTGTAAAGTCAGAACTGCTTGGAATCAACTTGGTTATCATCAGGTTGAAAAATCCCATGCCAGGGATCAAATTTTAATTATTCATAGTTTCATTTTTTTCTGTTTTAATAAAAAAAAGTCTTCTTTGTCATATAGTTATAAACTTACAGATCATAATGTATTTCTTTGTTAGAGGATTCAGCAGCAGCAGAGCAGACAGAAAGCACACACAATGTATTGATCAATACAAGGAAAACAGATTCTAGAAAGGAGAAATCAAAAGTGTGATTGCAGATTACCAGAACTGTACCACAAACTGAAGAGGAACTGCAAATCACAGTGATAACAATTCCATATATAATCTGCTAGTTCTGTTTACGTTTATTACTGTGCTGCATACACTATGATGTCATAAATCAGATATTCAGTGATAATATAGCATAAATAGATAATACAGTATATAAAAATGGGGGAGTGGGGCAGGGGGGGTGTGAGGCAGAGAGAGATTTTGCCTGTTCTGCCTTTGGGACTGTTAGTTTCATTCCATTCCTTGCAACTATGAGGGATTTCAAATTATTATTACCTTTTTTTTTTTTTTTTTCTTTAAGAGGAAAAAAAAATCTCAGGAAATCAGCTCTTTCTTGCAGATAGGAATAAAGAATTGTCCCAAATATTCTGGGGATATATATATACATATATATATATATATTTTTTTTTTTTCAATCAGGACTCTTAATTACACAGAAGATTGAAGGCAGCCCAAGGGAAACCTCTAGTGTGTTATTTTCAAAATATTCCAATATTTGTAAGGAAATGACTAAAAATAAATAGTTTATTTGTAAACAAGTAGATCTGAAGAGAGAATGAGTTTTGGATGGTCTTAAGTGACTTTTCATTTTTAAAAGTTTATTTTAAAATGAGTATTTTCGTATGATAGAAAAATTTGTTTTTTATTGCAGATGTTTTTTGAAGAAGGGAAAAAAAAAAAAAACACACACACAAAACACAACCACCATAACTTATGTCTGGAAGCCTGTCTTTCTCTTGCACATATAGAATCATAGAATCATTAACGTTGGAAAAGACCTTCAAGATCATCTGCTCTAACCATCTCACTACCACCATTATCACCCACTAAGCCATGTCCCTAAGCACCAGGTCCAACCTTTCCTTAAACACCCCTGGAGATGGTGACTCCACCACTTCCCTGGGCAACCTGCTCTAATGCCTGACTACTACTGAAATTGAGAATAGAAGTTTCATGACTTTCCCTGGGACAGAATTGACAGCCATGATATCCAAAGAGGTTAAGAGACTGTACAGCAGCAGTCTTTCGAAAAGAGAAAAGAAGAGTTATGATTCACATACTATTTATATTTGGTTGCCAGATTCTCATTATAACCCCATATTTCTATCTATAAGCAACCTCTCTCAGCATCTTTTTCTTACCACAGGTAAGGGTAAAATCAATAAAAGACCTTAACAATCAGAATCTTATCCTGAAAGATCTGTCAAAAGGGTAAAACCTTCAGGTACACATGTAGCTGTAGAACTTAAATAAATATGGCATAAATACAAGTAAGCCAAGTAAGGATGTTTGTATCTAGTCTGTTTTCCTGAATGAAAATACATAAGGTATTAGTATTAGACCATTTTCAATAAAGTGATCTATGAAATAGACTTTTGGAACGAAATAAACACAGAGTGCACACCAATTACAAAAATACACATAAAAATGACTGCACAAACAGTAATGCTTATGTAGATAATGTACAGGTTGTGGAACTTCTCAGTTTGTAACAAATTAAGATTTTCCACCTGAAATTTATTATAAAAATATTTCACTCGGAATTTTTCTGTTTCATTACAGACAGAGCAGGTTTGGTTTCCAAATCAACGAACTGTTCTAATGTTGCATGTCATATACAGTCCATATTCATATTATTGCAATACTGAACTAGGTTTAAATGTCCTAAAATATGCATGTAAGTGGCATTTAAAGGACCATTTCTTCCCCAGACACTTTAAAACTCATTTGGAAATGCTGGAATGCATATACATATATATATATTTTTTTTTTCTGATCATACTTCAGTAAGTTAATGTAAAAAATAATATCTCTGCGGGAAAATGTCAAATAAAAATCCCATTAAAATGATACATCTTAGACATGGTCATATCTTTTAATTAAACCACTTTGAAAAAGCAGATCCAAACTTAGTTAACTTTGAGGTACCACAGTGGAAGTTCCATTGATTAAGCAGAAGATCAAAGAAAGAATGGAACTGCAGTGGCTGGTAAGTTACTTAAAAGCTGTTTGATTAAAGAATGTTAGCTAATATTGAATTTAATTGTGTTAGAGGCAGCACCCCACTGGTAATAAAGCTGGGAGATATAGTTAGTATGTCCTTTACAAGTTGTGTCTACATTTGATTGATTATATGCAGTTTTGGACACAGATTTGCACTACAGGGAATTAAGGAAAAAAATAAATCTAACCTTAATTCTAAATTTATGCAGAAAAAGAAGCTTTTACTCAAAGAAATTTAAGAAGAGAGGAGAAGGAGAAGGAGAAGGAGAAGGAGAAGGAGAAGGAGAAGGAGAAGGAGAAGGAGAAGGAGAAGGAGAAGGAGAAGGAGAAGGAGAAGGAGAAGGAGAAGGAGAAGGAGAAGGAGAAGGAGAAGGAGAAGGAGAAGGAGAAGGAGAAGGAGAAGGAGAAGGAGAAGGAGAAGGAGAAGGAGAAGGAGAAGGAGAAGGAGAAGGAGAAGGAGGAGAAGGAGAAGGAGAAGGAGAAGGAGAAGGAGGGGAGGGTGGGGGAAGGGTAGGGGGAAGGGAGAAGAAAGGGAGGGGAGGGGGAGGGGGTGGGGAAGGGGAGTGGAAAGGGAGGGGAGGGGGAGGGGGAGGAAGAAGGAAGGGGAGGGGAGGGAGAGGGGGAGGGGGAGGGATGGGGATCAGGTAAGAGAAGGGAAGGGAGGGGAAGGGAGGGGAGGGGAGGGGGAGGGGGAGGGGGAGGGGGAGGGGGAGGGGGAGGAATGGGGATGGGGATCAGGTAAGAGAAGGGAGGGGAGGGGAAAGTTTTTCAAATTATAAATGTTTCAACAGTTATGTCATTAGAAAGCAGAACTCCATTATTTTAAACTTGGTTTTATACGTTTATACATTTATACGTACGAGGTTATACGTTTGTTAATCATTTTCTTTTAAACAAAAACAAAGTACCTACTTAAAATTGAAAATCTTTTAACAATGGAAACTATTTGCACCAGGACTTGACCATTCAGTTTCACTTTATCAAATTGAAATTAAATGAATTGAAATTGTTTTCAATGCCTCAACATCATGGTTGCTATTTACATCACTTTGTTTTATCAGTCTTCCTAAAACTTGTATTAGAGTGTTCAATCTTGTTCAACCAATCTTCCTAAAACTTGTATTAAAATTGGAATTTCCACTTTGGAAAACTATTGTGTTTCTAGTAACTCCTATAAGAAGTCTACATTGGGATGATGATTGACACAAATAGTTTACTTTTTTTTTTTTTTTTCTGAGTGCATTATTTTCCAGAATGTGCACAGATTCTTCTTTAGATTTTGCCTTTTGTGTTATAGTGTTGACCACTGAAACATAATTGATCTTCTGCCTCAAAATTCCTGCTGTTTCATGAGCTTTGTTACGATTCAACATAATCTATTTCCCACTGATGCTGGAAAACATAATAAGGTCACAGCAGGGAAGCTTTAGCTTCATTAAAACACATTATTATAAAAAAATAAAATGATCTAGGGTAAATTGGTTTTGTCCTTGTGGTACAGTTTGCATATATCCACATTAATCTGAGTATATAAAGCAGCAATAAATTTGCCAGCCTTACTGCATTACAAATTAGCCTCCTTATCTTTCATTTCACAATGGGAACCTCTAGTGGCAGATGGAGAAGTCAATGCTTCACATTTTAGGTGATATCTACCCTTGTTGGGTAAAATATTAAACCCTTCTGCAAGAGATGGGAAAAAAAATCAAATATAAAGGAAAAAAAAAAAAGTTAATAAAAATGTTTATTTCTGTCTCTAAATTGTATTTAATTCTCTGCTTGTGTCCAGTAAATGTACATCAGAGTTATTTAAAAGAAATAAGCAAATAAGGAAATGAATTGAAATTTGAAGTCAGATTTTCATTTATCACACAAACCCATAATACAGGGATTGTGCATAAAGATTTAAGATAGGAAATCAGTGATTGTTCTATTAATCTAGTTTACGTGATACTAAAACCTGACAGAGTGAATCACAAGTTGTAGGCAGTAAGTCATATCAATTCATTATTACTTTCAAGGTTTTACCTTCTCTCTTTCTCTTTGCCTTCAGCTGCTGGCAAATGATAGGCTTTTACAGTTCATTTTTTCAGTTTATTTTTGACTGCTTTTAATTAAATTTGATGGCCTGCTTCTGCACCAGTGAAGTTATTGGAGTTGAAAAGCACTTTGCTGTTATAATGATGACTCCCTTGATGTCTGTTCATTATTAACTGCTTTTCAAAAGTGCTTCTCTTAACCCTCATTTTATAAATATTTAAATAACTGTGAATTTCTATAACATAAATATATGGACACTAGTGATAGGAATTCTATTGCCTATTTAATAGGTTTTACATAATAATATGATTTTTAAATAAAGCTATGTATTATAATGTTAATTGGAACAGTGTTGTCCCTAAATCATGTTACTTGTCAGTGTCAGCACAAATTGTAGTAATATTTCAAAGCAGCAGTAATCAATGAATTAGTCACTAGTTTATGAACTATCGCATGTGTGGGTATATTTTTCACTCATTTTAATTATTCAGAGCAACAGATGAATAAGTAAATCCTATAAAGATCACTTCTGATCTTTGCACTATGATGTTGAAGTGGCATTACTCACCTTGAATGTCTTCTGAAACTAACTTACATTTTTAATACAAAGTTACCTGTAAAAAGAAGTTAGAACAAAGGGAAGGAAAGGGTTTTTTAATTACTAGCAATTTGACTAATGTGAGAAAAAGACTCCTCATGAGAGGAGTTCAATAGACAGGACTTTAGTTCTTAAATAGAAGACCTTTCTTTGCTGTTTAATGGGGTGGGTACTTGCCCCATCGCCCGTGGGCAGAGAGCCTTAAAAATAAATAAATAGATAAACAAAAAATCATATTCTTCTGAACATTAGAGAACAGAATCTGCCTATCCTTTCTCATACTGATAAGTGCCTTCTTCTCCAAAGATTCTCATCAACTAGTGAAAATTCTTACTGGAGGGCTGCATTTACTGTGACTAATAGAGGTAAAATGCAGAGCAACATCTAATAGTGAATAGATTTTGCCTTTTGAATGCAGAAAAACGAGAGTAAGAGGTAGCTGGACATGTGGTTCTGGAAGCTTAGATGTATTTTAGAACATCCTTTTGGAAAATGGTAATTTTAAATTGCAAACTGGCTATTTCCTTGGTAAAACACATATCCATGGCATAATGACCACATGGACACCAGGGTTCTTTAAGGATCCATAACTTCTACTTCTTTATTGAGGGCATAACTTCAACTTTTTCTTATTGAGGACAGGCTCCCTTCTTATACCATCGCTCTACAGCAGTACTTTTCCACTAACTATTCATTGGTCAAACAACTTTGCCCGGCAACCACAAACACCCAGCAACTTCCATGTCTTAACAACTGGAGAACAAGCAGTCTGAGACAGCAAGGCATCTCCTGAATCACCCTTGTTTGTTCCTTCTAAACTCTTTACATTCCTGCTGGCCTCATCGTTAAGAGACCGATGTTATCACCAACCATGGGGCTTGTTGACCCATGGTTGGTGATAACAACACATCTTCCCACACATCTTCCAGAGTACCTTCTCATTGCACAGGACCGTAAGTCCTAAAGTTAGAACAAGAAGAATATATGTATATATTTTTTTCTTCCATATCTGGTGCTCTCTGCTACTGGTTGTACCAGCTACAGTATTTCCTCCTTTTTTTTCCTTCTTTACAAGTTTTGTGTTAAAAGGTTTTGTATGATGGTGACATATAGTGACAAGAACACTTCTTATTTTTACCCCTTGCAGGGTAGCATCCCTGCCTATGGCAGGGGGATTGGAACTAGATGATCATTAAGGTCCCTTCCAGCCCAAGCCATTCTATGTTTCTGTGATCATGTAAAAATCCTTAAAATTATTTGAAATGTCTCAGAAAGGTGAATTTAAAGTACACACGATTCCTCTACAGAGGTTTAAAAGCCAAATGGCTTTAGTTTGTTTAAGATTAATTTAGTTAATGGCTTGAAGTAAGTATATACTTGAGATGTTCAGTTGACAACTGAATATAAAAGGAAGGCATAGAAATTTTCTGATATGGCAATTAAAAAATATAGCAATATAATTATCTATTTTAAGCACAGCATGAATACTACACTTCTATGACTGTCACGCAGACAGCTGTATTAGGTTTAATGTTGACAACTGTGGTGAACTTGTGGCCTTAAAGACCTTGGACCACTCTAACAATTTACACACAATTCTGATGTCCTCTAATTTCTACATACTTAGGGCTATGGAGTAAGTTTCAAATGAGTCAGTTCTGCTCTATTCTTTCACTTTTTTTTTTTTTTCTACATCTTAATATTCCCTGACATATTACAAAGGCAAAAGATGTGATAGCCTTAATTTACTCATATTTATAGATTCATATTTGTTGTGGATGGAAATGATACACACTTCACTTGTAAGACAGAAGCAGCAATGCATTTTATTTATATAATGTAGTGATCTAACAAAGCTTAACAATGATTTTGCAAGATTTGGGATGGCAAGGTACACTTGTGTATCTACTGTATAGAGGACAAGGTCAGACAAATTGTCAGGAGAACTTCCTACTGGGTCATGAGGTTTAGAATGGACCACCTGGCATTCTAAATTCCTTCTCAGAGGGGAGCCTAGATGCAGCTGGATCCAAACTTAGTCCCAGACTTGGTCAACAGTTTATGTCTAAAGGACTCCTTGCTTTCTAAACTCCTTGAATCAAGCAGGTAAGGAGCTCCTGTGGTGCAGTGGAATCCACACTTAGTCCCAGACTTGGTCAATGGTTTATGTCTACAGAATTGTATATGCACAAAATCATTTAGATTACTTAGCTAAGAGTTTGGAAGGGGAGGGAAATGTGCATAATCAATCTAAGATACAGTCTTAGTGAAATCTAAACTTAGTGAAGTTTAAACTTACAAAGCTTAGTACTCTATTAATCACTTACTAAGAATCTGTTGTGGCAAAGAATCTCTCACAAAGAGTAAGGAATCTCTGCAGCGGGTTTAACCTTGAGGTGCGTACCTACTCAGTAGGATATTCTGTCATACAGCCTGCTGTGTGAGCTCAGTGGTTTCTTGGGCTACTCACTATTTACAGTGTAAGATAATCGATTGACTCATAGTCAGATTTGCATACCAACCGCTGTTAGTTTCTTCCAAATTTGTCTTGAGTTGGACATTGACCAGCTCTGTGGTCAGGTGAGCAAACTGATCAGCTAGACCCTTGGCTATTGTGTGTTATCTGTTTCCATCTGAATCCACACTGAGATGGTTGCAGCCATCACAACTGGACACATTTTTCACAACTGCCACCTGTAGTTATCGCTTGAGCATGATCCTGACTTATGTTTGAGCAGGGGTTTGGGTGAAAGGCCAGGTTGATGTGAGGGAAGAGCACACCATCACAGTATATTCAGTAATGTTAATATAGCAGCCATGATTTCTTACCAAGTGGTATCCCATTTGTCAAAATAAGTCCTCCAGAAATGTCATAACACTGCATCATAACACCCATCCATCATGACCTTGTTGCCCATTATCACAGGAAAATCACCAATTTTCTGGACTTGCTGATTATTCAGCCTTTTACAAAGAGGTATACTAACCACTTTAAAAGGAAGATAAATAAACTGGGAATATTCCCATATATTATTTGCAGTTGGTTACTTCTCCATTTCTAAGTTCAATCATGTTCTAAAGGAAGAATAATCTTTACTGGCTGTTCTCAACTAAAAAATAATAAAAAATAAAAATAATAAAAAAAAGCAACTTCACATTTAATGATTTTAAAGTTTCCAGTGAATCATCAAATCTTAATTAATTCATGGCTCATTTTGTGTGAACAGATGCTCTCTTTCTAGCTAACAGCGGATAACCTTTTTAGTCAGACAGGGGAGAGATATATAGTACTGTCTCTTTTTTGCCATTTGATTAGACCTACTTAGCACATACAGTCTACACTGAACATCCAAGCACAGAAGGTCCAGACCACGTGCCATTTGCACCCCTGAGGAGCAGAACACAGTAGCTGAAGTGAAGAGAGGAAACTGTAGTCATTCACAGATTTTGGTTCCACTGTCTTTGTAACCAAACTTTGAACACTGCCATGCATCTATTACATCATCCCTCAGTCTCCCCTTTACTGGACAACCTGAGTCCCAACACCTGGAATTTGAAATAAATACCTGTATATCAGTCTAAAAACATAACCATATCCACCACAAACTAGAAGTTTAATTTGCATCAAATAGGAATAGGTTAACACTGAGACAGTCTGTCCTAAAAGACTGAGTTTCACTGCGGAAACATGAAACTCATCAGGCCAGGATCATCAGAAAAAACCTCAAAACACAAACAAAACAAAACAGGAACATTATTTGCCCTCTTGGAATACTGCTGAGCTTTTCACAACCTTAGCAAATGTTTTAAGAATAAAGAAGAGATCAGGTGTTATATCTGCTGCTAATATGCTTTGAAGCGGTGAATGTTTAAATGTGATTTTTGCCACAGTAAGCAATGATGTGTTTGTGTGTATGTAGGCTGCTTGCCAATCTGACTGACACTATTTGAATGCTAATGATATATTAGGGAACAGTAAGTCAATTTAAATTGCTTTTTAAAAATACATACAAATCAAACTGCAATGGTTTGGGAGTTTTTAAAACTAATCTAAGACAGAGAGAGAGTTCTGGTCTAATGTTTGATTTACGTTAACTGTGTGTAGTGGTGTTAGTCAGCTGGGCAGCTGAGCTCCACCACAACCACTCCCTCACTCCCCCTCTTCAAAGGGAAAGGGAGAGAAAATATAATGAAAAGGACTCAAAGGCTGAGAAGGACAGGGAGATCACTTGACAATTATCATCATGGGCAAAACAGACTCAGCACAGGGAGATTAATGTAATTTATTACCTATTACTAACAAGCTAGAGCAGTGAGAAACTCAAAACAAACTGAAAACAATTTCTGCCCCATCCATCCTCTCCTATGTCATCCCCCCAAATAGCACTGGGGAACAGGGAATGGGGGTTGTGGTCGGTTCGTAATGGTTTGTCTCCAGCACTCCTTCACTGTCACTCTCTTCTCCTGCTCCAACATGGGGTCCCTCCCACGGGATGCCATCCTTCCCGAACTGATCCTGAGTGGGCTTTCCACAGGCAGTAGCTCTTCAATAACTGCTCCAAATATGGGTGCGTACCATGGGCTCCGATCCATCAGGTGCACACTGCTCTAACCTGCGTCCTCCACAAGCAACAGCTCCTGCCAGGTCACCTGCTTCTGCACGGGCTCCTCTCTATGGTCTAAAGCTCTGGCCTGGAGTCTGTTCTGGCAGGGACTCTGCACTGGCCACAGCCTCCTTCAGGTTACACCCACCTGCTGCACCATGGACTCCTCCATGGGCTGCAGCTTGGAAATCTACTCCGCTGTGGGACCCAGGGGCAGACAAGTTTTTTTTCCTGCATCTGGGCCACTGCAGGCAGCCGAAGGAGCCACCTGAACCCAGCAGCCCCCAGGCAGGCAGCTGACGAGGTGTGGGTGGAGCCAGAAGCTGTGGGCTATTTAAATCAGGCATAGCCACCATTTTACAGTCACTTGCTGAGATGATTAGCACTAGCGTAGAGAAGGATTGTGATGAGCAGGGGTTTTCCTGCATTGAGGACACTCAAAGCAGTTGAGGGAGCTGTCAGGGCCCAGCAGCACTCGAGGGCAGTTGATGAGGTGTGGGTGGAGCCAGAAACCACCTCCCTGCTGTACACAGGCAGCTGCTGGGGAGCACGAGCCACCAGGAAGGTAAGGACCATGGTGGGCAAACAGGGTGTGCTTCATCAGTCAGGGCATGGCATGGCAGTTTGTGCAGCAGTTTGCACAGGCAGGGAGGTTGAGCAGGGTCAGTCATAGGTGTGTTCTGGGAAAGACTTTCTAGTGAAGAAATGGTGTCCGCCCACCAAACCTGATGGGCTGTGGCTAAAACCTAGATCGGGGGGTGGGGGGGGTGGGGGCTGCAACCGCCTTAAGCAGATGCCTCTACCAAAACAGACCTCCCAAGGATCAAAAGAGTGGCTCAGACCCTCAGTTCTGGGGAGCTCCAGTCTCTGGAATACTCCCTGAGGCCTGAAGGCTGTCATGGGTGTAAGTGTGCCCAGCTGGATGAGCTATTCAAACAGATAGCTCAGTTGTGAGGGGAGCTCACCAGGCAGTGTAGCATTCAGGAATCTTATCAGGAGATTGACAAATGGTGTTATATGCTGACACGGTCCAAGCAACAGCCCTGCCTTAAGTCCAGGCAAGGGGTAGGGAACAAGTGTGCGGCCCAAAACACGCACATTTGAAAGACTCACAGGATGAGGGAGAGTGGACCCTTGTCTCTCTTCAGAGATGGAGGAGTCTTCCCCCCTGCTCCTGAAGTGCTCCTGCACAATATATACGAGGGTCTAGGAGGAGACTCCAGGAGAGCTAGTAAAGATCTCAGAAAGACCAACCCCAGAGACCTCAGCAAGGCTGAACGCACAGAGTTGTCTCAGTCTCCCAACTGCATCAAAACCAGTGCTACAAAGAAGGTGTGAAGGGTGTTATTCACTGGGGACTCTTCTCTGGGAGGCACCGAGGCTCCCATTTGCTGTCCGGAAAATCTCTCCAGAGAGGTTTGCTGTTTGCTTGGAGCCCGTATTCATGATATTACAAAGAAGCTACCAAGTCTGGTGGGTCCCAAAGACTACCGCCCCTTCCTACTTTTTCAAGTAGAATCAAACAAAGCTGTAACAAGGGAACTCCAAAATATCGCATAAGGATTTTATGTCCCTTGGAAAGATGTTCAAGGGATCAGGAGTGCAAGTAGTGTTCTTGTCCTCCCAGTTGGTGACTGGCACCCAGGAAGAAGGAGATGAATGGGTTGAGTGAATGGTTGGGTGTGAGGTTGGTGCTGTGCCCAAGGTTTTGGGTTCTACGACTTTGGACGTGCTTTTTGACAGACTGGGCATGCTGACATGGGATGGAGCACAGGTGACCAGGTGGGCCAAGAGTGTTCTGGCTGGTAAGCTGGCTGGGTTTATCAGGAGGGCTTTAAACTAGACGTGATAGGGGAAGGGGATGCACCTCTGAGTGAAGAAAGAATGCCTGAGAACACTATCACTCTAAATAATGGCAAGGAAATACTTGTGAACTGTCCCAGTGCAATTAAGAAGGGTTCTGGAAACATGATATGACCAATTGCACAGCTAAAGTTCCTCTACATCAACACACGCGGCATGGAAAACAAGCAAGAGGAATTGGAAACCATGGTGCAATTAGACAGATACGGCCCAATTGCTGTCACCGAAGTGTGGTGAGATGGATCACATAACTGAAACATTGGAATAGAGGGCTACAAACTCTTCAGAAGGGATAGAGAGGGAAGGAAGGGAGGGGGCATTGCCTTCTACATTAGGGAAGGGATTGGTTGCAAAGAGTTGCCTCTGAGAAACTTCCATGGACAGGTTGAGAGCTTGTGGGTGAGAGTTAAAGACTGCACCAGTGAAGGACAGCTTGTGGTTGGGGTCGAATACAGGCTGCCCAATCAGGAGGAGCCTGTAGATGAGGCATTCTTGCTTCAACTACAAGAAACTCTCTTGCACACCCTCATCCTGGTGGGGGACTTCAACCACCCAGATGTCTGCTAGGAAAGCTACACAGCAGGCTGTAAGAAATCCAGGAGATTCCTGGATTGTGTTGAGGATAACTTCCTGGTCCAGGTATTACACAAATCAACCAGAGGTGAAGTGTTACTGGATCAGGTGCTAACCAACATGGATGAACTCATTAAAGAGGTCAAGACTGGAGGCAGACTGGGCTGTGGTGACCACGCCCTGATTGAGTTTGTGATCTCAAGGAATACAGGCCTGGCAAAGAACGAAGTCAGGTCCCTAAACTTCCGAAGGGAAAACTTAAAGCTATTTTAAGATCTAGTGGGTGAGAACCCCTGGAACACAGTTCTTAGGGACAAAGGAGCTAAACCGTGCTGGCAACAATTTAAGAATGCTCTCCTTAGAGCACAAGAGCTCTCCATCCCCCCATGTAAGAAAGCAGGCAGGGAGGGCAGACAACCAGAATGACTGAGCAAGACCTGCTGATCAAACTGAAGCGCAAGAAGGAGATGTACAAGCAGTGGAAGCAGGGACACATGGGCTGGGAAGAGTACAGGGATGCAGTCTGGATGTGCAGGGATGGGATCAGGAAAGCCAAGGCACAGATGAAACTGAGCTTGGTGGAGGATGCAAAGAATAACGGGAAGGGATTCTATAGGTACGTTGCTCAGAAAAGAAAGGCCAAGGAGAGTGTACCCCCTCTGATGGATGAGAAACGTGAACTGGTAATGAGACATGGAGAAGGCTGAGGTACTCCACAACTTCTTTGCCTCCATCTTCACTGACAGGCTTCCCAAGTCTTATTTCCTTGAACTCATAAATGGAGGCTTGGGGAGCAAAGTCCCACCCACAGTAAGCGAAGAGCAGGTTCAAGACCACCTGATGAAAGTCTGTACAAGATTAGGGATGAAACGTGCAAGTCTATGGGGCCTGATGACATGTATCCCAGGGTCCTGAAGGAAGTGACTAATGTAGTCGCCAAGCCTCTTCCATCATATTTGAAAAGTCCTGGCAGTCAGGCAGAGTCCCTGGTGATTGCAAAAAGGGAAATATCACGCCCCTTTTTAAAAAGGGTAGAAAGGAGGACCCAGAGAATTACAGACTGGTGAGTCTCACCTCTGTGCCTGTGTCTGTCCTGGGACAAGTACTGGTTAATATCTTTATCAGTGACACAGACAGAGGGATTGATTGTTCCCTCAGTAAGTTTGCAGGTGACACCAGGCTGAGTGGTGCAGTCAGTACAACAGAAAGAAGGGATGCCATCCAAAGGGACCTGTGCAAGCTTGAGAAGCAGGCCCACATGAACCTCATGAGGTTCAAAAAGTCCAAGTGCAAGGTGCTGCACCTGGGCCAGGGCTGGCCAGGGCCATCCAGGACATGAGTACAGACTAGGAGAAGAACTCAGAGAGAGCAGCCCTGCAGAGAAGGACTTGGGGGTTCTGGTGGTTGAAAAGCTTGATATAAGCCAGCAGTGTGTGCTTGCAGCCCAGAAGGCCAACTGCATCCTGGGCTGCATTGAAAGAGAAGTGACCAGCAGGTGGAGGGAGGTGTTTGTCCCCCTCTGCTCTGTCATTGTAAGGCCCCACTTGGAGTACTGCGTGCAGGTCTGGGGCCCCCAGCACAGAAGGATACTGATTTGTTAGAGCAGGCCCAGAGGAGGGCTACAAAGATGATTAGGGGGCTGAAGCATCTCTCTTATGAAGAAAGGCTGAGAGAGTTAGGGACATTCAGCCTAGAAAAGAAGTCTCAGGAGTGACCTGTGGCTTTTCAGTACTTAAAGGGGTCTTATAAAGAAGATGGGGAGCAACTCTTTGCTCAATTGGATAATGACAGGATGAGAGGGAACAGTTTTAAACTAAAAGAGGGAAGATTTAGATTAGAGGTTAGGAGGAAATTCTTCACTCAGAGGGTGGTGAGGCAGGTTGCCAAGAGAGGTTGTGGATGCCCCATCCCTGGAGGTGTTCAAGACCAGGTTGGATGAGGCCCTGGGCAACCTGGTCTGATGGGTGGCATCCCTGCCTATGGCAGGGGGTTGGAAGTAGGTAGTCTATGAGGTCCCTTCCAGCCTGAGCCATTCTATGATTCTGTGATTCTAAGCTAACTAAGCTTTTCTGTAGTAATAATTAAACCAGCAGACATTCTTCTATGGATAATATATTTGTTTATATATATGAAAATAAGAATTAATACTGAAGGGAAAGAAAGAAGCAACCTAGTAGCTTTAATGTAGTACAGATTTTAGATTTCTTTTTTTTTGCTTTTTTTTTTCCTTCTTCTTAAGTCTTGTGTTAAAAGGTTTTGTAGGACAGTGACATATAATGACAAGAACACTTCTTATTTTCTATCCCCCACAACTCAAAACATTTTAGTACAAACAGTGTATTTAGGTGGAAAACATATAATTTTGTGATTACCATTACTTTAGGAGCAAATAGTTGAAAAATCTTTCTGTTTAAAGAAATATGTTTAAATTTGGATTTAAAAAAAATTGCAGAAATGTTATAGGGAAAGTTCATGTAAAATATTATACCTAATCACAGAAAACTGTAGTTTTCAGAGACAAAGGAAAGCATCACTTATTTTCACAGTAAAAGTAGATAAACTGACTCAAAGTAAAGCTCTTAAGAATAATCTAAATTAGTTCATGTTGCTATTTGCTGCTAGTTTTTTAGATGTAGATCTTAGTGATATGGTTTAGTGGAGGACTTGTTGGTGTTAGGTCAGAGGTTGGACTAGGTGGTCTTGGAGGTCTCTTCCAACCTAGATGATTCTGTGACTGTATCAATTCTGGCATTTTGAAGCCTCATGTATAAGCAAAATATGGTACTCCTTTAATGAATAGCTAACAACTTCCATTAGAATTTTATTACTTCTCCTGTACTGGAGACTGTCAGCAAAGTGAAGACATGTTCTATATCAGTTTCAATACTAATGCTGAATCAGTCTTAGTAACTAGGACAAGAACTTGTAGATCATGCACTGCTCACTGCCGTGAAATGAACAGGTTTTTCCTAGTGGAAAAGGTCACTAGTAATAGACCATAGGCGTTGTGTTTATTTTATAATTTTATAAGCTCTTAGAACTGAGGTTTGTCAGTCTTATTTTGCCAGAAACTGCATTGACCTGCCTGAGACGATATTTAACCTGCTTAGATGTAATATCATTTCTGCAAATGACCATATGCTTATTCCTGTTTTGTTTTGTTTTTTTTAACTCTCTCCCCTCCTCACCTTTTGTGTATTGTATATATAGATAGCATATGTATTTTAACTTCATATAATTAGTAGTACAAAGAAGTTATTCTGTATCAAATTGTCTGTGGCTCTAATATAGTGATTCAGTGAAGGCAACTACAAGACAGATAAAAGAGCAGAGGTCTTGGAAATGTGGGCAAATGATGGAAAATAAAGAAGCAGAGGCAGGACATAAGAAAAGAGGCTCAGCCTGGTACTGGAGACCTACACTTACAAACAAACTACCAAAATTCTGCTAAATAAATACAGACTTCTGAGCTGGGCAAAAACAGTCTTAGCATAAAAAAAAAAAAAGGCATGAAGAACACATACTCAACATATGAATAACACACTCTGTACAGTTGATTTAGATGTAATGCCAGTGAAGAAATAGCGACTTCTAAAGAGTTTTAGCAAAAGCAGAATTGCTGTCACACAAACTCTAGAGTGGGAAGAAACCTTCTACCTCAACAAACTCACCCAGCAAAAGAGTCAGGATGCTAATTGATATCACTACCTTCCCCCAAATCAAAGTCACCAATCTTAGAACCTACAAGAGCAATGAAAGAATTCAGGGGTAAGTACTAGGAGAACATGTGTAACAGTTTTATCTGCATTATTATTATGAAGACCTCTAACACTATTTTTTATTATTATTTACTATTTCTTTCCTTTTGTGAAATAAATAGGTCTGGACTAATAATAATATTTTGTTTAGACTGTAAATATTTTAAAATCTTACTACATTAAGCTACATTAATTTTAATATTAAATAAATTAATTTGAAATGCTAAATATACTAACAATAATTTAGTCTTTACAAATAAGATGTGTTACTTTTTTCACCCATAGCAAGATTTTAGCTGTACAATCAGTTACATTAGCACACCGCCATAAATACTGCGTAGCCACATGTAGTTGAAGTTGGGTACTGGTGTATTCTCCATGCAGATGACAACTCTAAGAAGTTTCTTACTGACAGCATATAAACAGAGATTTTCAGAGGCAAAACATTTTGTTAAATCTGGCAGCTTTTGATGGGAATGGAGCAACACCAAACCATGGCCTTGTAAAACATCACTCCATTTTCAGCAGGAAAAGCAATAGCTTATCTTTAGGAAAAGATGTAATTTAAAAAATAAATAAAAATAAATCATGGGCAAAACAGTACATTTTTTTTCCAATCATCACCTGGGCAATAACTGAACTGTTTTAACTGAAATTTTAATTTTGACTCTAGGCAAATGCTTTGTGTTATTAAGTGTCAGTATGAATGACAGTTCAACTTTGGTAGGTAAAATGTAGCTGAAATGAGTATTTTACAAAATGGAAACTGAAACAACACATATATAGAGAAATATATATATAAAAATATATAATTACATATAGAAAACAAGTTCTAGGCTGCAATCCTAAAACCAGAATAAGATTACATTAATACTTGCTTCGGCTGACATGTTGTGCATGCTCTATATCAGAAGTTTTCATATTTATCAGTATACTTATCTTAGTTTCAGCTGGGATAGAGTTAATTTTCTTCCTAGCAGCTAATACAGTGATGTGATTTGATGTTAGGATGCTGATAAAGTGTTGACGTTTTAGTTGTTGCAGAGCATTGCTTAGTTGCAGAGCCAAGGACATTTTAGCTTCTCATGACAGTTGAGTCAAACTGGCCAAAGGGATATTCCATACCATAGGGCATCAGGCTTAAGAGTAAAACTGGGAGGAGCTGGGCAGGGGGATTGGTGGGGGCAGGGGAGGAGGACATAGCTGCTGCTTGGGAACAGGCTAGGCATAAGTCTCAATAGGTGAGAAACTGCATTATGCATCACTTGTTTTGTATATTCTTTTATTGTTATTATTTATTTATGTCCTATTAAACTGTTGTTATCTCAACACACAAGATTTTACCTTTTTTCTTCAACTGTCTCCCCCATCCCACTAAGGGTGGTGGTTGTGAGAGAACAGCTGTGTGGTTCTTAGCTGCCTACCTGCCTAGTTAAATGTATTAAATAGTTAAATAACAAATTATATTGTTGTTGTCTATGTACTGCGTATTATTTCAAATTAGGAGTGATGTTCATATTATCATCCCTTTTAAATTGAGCAGACAATTTCAAAATAGGGTGTTTCATTATAGGTAGTTTTTCATGCAAGGAAAAAAATACACAAAATTCTTCTGAGATGCACATAGCTGTGAACACATAAAGGGATTTGTCCAAATTCATAGAAAAGTAGAAATCAGTCCAGGATATTATTACCTGACTAAATAGCAAATTCTTCAAATAATCCGGTTGTAATGTGTATCGTATGAAATACAGATACATGTTAACACTCTGATGATGCGAATCTGTACCATATGACAAAAAAAGTGTTGCCATTTCAATAAATGATTTCCAAAGTTTTAAAAATATATTTTACATTCAATTTAATAAAAAATCATGTATATGAAATTGAAAGTAAAAATCTTGGCCTATTTTTTTCTGTATTACAGACATCCCTTCACAAAGGAAGGTCATCTTAGTCTTTGTTATCAGGATCCTAACCTGGGATCTGGGAAAGCATCTCTCTGTTTTTCCCTATATTCCTTCACTACATTAATTTCTCTTACATGGAGGAAAGTGATTGCACTTTCTGCATCTCAATGTTACATTTTCATAAGGGGAGAGTAGTTCCAGTCCACAGAACTTAAGAAAATAGGGGTTCTCAGGCTCCTACATGTTTGGTCGTAGTACTGATATGTTAGAAAAGAATATTATATTCACATATCATTGCTATTTATTCTGCTCTTAGATTGTCTCATTTATTAAGTAGTTTGTATGTATAGCACACTTAAAGTATAGTTACGTTATTATTATTATAAACAACAACAAAGTCTTCACTTACAAATATGCAAAGCTACTTAAAATTCTACCTTTCTAGATGTTCTGGTTTCAAACACTTTTAAGAATGTTATTTACATAAGCACATTATTATTTAGAAGATTCTTAAAATGTAAAATGCTGTCAAGCTTCCATTTTAATATATTAAAAGACCTTAATTTAAGAGCTTCGGACAGGATTTTCGTCATTCAGGAAATAAAACTTGTGACCCTGGAGAAAATACCATGTAAATAACTCCAAAAACAGCGATAGGAGTTATTGCCAATACTCACAGCTTGCCTATTCAAGGGCTACAGAACAGGGAGGCAGACAGGTTAAGCTTCCTTTGTGCCCTGGTTTACAAGTTTAATCAATCAAAATAAAAGTTATCAGTGAATAAATTGTTTCTCGCTTCCTGTGTCTGAGGCAACTGTAAGTTCAGACTGTCTCCAAAGTCAGACTTCTCTTTACACACACAAATGGAAATATTATAGGAAATCATAAAATTAAAAGACAAATCATAACCAATTCTACCCTGTCAAATTTTGATCTCATAGAGGACTTCAGGTGTAGGTGCTAAGTGAGCCAACTAAGAAAGGCGCCCTCCTAGGTCTCTTGCTGGAGATCAGAGAGGGTCTCGTGAGAGACATGACAATTGGCGGCCGTCCTGGCCATAGTGACCATGAAGTGGTTGAGTTTAGAATTTATGGTGACAGACGGAAAACTGCCACCAAAACTTCAGCCCTGGATGTGGGGAAGCAGACTTCAGGCTGCTCAGGGAACTAGTCAGCAAGGTCCCCTGGGAAACTGCTTTTGAAGGCATTGGTGTCCATCAGTGCTGGTCCATCTTTAAGCACTGCTTCCTAGAAGCACAAGATCAGGTGATTCCAAAATATGGGAAGTCAGGCAAGCGGGGCAGAAGGCCGACCTGGCTGACCAGGGATCTTCTACTGGAGCTAAGGTGAAAAAAGAAAGTGTACAGCTGCTGGAAGGAGGGTCAGGCGATGATGAAGGAGTATAGGGATGCTGTTCGTGTTTGTAGGGAGAAAATTCGTGTGGCCAAAGCCCAACTAGAGTTGAAACTGGCCATGTCTGTGGGAGACAATAAAAAGGTTTTTTTAGATATGTGAATAGAAAAAGGAGAACCAAAGAAAACATAGGTCCACTACTAGACGGGGAGGGTCTCCTCACAGACAATGACATAGGCAAAGCAGAGACGTTTAATGCCTTCTTCGCCTCTGTCTTCAACACTGATGATGGGCTTCGGGACCCAGGGTGCACTGAGCTGGAGGATAGTGGGAATGACAAACTCCCAACCGACCCTGAATGTGTGTGGGATTGGCTGCTCCACCTGGATCCATACAAGTCCATGGGTCCAGATGGAATTCATCCCAGAGTGCTTAAAGAGCTGGCAGATGTCATCGTGGGACCTCTCTCAGTTATTTTTCAATGATCTTTGGGATCTGGTGAGGTCCCATTGGACTGGAAGCTGGTAAATGTTGTGCCAATTTTCAAGAAGGGTAAGAAAGAAGACCCTAGCAATTACAGGCCTGTCAGTCTCGTGTCAGTGCCTGGTAAAATTATGGAGAGGATGATCCTTGAAGTTATTGAAGCGCACCTGGGGGACAATGCAGTCATTGGTCCCAGCCAACATGGGTTCATGAGGGGTAGGTCCTGCCTAACAAATTCGATTTCCTTTTAGGATAAGATCACCCATCTGGACTCGGATGAGAGTGGAAAGGTCTTGCAGAGAGATCTGGACAGACTGGAGAGCTGGGCAATCACCAACCACATGAAGTTTAACAAATGCAAGTGCCGGGTTCTGCACCTGAGACGGGGCAACCCTGGCTATATGTACAGACTGGCCGACGAGACGCAGGAGAGCAGCCCCGCAGAGAGGGATCTGGTTGTGGTTGACGGCAAGTTGAATATGAGCCAGCAGTGTGCCGTGGCAGCCAGGAGGGCCAACCGTATCGTGGGGTGCATCAAGCACGGCATTGCTAGTCGGTCGAGGGAAGTGATTGTCCCACTCTACTTTGCGCTGGTGCGGCCTCACCTCGAGTACTGTGTGCAGTTCTGGGCACCACAGTACAAAAAGGACATTAAACTGTTGGAGAGTGTCCAGAGGAGGGCGGCGAAGATGGTGAAGGGCCTAGAGGGGAAGACGTATGAGGAGCGGCTGAGGTCACTTGGCCTGTTCAGCCTGGAGAAGAGGAGGCTGAGGGGAGACCTCACCGCAGTCTACAACTTCCTCACGAGAGGGAGTGAAGAGGCAGATGACCTATTCTCTGTTATCACCAGTGACCGGACCTGTGGGAAAGGTGTGAAGCTGAGGCAGGGGAAGTTTAGGCTAGACATCAGGAAGAGGTTCTTCACTGAGAGGGTGGTCGTACACTGGAACAGACTCCCCAGTGAAGTCGTCACTGCACCAAGCCTGTCTGAATTTAAGAAGCGATTGGACTGTGCACTTAGTCACGTGGTCTAAACTTTTGGGCAGACCTGTGTGGTGCCAGGAGTTGGACTCGATGATCCTTATAGGTCCCTTCCAACTCGGGATATTCTATGATTCTATGACTTCAGAAAAGCTGCAAAATGCTAACCTTGACCTTCAGGATGTATTGAAATCAGGTATAATCAGTTGATAATCATGATGCTCTCCTGGGAAAGAAAAGAAGTCCTCATCCGACAGGTCTTCTAAAACCTAGTGAGAATCTGATCCAGACTCAAATCCTTAACCTTGCTTAGAAATTAAAGCTGACGCCCTGGCGCAGATGTCAAAATGAATAGGTTCAATTTTTGGCTTAATGACAGAGTTCTGGTGTCAAATGCTCACTTTTCTGTGGCTTGGTTCTCAAACGGAAAATGAATACATAACAAATCATTTCCCTTGCTTTTTATCTACCTCAGCTCTGAGACAAAAAATGGCCTAGAAAGAGACCCGCACAAAAGCATCCTCATGCCAGGGTATTTTTAACTTCTGTAAAATACAGAGTAAAATTCGTTTTTGTTAATGCAATGTGAAATGAAGTCATACCATTTATTTTACTGGGATTTATTTGTAGTTGTTAAGATTGCAAGTGTTTATTTTTAGTATAAAATAATCTGCTTTCACTTTTGCATTTTGCCAACTGGAAATGCTTGTGAAATATGTAACTTAGTTTGCTCAATGTTCATCTTTTTTTTTTTTTGTATTGCAAAGGTTAGTCCCAAATCCTTAGAAATTTTTTCAGACAGCTTGACAATTTTTTTTGTTGTTGTTTATTTGTTTGTTTTGTTGTTTTTGTATATTTGGTTTCTGTAAAAATCTTTCATGATGTGACAGGGAAGTTTGTGGAACTATTTGAAAAGTATATGCTGAATATATACCAATTTGAAGATGAATCTAATGTGCACTTAGCTGCAGTCTGGAACAACGCATAATATGTCCACATTCTAGTCTAAATTTCTGATGATTTCATTTTACTGGAATATTTCTTTAGCTTATCACAGTACGTAAAATGCACCAGAGTGTTCAGCACTGTTGAGAGTAACCTTAAAATTGCTGCTAGCTTAGCCAGCTTCTTTGGTATTGAGATGAGCTTCTAAGACAAAGAATTTTAACATGATGCTGTAAACAGAATGGCAGAAACATCCAGCAAAATTTAGTATGCTGATACAGAACTACTGGTGCTAATTTCACCTTGCACATCATCAGACAGATTTTTTTTGCCATGACATTTACAACTCTTGATTCCTTTGTCTGACCTCATAACAGTAAAATATTTATTAAACTATAAAAGGTCTCCATGATTCTACATTAAATAGGCAATAAGAACATGATTTTGAAAAAGAAGTATTTCTCCATTAACCCTTGCTAGTAGCAAACATTTACAGGGTTAGCAATTTCTGGTTACCTTCCAAAAATCTTAAGACTGCTGATTTGTGCCAGAAAACAGAAGAAAATGATTGCCTCGTTCATTTCACTTCTAACATTAAAAACTATTCTATTCAACAGCAACTATAAAAACAAAACTAATGCATAGGCAATTAGAAAATCTACATATTAAGCAAGTCCATCAGTCCCGAGGAGACCTAGGCAATAGTCTCAATCATCCTCTTTAGAGTGAATAGGGCTGACATGGTAATTATTTTCTTGCCTGGGATCTTCTCAGATTTCCTCTCTAGATACGGTCGTCATTCACGATTAGCTGTTGGTGTAGGTACCATTCCCCAAGAACTAGGTGTAACCCCTGTGTAAACCTGTAGGAGATTCTTTGGATTTCATGAAGAAATCCAGACAGCTCTACTGTATACCATGTATGCATATGATCTTTCGGTATAGGATGACTCTCACTATCATCTGTGTTTTAGGATGTATTAGGTCTTCATTAAACCTAAGGACTTGTGGCAAATGAGACTCTTAACAGAGATCTTGCTGCTACAGGATCACAGAATCATAGAATGGTTTGGTTTGGAAGGGACCTTAAAGATCATCTAGTTCCAGCCTCCTTGCCACGTACAGTGACACCTTCCACTAGACCAGCACATTGCCAGCTCGTGTTGAGCTTCTCAGCAGTTTCAGGTCCTTTTTTTCAGAACTGCTCTCAATCCATTCTACTCCCAGTCTGTATTTGTGCTTAGGGTTGCCCTGGCCCAGACACAGGAACTTGGCAATTGGCCTTGTTGAACTTCATGATTGCTTATGGTAGAATAGGCTCAAAGCCTATTTATCTTTCTAGTTTCTTCTAGAATGCTATAGACATTCATGACATAATTAAAATTTAGTAAGGCTTAAGGTATATTCTCATCATTACACAGAAACTTTACAGTTACTCATGCTAGATTTCAAACGCCATAGTTTGTCTAAGGTAAATGAAATCTTGTATATTAGTTGTTTCTTCTCACCAGCTATTGGATAATAACAAAGAACTTCCCTTCATTATCAGACTGGAAGGGTGGTGGTTTTTATTTATTTATTTGTTTTAATTTGTTTGTTTTGTTTGGTTTTAGTTACTTGAGTTTAAAGCATATGTGGGCTTCATCATTATCACTCATCAGCAATGAACTTCCTCTAGACTACAGTCTATTTATGGCTTTCAAAGAATAAAAGAGATGTGGAGCGAATAAGCTGCTTATAATTTATAGAGGTTTCCTAAATACGACTGTCAATCACCAAGTTGCTAAAGGAATGCTCTTACTCTTCTAAAAAACTTTGTAAATCAGATGTCAAGCACTCATAGAAAGTAAACTTGCTAGTTCAAGGTTTCATAGAATATCCTGAGTTGGAAAGGACTCACAAGGATCATCAAGTCCAACTCCTGGCACCGTACAGGTCTACCCAAAAATTCAGACTGTATGACTAAGAGCATAGTCCAAATGTTTCTTAAACTCCAACAGGCTTGGTGCAGTGACTACATCCCTGGGGAGCCTGTTCCAGTGCATGACAACCCTCTTGGTGAAGAACCTTTTCCTGATATCCCCTGTCGCAGCTTGATTCCATTCCCTTGGGTCCTATTGTTGATCACCAGACAGAATAGATGGGTGCCTGCCCCTCCACTCCCCCTCATGAGGATGCTGTAGACCACAATGAGGTCTCCCCTCAGCCTCCTCTTTTCCAAGCTGAACAGACCAAGTGACCTCAGCTGATCCTTTTATGTCTTCCCCTCTAGGCCCTTCACCATCTTTGTAGCCCTTCTCTGGACACTCTCCAATAGTTTCACGTCCTCAAATGAAAAAGAACTGCTCACATAAATTTTATACATAGTTTGAATAAAAATTATACTACATTAAGTTTCTTTTCCTTCTATGCCCTTATTTATTTATTTATTTATTTTAAAGTCTATTAAAGAGATCAACACATTTATTTCATTCTACACAACTGAGAACCTGTGAGGAATCATAGTTCTTTTATTTTATATAGTATATACTGCATATGAATCATATTCATAAACCTTGCTTGGTTTGGCTAGCAGTGAGCAAAGAAGACGAAGCATCCATTCAACTTTATCGGTATTTCTAAGAATCAGTAAAGCAGTCAGTTATCCAAAGTTAGCACAGCCACTGAGAGGAGTTTGGCTCCTCTATTAGAGAGTCTCCATGCAAACAGAATCATGGTTAGCATTGATAATAAACATTTTGAGTAACTTCCAAACTTGCAAATACTGTAATACTTTGAGCTAAGAATTTATTTTGCTGTGACACTAGAATGTTTTCAGAGATTCATTTTTTTTACAGTATCCTATCTTACCTCTCCCTATTAACTTTTACTGATACTACCCATTCACAACCTCTCTCTTTCATCCTCTCTTTCCCACTCTCTCCCATTTCTATTTTTCCCGGGGTAATATAATCCAGGTTTCTTAATGGTTGTTCAAAGAGGACAACAGACTCACAGAGAAAGTATAATGTGTTATACTGTCAGTTAAAAAGCAGATCTGGCAAACTGAAAACCATCCTGCCTTTATCTTCTCTGTGAGCTCGCACTTGCTCTAAAAAAAATGTATTTGTTGACATTTGCCAGGGAAGAATACCGGGGAAAATAAAAATATTCCAAGTTTAACTGAGGTATTAGAATTAAATAATAATAAAACCCTGACATTACGAGGATGAGAGATATGTTTTAACATGGTTCCCTCCATATATATTATGATATATTTATACTAAGAATTTCTTATCATAAATCATTTCTGTGTGGGCATAGTTCTTTTACTTTGCAGCTTTAACACTGATCACCTTAGCTCCTACCACGTGAAGCAAAATTTGTGGGACTCCTTCAGAGACCCTCTTTGGACAATCAAGTCTTTGTGCAACCACAATTGTCTTCTATGTTTCATTCCATCAGATATGCAATAGAAAGGAATAACCACTTAATTAGTGCACAAATAATGTTCCTCACTTTTTTTTTCCCTACGTTTGTCTTCTACATTAAACAGATTACTGTTTATCTATATTTTCTTAATCACTGAATATATGTATATATGTTCGTTTCATTTTTTTTTACATTAATTTTTATAATATAAAAGGAGATAATTTTATAATATAAAAGGTGTTGTTTTAGTAATATAAAGACATTACTTTCAGTGTGTACTTTTATTTGTCTAGAAAAGATGACACCTAAGAATGTAATGTCACTAAGTTTGGAAAATTATATTCTAAAAAGATGCAATTACATTCTGATTTTAAGACATGTTTAAATGAGAAATTGAATTTCCCAGCATCTGAAACCAAAGTGTTCTACAGTGCTTTATAAACTGCATTTTAAATTTTTGTTTGTTGTTAGAAATCAGCAAGCTTCATAAAATTCATCTGAAATGAACCTCCAAATTTGTGAGATCTCACTTACTTGGTGTTGAGGCTGTTCAGATCTTCCGCAGTGGGTGCCAACATTCTGTCTATCAAATTGAATGTCTAGACTGTAAATGGCCAGGAAAGCAGTTGCCTTTTGCTCACACCTGGAACAAAATATTGTGTCAGTTAGGTTTTGTATTTTCATAGTCTTCCAAGTGCAGTAAGACATTCATTGTTTTCTTTGCTTGCTTTATTAGGGGTTCATCAGAACACAGAATTACATTCTTATTTTCTCCTTGAATATGTGACACAATATGTATATAAATAAATGTTGCAAAGAATATATTATTTTGAATTTCTTATATTTTTTGCTGTTTCATTCATTTGTAACTTAAATTTAAATAAAATATTTATTCATGCAAGGTATACATTTATAAGTGCTGGTACTGAAGACAGTCAACTCAGAATATCAAACAGTAGAAAAAGTGTTTCAGAGCACAGTTATTTAATTTAAGTGTATGCAAACAACAAAGTTTAACATTTATTTAGATCTTAGAATACATTTTTTTTTCCCTTTTCTTCACCTTACATTGGAATATAGTCTTCAAAATTTTGAGAAACTATTTTTAAAACAGAAGGCTAATGAAAAAATGACCCACTTTTCAGCTGCTGTACATCGGAAAAGGCATAAAAGGAAAGTCCCAAATAACTGAAAAATATATATATATATATATCCATCTAGAAAAAAGGGGGAAAAGGAAGATTCAAACACCAACAGATCAGTCAGTTTCACTCTAGTCAGTAGGAAAATTATAGGAACAGGTCCTCGTGAAAGCTATTTGCAAGCACAAGGACAAGGAGAAAAAGCCAACTCATTTACCAAGTGTAAACTGAGTAAATTGCCAGTGGGTTACATGAGAGCTGTGAAAGCCACACAATATCTCAGGCATCCTAAAAAAAGTTAGTACAATTAACAATGAAATACAAATTATATATTTATTAAATATTTATTCCAGTTACATATACAAATTTTTACAGCTTCCACACAGTTTCTTATGCCTATCAGAAAAGACAGAGAGATATGTGTAGACAAACGTGTGGAAAAACACAGATGGAAAATAACTGTCTTTCATTATATATTCAATACAAAAAAATATATATACATAATAGTTTTATTATATTGTATTTTGATGACACAAATGTATTCAGTATTTTTGTTATATCCTATCTAGGTGATTTGATATATCTATAGCTCAAACTAAACCAGAACCAATCAAACTGAAATCATCATCATATTACACCTCTCAGGGGTTCTACAACACAGTTGGTATTTTTCTACATAGAGCATAAATTTTAACAAACTCTCTACCTTAAAACAACTTTATATTGAGATTGTATGTTATGCTAGCACCAGGAACAGGGTAGCAAAATTCTGAAAATCACAGTTTATAAAAGCTTCAGATCTTTGTACACCAACATTCCTTGCTGTACAGGTGTAGTGGGTTTATGTGACAAGGTTTTGTTAGCGGCGGGAGGGTGTGTGTGTGGGGGGGAGGAATAGGGGTGGCTCCTGTGAAACTAATCCAGAAGCTCCCCCATGTTAGTTAAGGGCCACACCACTGGCCAGAGCTGGGCCAATACAATGAGTGATGCTGTTTGTGCGTCTGTGAGAGAATATTTAAGACAGAGAAAAAAAAATGCTGAGGAACAGCAGCTGGGAGAGAGAGAGAGAGGAGTGAGAAACAGCCTTGCAGATGCTAAGGTCAGTGAAGAAGGAGGAGGAGAGGTGCTCCAGGTGCCGGAGCAGAAGTCCCCTGCGGCCTGTGGAGAGGACCATGGTGAAGCAGGCTGTCCCCCTACAGCCCATAGTGTACCACAGTAGAGCAGGTTTCCATGCTGCAGACTGTGGAGGAGACCATGGTAGAGCAGGTGGATATGACCTGAAGGAGGCTGCGGCATGTGGGGGACCCCCACCGGAGCAGGCCCTGGGCCAGACCTTTAGCCTGTGGATTATTGGATTAAACCAATTTTGTCTCTCTATATACATGTTATTTTTAACTAGAATTGTAATTTTCATCACTGTATTCTTTTTTTCTCATAAAGCTCCAGTATGAACACTTAGCAAAATAGTTTTGTATGAAGAATAATAATTACAATTCAGAGAAAACACTCTATGCATGAATTATTAAGCAAAATAACGAAGCCTGAATTCCTATTTCAAGTTCAAAATTTAACTTGATCTTACTACAGAGTTTCTACTGTGTCTGCTGAAGTCATGTTACTAAAAGAAGTAAGAGTATAACTGTTTACCCAAATGGTAATTTTCTCCTTGTGAATAAACAAGTAGGCACCTGGTATACTAAAGAAAAGAATTTGAGATTGAAAATATATCAACTTTATATTTGAGTTCAATTTTTGCAGTCCAAATTTGAATATAATGTGAATGTAGAGAAGAACTAAGTATTCCATAAGTAATTAAAAAGTGATATCAAACCCCAAAAATTTGAATAACACTTGTTCCATCCTCTAGCTGGTCAATGAATTTGTTGATATATTATAAAAAGCCAAAATAAGCCTCTAAAACTAATATGAAATTATCCCATGAGAGCTGAAAGCTTCTTCTACTCTGTTCTAATTTGGGCATAAAAAGCCAATCTCTTCACCTTAGACACAAGACATTGATGTAATTCAATGCAAAGTCTATAAATCAGTGCAAAGTCTACATTATTACTTGGACACTTTGCAAATACATACTGATATGATCAGTAAATTCACTCTCTCAGAAACCTTTTTTCTACTCTTTCCATCAGCATAATCTTTAATGAAAGTTATGCACATATGGAAATACCCTTAAAAGGCAAGTAAATTTAATGCAATAGGGCTACTGTTTTGAACATATATAGCCTTGAACATGGAACAGAACTGAACTGGAATTTCTTTCCAGTTGATGTAGTATTTTATTAATTTTTACAGATAGTATTAAAAAAAATCTGAAGACTTCTTTAGTAACCTAACATCTTTACAAGTAAGAGAGTAGTCTAATCTAATGATGTCACCCTGATACTTTTAGACTGGAAAGGCAAGTAGGTGGAAAGTGGAGGAGAAAATTGAATCTTTCTGAACTGCTTCAAAACCATAAACTCTTTCAACATAACAGGATAGGAAAACAAACAAACAAACAAAAAACAAACATGATAGAAACATAGTAGAAAACAACTCAAAACAATCAGAAGTTGTGTTTTGCAACAGCTATAGCCTGGAATTTCCCAATGCAGAAGAGTACATATGACATTTCCATAACTGTGACAATGACCTGAGTACTGAATCATCATCTGATGCGAATGAGTAGAAATATCTTCTTTTTTATTACTCCTAAATTAAAATTGGAAAACAAACTTTTCTGGCAACAACACCACAAGATGTTCTTACATTCTTAGACTTTTCTGTAGGAATAAATAAAAAAACAAACACAAAATAAATAAATAAATAAATATAGGTGCACATTTTCTATTCCAATGAAGCAAGTAACATTTCAACTTCAGGAAAGTATGAACACTCTCAGCACCATCTTGCCAATCAGACCAGCAATTTGTTTTTCTGTTTTCTGACAGGGATACATTTTGTCTAAAGTTATTTTTGCCCATACTTTTCACTTTTTATCAATTGGGAACAAAAGGAAACATCACTTCTGCTCCTAAATGAAAGCACCGGATAAGTAGGAAGCTTTGGTCTACCTGCTACTTCTGTTAACCACTACAGGAGCACAGTGCATTACTGACTCTCTATGTTGTTATGTATGCTAAGATTCCCTGCCAGGAGAGCTAAAGTATTTATATTTTCTTAGTAAAGTGTCCAGAAAGCCATGTGGCACTGTATAGCTGAAAATGGTTAAGATTCAGCATTGAAATTTACATACATGCTTCTGGCCACAATTAATTTAAATTTATTAAATTTAGACATGATGCTGCTGCAAAAAAGAGAGAAGTTAGATACTAAAAGAAGCACTTGCAAGCAGAATTAATATCTGTCATTATATCTGCTCATAAAAGTGGAAAAGAAAAATAATGAAGAGGTCCTGGCACAAAAGTCCTTGTTCATGTCAAAAGAATGGAAGGAAACATTCAGTTATGCTAGATATCACATGGGACACTGATATTACAGCTTGTCTGAAAAATTAAAAAGAGAGTGTCTTATATCCTGCATGAGTAATCACAGAAATAATACATTAATGATCATTTCCAACTAATGAATGTTTGCATGATATTAGTGATTTTTGAAAATGGGAAAATGGGAAAATACTGCCCAAGCTCTTCTTACAATTATAAAATCATAACTACTGATCTTATACTGGTTTGGGGTTGGAAGGGACATTTATCATCTAGTTCCTACTAGATGTCCTTCCATGGACAGGGACACCTTGCACTAGACCAGCTTGCTCAAGGCCCCATCCAACCTGGCCTTGAACACTTCCAGGGAGAGGACTTCCACAACGTCTCTGGGCAACCTGTTCCAGTGCCTTACCACCCTCCGAGTAAAGAATTTCTTCTGAATATCTAATCTAAATGTAAACTTTTTTGGTTTAAAACTGTTATTCCTCATCCTATCACTACACTCACTGATAAAGTGTCCCTCTCTTGTAAGCCCCCATTAAATACTGGAAGGATGCTTTAAGGTCTCCCTGAAACTTTCTGTTCTGTAGGCTAAACAACCCCAACTCCCTCAAACTATTTTCGTTGGAGAGATGCTCCAGCCCTCTGACCATCTTTGTGGCCCTCCCCTGGATCCACTCTAACAGATCCATGTCTTTCTTATGTCAGGGGCCCCAGAGCTGAATGCAGTACTCCAAGTGGCATCTCACAAGAGTGGAGTGGAGGAGGAGAATCACCTCCTTGAACCTGCTGGCCACGCTACTTTTGATGCAGCCAAGGATTCAGTTTACTTCCTGGGCTGTAAGAGCATGTTGCTGACTCATGCCCAGTTTTTTTTTTTTTAATTATTTGTTTATTTATTTATTTTTTTTGTCCACCATGTAGTGCATGAATTTCAAAAGTATAAATTAAATTAAAAGAAAAAAAACCTGTAAGGATATGACATGATATTTTATATGACATTATATATATATATTTTTTTTTTCAAATTCTATAGATGCTGGTAATAATACTAAGTTCAGGAAACCTGCTGAGGTTAGAAGAGACCAGGTCCAACACCCCTGCTCAAGCAGGGCCACCTACAGCTATTTGCCCAGGACTGTGTTCATGCAGCTTTTGAAGATCTCTAAGGAGTGAGACCCCACAACCTCTCTGAGCAACCTGTTTCATTACTCACACAGTACAAAAGTGTTTCCTGATGTTCATAAGGAATCTTCTGTGTTCGAGTCCTGTCCTGAGCACCACTGAAAAGAGCCTGGCTCCATCCTGTCTGTATCTTCCCTTAAGGTATTTATCAGAGATATCCCCTCTGACCCTTCTCTTTTCCAGGCTGAACGATCCCAGCTCTCTCAGCCTTTCCTCACAAGAGAGAAGCTCCAGTCCCTTAATCATTTTAGTGGCCCTTTGTTAGACTCTCTTCATTATCCATGTTTGTCTTGTACTGGGGGCTCAGAACAGGACACAGCACTCTGGGCATGGCGTCACCAGTGCTGAGCAGAGGTGAAGGATCACCTCCCTAGACTTGCCCCAGTGCTTTTCCTAATGCAGACCAGCATACCATTCTTCCTTTGTTGCAAGGGCTGCTGATTCATGTTTAACTTGATGTCCACCAGGACTTGTAGGTACTTTTCTGCAAAGCTGCTTTCCAGCTGGTAGCTCCCAACATGTACTAATGGGAGTTGTCCTGCCTTCCAGGATGCAGGACTTTGCATTTTCCTTTGTTGAACTTCAAAAGATTTCTTTCAGGCCATTTCTCTAGCTTGTGGAGGTCCTTCTAGATGGCAGGACAACCCTCTGCTTTAACCACCACATATTCTAATTTTGTGTCAATTTTATTTTGCAGACTTGCTGTGGGTTCACTCAGCCCCATCATCCAGATCATTAATGAAGATTTCAAATAGGACTTTATCCAGTATAGACCCTTGAGATACAGCCCTAATTACTGGCCTCCAACCAGACTTTGCACTGATGGCCACTACCTTGTGGGCCTAGATGTTTAACCATTTTTTTACCCACCTCACTCCATCCATCTAGCCTGTAAGACTCATCTCTATTTACTATTATATAGCTTCTCTAAGACTTCATTTATTCTGCATCTTTTATCTGTGATTGTGATCTCCAGATGTACTTATCTGGTCACAGCTCTCGTTTTTGTCCTCTTTTATTACAGATAGGCAAAAAATGTCAAGTTAATAAAATAATGTGAATACGTCATAGATAAAGTTACCTGAAAACATCATTCTGAAAGATTTTCTTCTTTCTCAATAGCAATGCATCTTACATTTTTAATGTAGATAAGAATGTAATTTCTCTCTTTAATTAAATTTGCCTATGAATTATTTCCTATAGACATACATATATATTTATATATATATATATTTCCTATAGACTATATATATATATATTTAAGGAAGAAAAAAATAAAAGCTTATTCTTAAACAAAACCTTTTTATTTCTTAAAGTTTGTCTAGATTAAGTTTACAAGTTTTTCTCAATAATGTCACAACTACAACAAAAGCATGGCACTGAACAATTACAGAAGTAAGAAAAACATAAAACTACATCGAATTTCTGTCAAATCTTGAGAACTACAGTCCTGCTCTTTCTAAGGATACAGCATATCTGTTTAATTGACAACACAAAACAAAACAAAAAGCTTCACAGACATAAACTTCAGTTATCTTCTATCTTTATATATAATACGTATTTCAGAATTTTTACTGGTTGCATCAACATAAGCTATTTGCATTACAAAATTTGGCAAATCCATGCCAGGCATTTCCATTACTTCTTTTATTACCAGCCATTGTCAGTTTATGAAGGTTTATATTTATCAGCAGAAAGTCATATATCATTTCCTCTTTTGAATTTCTGGAAGGAATAACAAAGCTCCTGGAGTAAGCAAAGATCATAAGCAATCTCTTTTCCTGTAACAGGTCCTCAACAGAGTATGACATTATAAGTCTCCCCCTGCCCTGAAAGATGTAAGCTGTGTATCCTACTGCCTGTTTTACTGACTTGTCATAGCAGGTTCCCCAAATTTTCTTGATATAACTGGAAGGTTTCCATGAACTGCAATAGCTTTTAATCAAGATTGCAAGCCCTCATCCCAGAAGAAATGTCATGCTTGAGATTGGAAGAAACTTGAAAAAAAGATGATTTTGCCAACAGGCAATATTGAGAGAGTAAATCTCTCACACATCTTCACAAGCTGCAAGAAGTTAATAAATACATCAATCCTTGTCTTCAGAGCTTAAGGTGACTGGGAAACCCACATTCTGCTTGAAAAATAGTTTTCTTATATAAAAATAAAAGTAAAGCTGTCTTCTAAGGCAGTTGGTGGAACTGTAAAAGCTGATTTCCAAGCACAACTTCTTACTTCTCTGTCCCTTCCCAAATTTTAATAGTTTGTTTACTGATCAAAATTCTAATTAACTAATACTTCAGAAAGACATTGATTATATTTTTCAATATATTTCTCACAATAATTCAAAAATGGTCATACCTACAATATTTTCTCATCCTGCTTACAGTATAAGGTCCCATTGGCATAATCTATTTCGTTCCTTTCATACTTGTTAGAATAACGTTAATTAGGATATAACCCATCTAATCTAAATTTGGTTTCAGTGTGATTCCTTTTTTATTTTACTTTTATTTTATTTGTTTGTTTGTTTTTATTTTAGTGAATGGCAGATGTATTCAAGTTTACAATGGAAATATGGTCAAAAATTTGCACTGAAGAAACTCTCTTCCATCCATAAACTGGTAAAAAATAAAAAATAAAAATCTGTAACATGAACTATATTGGTTTTACATGGCAAATTGTTACTAGCAGGAGGGCTTCAGGAGTGGTCTTTGTGAGAAGAGACTAGTGGCTGTCCCCACATTGGACAGAGCCAGTTACAGCTGAACACAAAACAGACCCACCACAGGGCACCAGCTAAGCCCACCAGGCAAGCAGGTGGCAGCTCTGTGATAACATATTTAAGAAAGGGTAGCAAATGCTGCACAGGGGTTGTAAGAGAGGTAAGTGAGAAAAATGTGAAAGAAACTGCCCTGCAGAAGCCCAAATCAGCAAAGGAGGTGAAGGAGGTGCTCTAAGTACCAAGCAGAGATTCCCCTGCAGGCTGTGACAAAGATTATGAAGGAAGTTATCCCCTGCAGCCCATGGAGCAACTACTTTGAAGAGATAGCCACATAGAAGTCCATGTTTGACCCCACACCACAGCAGGTGGATGCACCATGAAGAAAGCTGCAGCCTGTGGAGAGCCCACACTAGAGCACTGTGTTTCTGTTGTACTGAACTGCATGGAAAGGACCCACACTGGGTTCTTGAAGAACAGCGGACTGTTGGAAGGACTCATATTGAAGCAGTTCAAGAAGGACTATAACCCATGGGAAGCTGTACTGGGTCTGTCTGGGATGGAGTTAACTTTCCCTGCAGTGTCCCATGCTTTGCACTTGTAGCTAGAACAGCATTAGAACCACACCAATGTTTTGTCTATTGCTGAGCAATACTGGCACAGCATCAAGACTCCATCCAACCTCTCTCCCTTCCCCCCAAGAGCCAGTAGGCTGGGGGTAGGCAAGAGGTGGGGAGGGGATGTCACCAGGGCAGCTGACCTAAACCGACCAAAGGGATATTCCGTACCATGAGATGTCACACTCAGTAATAAAAGGTGAGAAAGGGGAAGGAGGCAGGTACTCTTGTTGTAAAGATGTCTGTCCTCCTAAACAACCACTATGCATATTGAGGCCCTGCTTCCTAGGACACAGCCAAACATCGTTTTTGTGTACTTTAAGACAATATTTTAATAAGAATATTTTTTGCTGTTATTTTCATTCTCATTTCTTAGTGATCTGACATTGATCAAGTACTAGTCAAGCAATCATCTCAAACTATAGAAATATCCAGCTGGATCATGCTAAGATATGAAACATAATGAAATATTCCAAATGTGTTCTGTGATTTTCATAACATCTCTCCAATATCGCAAGGTTAGAAAGGATGACTGGATTACCCTAGTATTGTGATGAGCACTATAAATTTAGGTTTCTTGACACTAGCTTTGTTTTTATTAGGGTGAATTAGTCACTGTGTTCTCTATCTGTCTTTTACCATACCAGAAACATGTGTCTGTCATTGCCCATGTGTAGTCATTCTTGCATACCAGGCTACGAGGGGAACCTAATTGTGTCAAGTGAAGAGACCAGGAAAACCTATAACCCAGCCTGCTGCAAGGGCTAGCCTTATCTTTCCACATTATTAAACAATTTGTAGCAGGTATTCACAGAGCTGGAACACAAGGATGAGTTTGCAGCCTTCAATACTTTTGATGAGATCTACACAAATCATGTATGCTAATTTTGCTAAGCTGTGATGTAATACTTGGTTAATTACCATAATGATGGTTATGGCAAAGCATTATGTGAGCCCTTGCTTAATTCAAACTCTCTTGTAGTTAACTGAAAATAAAAAGTCAATAATAAATAAAAATAATAAACAACCTCTCACAAATGCTCTTTAAATTACAATAACAACAAATAATACCAGTGCACATACACAACGTTCACTGACAAGTGATCCATCACAATATCTACAGTGCCCAGCAGAAGTCAGGTTCCCACAGGCTTAGAACAGCCACTGAGGACACAGCTGAACCTTTCAGCCAAGTTGGTGACACCTCTGTGAGAAAGTATTAGGACAAGGGCAAAAATACCAGATAGGCAGAGGAGGACGGACAAAAAGAGTGAAAACAGTGAAGAAACACCACTGTCAGAGAGGGAGCGGAAGGAGTGTCTCCAGTCATGGGAGCAGGTATTTCCCCCTGTAGTTCATGGGGGACTGCATCAGAGCAGATACCCACTTTGCAGCCTGTGAAGGACCCCACATCAGAACAGGTGGATATATCCTGAAGTAAGCTGCAGCTCATGTAGAGGGCCTGCTGGAACAGTTCTTGGTTGACTGCAGCTGTAGAGGATCGCCCCTGGAGCAAGGGGAGAATGTAAGGAGGGAGAGGCAGAAAGGAACTGTTATGGAATGACCACATTTGCCACAGTCCCTGAGCCACTTAGGGTGGGGAGGAATTAGAAAAACTGTGAGTGAAAGAGTAAAGTTGAGCCTGGGAAAAAGCGATGAGGTGGAGGAAGCTGTATTAATTTTCATCTGTTTCTCACTTTTCAAAACTATTTTTACTATCTATAAATTAAATTAGTTGTCCCCAAGTCAAAACTTTTCTTTTTTTTTTTTGACACTAATTGGTAAGTGAACTCCCTGTCTTTTTCTTGATCTGCAACCTTTTTGTTTTATTTCCTCTCCCTGTCCTGTTAAGAAGGAATGAAGAAGCAGCTGGGTGGGAGCCTGGTAGCTGGCTGAGGCTGACCAATTGCAACTGCCAGCCTTTTGGAGTATGTTGTATAAGAGTTGATGGCTTTCCTTTCTTTCAGCCCATGATGCAATGACTGTACACATTTCTACTTGACTAGGTTGCAACATCAAATGAGGTTTGCAAGGACTCTTATACTCCAGGTTTTTAATTGTAGTAGGATTTTTTTATGTGAAATACACTCAGATAATCCAAACTAAGATAAATTCAGTTCTGACACTTCTTGCCAAAAAGTAGAAAGTTTCATATTTATTCTCACCTTAAAATGGAGAGCTAAAAAAAAATAATTTTTACTTTAAGACACTTAAGAAACTAAGTTGGCAAAAATCTTCCAAACACCCCAGCAGACTGAAAAGGGAAAATTTTCTATTTGAGTAGAAATCTGGTGATCAGCTTGACCTTGAGCATGTCAGCATGTATACTAAAGAAGTATTTAGGAAATATCTTTGTATAATCCCTTCCAGTCTGTAGTTGCAGCTAGCCGCAGATTCCTCTGAGGAAGAAGAGAGAAAAGTATTTCTAACTTATTGCTCATGAAGACAATGTATTCCTTCATTTTGCTGATGACTATCTAAAGCTCCGAAGCATGAAATTTGATTTTGTCACTAGTACTAGTTTAATATGTAGATGCAAGCGCTAAGAACATAAAAATGTCAATGCATTAAATTTTGTTTTCTCCACTAGTCTTGAAAATTGATGATGAAAATGGAGAATCAGAAATTGTAATGGGTTTACATGGCAAAGTTTTGGTAACAGGGGGCCATAGGGGCAGCTTCAGTGAGAAAAACCCAGAAGCTGCCCCGTGTTAGATAAGGTGCCCGCTGCTGGCCAGAGTTGAGCCAATAAGCAATGTCATTTGCACCTCTGTGAAAGCATATTTAAGGAAGGAAAGACAAACAAACAAACAAACAAACAAAACCTGCTTCTGTACAGCAGCTGGGAGAACTAGGAGAGAGAAACAGTGCTGCAGCCTCCAAGGTCAATGAAGAAGGAGGTGGAGGAGGTGCTCCAGGCACTGGAGGTCAAGTTCCCCTGTGGCCTGTGGAGAGGACCATGGTGAAGCAGGTTGTCCCCCTGCAGCCCATGGTGTACCATGGCTGAAAAGGTTTCCGTGCTACAGCCCGTGGAGGAGACCACAGTGCAGCAGGCGGATGTGGCCTGAAGAAGGCTGTAGCCTGTGAAGAAGACCTGCTGGAACAGACACTGGACTGGATCTGTAGGCTGTGGAGAGGAGCCCACGCAGGAACAGGCAACCTGGCAGGACCTGCTGCCCATGGGGGACCCAGGTTGAAGCAGTTTGCTCCTGATGGATGGACCCTCTGTTACAGACCCCTATTTGGAGCAGCTGTTGAAGAGATGCTGCCTGTGGGCAGCCCATGCTAGATCAGTTTGGGAAGGACTGCATCCTATGGGAGGAACCCTACATTAGAGCAGGGGAAGAGAGTGACTTTGAAGGAGCGGCAGAGACAAAGTGCTATAGACTGACTGCAGTCCCCATTTCCCCATTCCCCTGCACCGCCTGGGGAGAGGAGATTGAAGAGGGTGGATGGGGGAAAGGTGTTTTTGGTTTCATTCATTTGCATCTCACTTCTCTAGCTTGTTAGAAATAGGCAATACATTTTACTATCTCCCCACTCTCAGTCTGTTTTGCCTGTCATGGTAATTGTTGAGCGATCTCCCTGTCCTTACCTCAAAACGTGAGCCCTTTGCATCATATTTTCTCCGTCTTTCCCTTTGAGGACCAGGAGTGAGAGAACGGTTGTGGTGGAGCTTGGCTGCCCACCCAAGTAAAACCACCACAGAAATGAAAAGATTTCAAGGTCCAAGAAGGTTCAGGGAACCAAGACAATACTATATCTATTAAAACCATACACAGAATTTCTAAAATTTTCTGGAGTGAATGATATCTTAGAAAGAGTTGTGTTATCATTTGATACTAAGTTGCAATACTCTGGCAATATGTAACTATTTCCTGGCTAGAACAGTTATTTCTAATTCTAATATTATAGTTGTCTAAAAATTGGTGCTCAATAACTGGACTGCTATTTCTGTTTTCCCTTCAAAGTTAAACAGCTACCCTCTCCTTTTTGTTGTGTACATACACATATGAGAAATATATTCATCTAGAATACATCTCTCAGTCCTCTCTTTTTAAGATAGAGAACTTAATCTTTAGAGATCTTGCACTTTAAGGCTGTCTTGATTCTATTTTCAGGATAAAATCTCTGTCTTCCATCCCTGGCAAAAAACTCCATCCTTAAACCTCATGCCTGAATGAATAATCATCATTCATGTATGCTGCAGATCTTAAATTGCTGCTATTTTAAACATGGAGACATGTAAAAATTAATGTATATGGCAAGAAAATCACTGAAAAGACTGCAAACTACTTGGGTAGCTATTACAATAACACATCATTTTACTTCATTATAGTACTACTGACACTTTTTATTATAATCATAACAGTAACTAAATAGTTCACAATTACTTCTGAGAGTTTAAAAAAAAAAAAAAAGAGCAAATACAGCAATTTCTTTAGTAATCATAACCCTTAAATCTAGCTTCAGTTTAGAAGCAGTGACATCTACAAACGGAACAGTAGGTAAGGTAACTACAGAAATGATGGATCTTTGAAAGTGAGAGGACAGACAAAAAAGATGAGAAATATAAAAACATATTCAGTAGCTGAACAAAACAAGGCCAAGTGCCGGGTCATGCACCTCGGACACAACCCCAAGCAGAGCTACAGGCTGGAGATGAGTGGTTAGAATGCTGCCTGGCAGAGAAGGACCTGGGAGTATTGGTTGATAGTTGGCTGAATATGAGGCAGCAGTGTGCTCAGGTGGCCAAGAAGGCCAACAGCATCCTGGCTTGTATAAGAAGCAGTGTGGCCAGCAGGGCTAGGGAAGTGATTGTGCCCCTGTACTCAGCTCTGGTGAGGCTGTACCTCGAGTACTGTGTTCAGTTTTGGGCCCCTCGCTACAAGAAGGACATGGAGGTGCTCAAGTGAGTCCAGAGAAGGGCAACGAAGCTGGTGAGGGGTCTGGAGAACAAGTCTTACGAGGAGCAGCAGAGGGAGCTGGGCTTGTTCAGTCTGGAGAAGAGGAGGCTCAGGGGTGACCTTATCGCACTCTACAGGTACCTTAAAGGAGGCTGTAGTGAGGTGGGGGTTGGTCTGTTCTCCCACGTGCCTGGTGACAGGATGAGGGGGAATGGGCTAAAGTTGTGCCAGGGGAGGTTTAGGTTGGATATTAGGAAGAACTTCTTTACTGAAAGGGTTGTTAGGCATTGGAATGTGCTGCCCAGGGAAGTGGTTGAGTCACCATCCCTGGAGGTCTTTAAAAGATGTTTAGATGTAGAGCTTAGTGATATGGTTTAGTGGAGGACTTGTTAGTATTAGGTTAGAGGTTGGACTGGGTGATCTTGGAGGTCTCTTCCCACCTAGATGATTCTGTGATTTGTGAAATTGTCCTAATTGTCCTCAGATACGTTGGTATGTATTATCAGTTGACGTAAGGCAAGGAAAGCTGGCAAGGAATTCCCAGACAAAATAGAATGTTGCTTTTAATGTTTTTCTATCACAGAATCACAAATAATTTAGGTTGAAAGGGAACCCTGAGATGGGTCTTACAGTCCAGTACTCCACTTTGCAGAAACTACTTGCATTGGGTGACAGGTAGTTTGCCTAGTAAATTTTGGATGGAGGCAATTAGAACAAGGAACTCTGGGTATTCCAGTTTACAGGGCCTGTTTATCAGAAAAGCCTTTGATATAGTGAGGTTTCTTAGATTTTCCTAGAAGCTTGGAAACCCTAAATATCACAGCTGAACAAGGAGACTAAGGTATGGCCAAACTCCATTTTAATTTCAAATTTTGAAATCAAATTTTTCCTCTGTTTAAAGATAGGGAGTTTCTACAATTTCAGATTGGATTTGAAAATGGAATTATTCACTACCCCTCCAAATTTCCTGTGCAAACCAGGTTTTCTGTTTGATAGAGTCTCAATGTTTTCTACTTTTTCTGCTACCAAATATGACAATAAATACAGATTTGTTATTAATTTCCTTATATGTCCTTACGTACATGAATCAAAGTATTCAAAGAATCAAATCATAGCATACTAGAAACATAGAAGATTCTGAGCTGGAAGAGACCCACAAGGATTATGGAATCCAGCTCCTGGCTCCACACAGGACCACCTGAAAACTAGACCATATATCTGAGAACATTGTCCAAACTCTTCTTGAACTCTGACAGATTTGTTGCTAAGATCACTTCCCTGGGGAGCCTATTCTGGGGCCCAAATGCCCTCACAATGAAGAACCTTTTTCCTAATATCCAGCCTGAATCTTCCCTGACAAAGCTTCATGATGCTTCCACAGGGCCTATCATTGTCACCAGAGGGCAGAAAGCATCACCTCCCCCTCACTCGTAAGGAAGCTGTATGCTGCCATGATGTCTCCCCTCAATCTCCTGTCCTGTAGACTGAACAAACCAAGTGTCCTCAGACACTCCTCATACATCTTCTTAGGAAAAATCCCTTCTGAATTCCTGTGACTTTTTTTTTTTTTTTCTATGTAAAAATGCTCCTGTTTAGTTTCAAAAAACATACATGTGATACCCAAACCCAAATAGCCTCTAGAGAATATCATCTCAGATTTGGTAGATCAGTTTAACCTTGACACTTTAGATAACCAAAATTTTGGATATTTTCCAACTTAAATGGAGAGCTGCAGCTCTAACATTTGGAAATTATCACTTGACCTCTAGATATTTTTTAAGGAAAGATACAATCAGCCTGGGTAAAGGTAAGTCCAGACAGATTCTAAGATTCTGCTCTGTCACGTTGATGTAAAACTTTCTGTCAACCAATGACAGTAAAAGTAATATTTACTGGGTTTTGGGATCTGAAGAAAGCATGCATTAGGCTTTAGAATTTCTTAACTATTTTAATTTATGCATTTTGGTTTCTTTGTTACCATGCAAATAATGTGTTTGGATTTTGTGAGCTTTTCATGGTAAATGCTTGACCAATATTAATGATACAGAATCATGGAATCATCAGTTCATCTAGGTTGGAAGACCTTCAAGATCGCCATGTCCAACCATCAATCTGAGCTACCAAGTTCCAACACTAAACCATGTCCCTTAGTACCATATGCACGTCTTAAATACCTGTAGGGATAGGGACTCCTCCACTTCCCACAGCAGCACTTTTCTGTGCTTGAAATATGTTGCATCTGGAATGAAAATTCTGTCAAGTGTGCTAAAATACCTTTTTAACTGATGCTTAACTAAGTTTCTGCACTACTTGGCACTACGGATTGATCTGCAAATTTTAAGTGAAATTCAGCTACAGTGATTCTGAAAACATACTGGCTGGACAGCTGGGCCCAGAGAGTGGTGGTGAACAGAGTGAAAGGTCACCAGTAGTGTTCCCCAGGGGTCAGTGCTGGGGCACATCCTCTTTAATATCTTCATTGAGGATTTGGATGAGTGAATTGAGTGCACCCTCAGTAAGTTTGCAGATGACACCAAGTTGGGGTAAAGTGTCAATCTGACGAAGGGTAGGAAGGCCCTGCAGAGGGACCTGGGCAGGATGGGTCGATGGGCAGAAGCCAATGGGATGAGGTTCAACATGGCTAAGTGCCGGGTCCTGCACTTTGGCCACAACACCACCATGCAGCACTACAGGCTTGGGGCAGAGTGGCTCGAAAGCTGTGCAGAGGAAAAGGATCTAGGGGTGCTAATCGATGCTCACCTGAACATGAGCTGGCAGTATGCCCAGGTGGCCAAGAAGGCCAACAGGATCCTGGCTTGTATCAGGAATAGTGTAACCAGCAGGACCAGGGAGGTGATTGTTCCCCTATACTCAGCTCTGGTGAGGCTGCACCTTGAGTACTGTGTTCAGTTTTGGGCCCCTCAGTACAAGAAGGACATTGAGGTCCCGGAATGTGTCCAGAGAAAGGCTACGAAGCTGGTGAAGGGTCTGGAACACAAGTCCTATGAGGAGTGACTGAGGGAACTGGGTTTGTTTAGTCTGGATTAGAGGAGGCTCAGGGGAGACCTTATTGCTCTCTACAACTATCTGAAAGGAAGTTGTGGGAAGCTGGGGTTCAGCCTCTTCTCACAGATAACTAGTGATAGGACTAGAGGGAATGGCCTCAAGTTGTGCCAGGGGAGGTTTAGGTTAGAAATTAGGAGACGTTTCTTCTCAGAGTAGTGAGACATTGGAACGGGCTCCTCAGGGAAGTGGTGGTGTCACTGTCTGTTGGGGTGTTCAAGGGAAGGTTGGATATATAGTGCTCAGACACATGGTTTAGTGGCTGATATTGGTAGTAGGGTGATGGTTGGACCAGATGATCTTGAAGGTCTCTTCAACCTTAATGATTCTATGATTCTATGATTCCATGATATGCTGAGATAATCCTAATGACAAACCTTACTGAATGTCAGAGTAAAGTGATTATGTAAGAATAACATTCATTAAAAAATGTTACTAGTACTGCTGAACGCTTTGTCAAACACTCACTATTCATCTAGCCAATTTGGTTCAGTGAACTTATTGTTCTCTTCAGTTTGTTAGTAATAGAAGAAGAAATAATACAATATTGTTTAGTATGTTACATTTGCGATGTACTGTTCCGAGGCTGCGCTTGGAAGATACAAAATATATGTGCAAGGGTAACATGAGAATGCACCAATTCATGATGAGGAGTAAGGAGGATTAAAAGAATGCTCAATTTGCAAGACATCTAGATAACTGGGGCTTCTTGGACTCTGGGAACTGGGTCAAACCAACCTTGCGGTTTGGACTGAGACCAAGGGCTCAGAGAGCATGCGTGAAAAGGAAAGGTTAAAAAGTTCAACTCTGATGAAGACATCTTACTTCATCCCGACGACCACCCGGACGACCACCAGAGAGTAATACGCAAGCGCAGAAGGACTGATAAGATAATTAGCATACGAAGCGAGGCTAGGCGGAGCTAGGAAATGAATATGCATAGATGAGTTGTGAAACCTAATGCATGTGTAGTATCTTAGGAGATAAAAGAGAACTAAGAGAACAAATCAGACGAAGTTAGATTTGGGCAGGCATGCCCCTAACTTCCAGCGCCTAATAAAGCACCTTCATATAATCACTTTGTGGATTATGTGTCTTCATGAACGCTAACATTTTGGCGACCCAGGTGGGACCTTGCGGGCACTGCTGAGGCGGCTCGCGAACTGATCACGCTCCAGCCGGCACCGAGGAGTTTCTCCGGGAGCCATCGGCCGTGACCGACCCCCGCTGCTCACAACGTACCTCTGAAAGGGTAAGAAAAAGGTGCTGTCTGGTAATCGGTACCGATCTGCTCTGGGAGCCTGCCGGTCAGACGCGGCGAAAGCCACGCACGGTTGGGCTAGGGAATTCCCGTGGTAAGCCTAGGCGCCGTCCGTCAGACAGTCGCGAAAGCGCTGCAGGTTCGGCATCAGTGGTCTGGTTTTGCTGCAGGCTCAGCATCTGGTTCGGTTCGGTAAAAGCTATAGCTGATAATGGAAAAACTTAAAAGTATTCTGGGCGGTAATGCTTCGGTACCGCGATCCTCCCCTTTGGGCTGTTTATTAGCACACTGGAAGGAGGGGTGTTTCGGGCAGGAGTTACAAAAGGGTAAACTGGTTGATTACTGTAATGTTTGGTGGCCACAGTATGAACTAGAAGATCAAGAAAGTTGGCCAGAAAACGGAACCTTACAGTACAATACTATCTTACAATTAATGTTATTTTGTGAGCGAGAGTGCAAGGGGCCTCTCTGTGTGATTGCGTGATTGTGTTGTGAGTGAGACGCAGCATCGCTGCGAAGCGAGTGCGGAGTTCCGATCCGCGGTTCCGTATCCTCCGCGAGGGGAGCGGCCGGAGATGAACGAAGCGCATGACAGACCGAAAAGAAGTGCTGCTTTATCCAAATGTTGATTGGTGGTGCCCAATACACGGGCCCGGTGGTGCATCTTGCAATCCTATTTCGTTTTTAAATGTTTTGAGTGTGACAAGGAGGAAGGTGGGAGCATTATCTAAGTAACAGTTTAAAAGTTTCGGTATATTTGCGGTGGTGTTTGGTCGGTTTCCCAAGTATCGGGGGAGGGGGGCTGACTGATTATCAAAGTGGTAGAATGGAGAGTCACTTCTTTGGTGGTTCGGGCCTGAGCCCTGGGAATTTGGTAAGAAGGGGGAGAGCGAATTTATTTAGGCCTCAGTACCTTTTAAACCCCCATCTTGATGGATACACAGGAGTGATTCCTTGTTTTGTGTAGGCTTACTAACAAAGTGCATGAGAAAAATTAGCATTCGGCTTGAAATTCGGCCTTGTTGAAATGTAAATTTTGTGGAAAAGGTGGTATTGTTTGTCTAGAAGACGGAAGGCTGAGTGCTTCAGGTGTTTTTCCGAAGTCCTGTGGATTTACGATTGGAACGGGGCTCATTAATAATCTGAAATAGTGAAGTTTGTATGTGGAGTTTAATCCCAGAGAATTGGGACATTTGAGAAGACTAGGAAAACATAGTAAAAACCTGCAATAAAAAGCGTGGAAATTGAAACAAGGGACAGTAATTAATATAAATAAATAAAAGGGAATGGGAAATCAAGGAAATGGGTAATATCCAAAACAAAGACATTTTAAAGAAAGACTCCTTGGGTGTATATTGGCACATTGCAAGGATATTGTCGGAAGGGGGAGTGGGGGGGGCGCGGAAAGCAAGAGGATTTCCACTAAGTATTGCAATCAATTGTGGCCACTGTATAAACTAAATGGCCACTTTATGGATCAATCGACTATAACAGTGTCTTGCAATTAATGTTGTTTTTGAGGAGAGAAGGAAAATAGGATGAAATGTTGTATACTGATATGTTGTTTCAGCATCTTGGAGGGAAAAGGTATGGAATTAAGTTGGCCCCTGACTGAGCCTTTGGTGTTGGCATTAGAAAAGTACAGGCTGGAGGAAGATAAAGGAAGTGTTAAAAGGGTTGTTGAAGGTGTTAAAGGCTGTGTGGCATGCAGTATTTAACAGAGCTGTTTGAAGTTGAATGAGCAGGGGAAGAGGATGTAGGAATGTTAATAGTTCCGCCTCAACCCGAGGCTGAGATCTCAAAATCGCGGTGTGAGCCCTCTGGGGCGGAGGGACCATGATGGGTCCGGGAGAGAGTTGTCATGGAAACAGAAAAGCAGCTAACTCTTAAAACAACCTGAGTTCCTGTGTAAGCTCAGATTGCCAATGGGACCGCTCAGGGAACTTTCAACCATTGCATTCCCCTGACTGACCCCTCCCCCCGCCCCCGAGACCCTTACCACCCCGGAAATTATGTAAATACCAAAATATGGTTAAATTGGGAATTGAGAATCTGTTCCAACAAGGTCCAAAAGAAAACCCTATGGAATTTTTGAATTTTTGGACCAACTTTGAAATGCAATGGAAAAAAAAAAAAAAAAAAAGACAGAAAATTTGGACCTGGCTTCAGAAAACAAACAGAGGCAATTGGCTAGCCTCTTTCTAGGGCAATCGGCCCCTGATATCAGAAAGAATTTGTCTTAGGCTGCAGGATAAACTTACAACAGTCAGAAATGACGGGGACCTGGGGCATCTACCCTAGCAGGTCCACTAGTTGAAATAAAGCTAGGAAACGAAGACAGAGGCTTGAATTTTTTGTTGTTGTTGGTTACTGGAGCTTCTTTCTCTGTGTTAATTAGTCTGTAAATGTAATAGGAGCAACATATTCAGTGTTAAATAGTTTAAAAGGACGACTGGGAACTAAGACAACTACAATAATTGGAGCCACAGGGAAAGAGGAGGAACGGCCATTCTTACAACCCCTTGATTTGCGTTTTGGGGGTAAGGAACTAACCCATGAATTTTTGTATGTACCAGAATGCCAGATTCCACTCTTGGGACGGGATCTATTAGCTAAATTAGATGCAACAATAACCTTTGAGGATGGAGAATTAATAATGAAGGTACCTGAGTCCAAAGTAGGACAAATCCTAATGATCAAAGATAAACCCTTTGTTAATATTCCAAGAGAAGTAGAAAATGCAGTTATACCAACAGTATGGGAAACAGATATACCAGGGAAGTCGAAACTGGCACAACTGGTAAAGGTGGAATTAAAGGAAGGAGCCAAACCTGTTCGAATCAAACAATATCCACTTAAGATAGAAGCTAGGCAGGGGACAGTGAAAATTATTGACAAATTTCTCAAACATCAGATTCTGGAAGAATGTAAATTGGAATACAATACTCCAATTTTTCCAGTAAGGAAGCCGAATGGTGAGTATAGATTGGTACAAGATCTTAGAGCAATAAATGAAATAACAAAGGACATTCACCCGGTAGTGGCTAATCCTTACACATTGTTAACATCTGTGAGAGAGAAATATAAATGGTTTACTGTGATAGATTTAAAGGATGCCTTCTTTTGCATACCTCTTGATAAAGATAGTAGAAAATTATTTGCCTTCGAATGGGAAAATCCTCAGAGTGGACGAAAGACACAATTAACTTGGACAAGACTCCCACAAGGCTTCAAGAATAGCCCGACCCTCTTTGGAAGCCAGCTGGCCAAGGAACTGGAAATCTGGACAACGCAAGGACAAATACAGGTACCCAGAAGTCAGTATTTGCTGTTACAATATGTAGATGATATTTTGATTGCTACAGAGAATGAGTCGGTCTGCACCCAAATAACCATCGAAATTTTAAATCAGTTGGGAATGGGTGGTTATAAAGTTTCAAAGGAAAAAGCACAAATAGTTTGCTCAACTGTAACATATTTGGGGTGTGAGATTTCCCAGGGACAAAGAAGTCTGGGTGTCAATAGGATAAAAGCTATATGCACCATCCCAGAACCTCAAAATCTCCATGAGCTAAGGGCCTTCTTAGGAATGGCTGGCTGGTGCAGATTATGGATAATGGATTATGGACTCATAGCTAAGCCCCTTTATGAAGCTCAGAAGGCACAGGATTTTATTTGGGGAAAAGTACAGAAAGAAGCTTTCAAGAAACTTACAGATGCCTTAATGAAGTCACCAGCTTTGGGCCTACCAGATTTATCAAAAGATTTCCAGTTATTTGTATATGAAAGACAACGACTAGCACTAGGGGTACTAACCCAGCGACTGGGAAGCTGGAAAAGACCTGTGGGATACTTTTCTAAGCAGTTGGATGCTGTAAGTGCAGGATGGCCCTCATGTTTGCGGGCAGTAGCGGCAACAGTTCTCTTAATCCAGGAAGCAAGGAAACTTACCGTGGGAAAACGTATTGAAGTTTTTGTACCACATATGGTAACAACTGTTTTAGAACAAAAGGGGGGCCACTGGCTATCACCCAGCCGAATGATGAAATATCAGGCAATACTAACTGAACAAGATGACGTAACCTTGAAAACAACTAACCTGTTAAATCCAGCAGTATTTCTAGGAACTGTTCCAGAAGAAGGACCGTTGGAACACAATTGTGTGGAAATAATCGAACATACCCATGCCAGCCGCGAGGATTTGAAGGATGTACCCCTTGAAAGGTATGACTGGGAACTTTTTACTGATGGTAGTAGTTTTGCGGAGAATGGAACACGATATGCAGGGTATGCAGTAACAACCCTGAAGACAGTAATCGAAGCAAAACCTTTACCACCTGAAACATCAGCACAGCGAGCAGAACTGACAGCCCTAACTCGAGCACTGGAACTGAGTAAAGGAAAGATGGTAAATATTTGGACAGATTCAAAGTATGCTTTTGGAGTAGTCCATGTTCATGGAGCATTATGGAAAGAAAGAGGGCTGTTGTCCTCACAAGGAGCCAATATAAGCTATCAAGAGGAGGTGTTAAATTTGATAAATGCGGTACAAAAACCAAAACAAGTGGCTATTATGCACTGTAAAGCTGATCAAGGAGGAACCTCAAAAATATCAGAAGGGAATCGGCTGGCAGATCGAGCAGCTCGACAAATTGCTCGGGAGGTGTGGAATGTAATGGCTTTGGTACCACTCAAGGTAGGCCCCACTTGTCTTAATCTTCCCAAGGAACCAAGATATTCACCAGAGGATGAGAAATTAGTACATCTCCTAAAGGCCCGAAAGAACTCTGATGGACGGTATGTAACCGCTACGGGCCAGGTAGTAATACCCCCCTTGGTGATGCGAGAAATACTTCAGACAAGACATAATGAGTGTCACTGGGGTGCAGAGGCAATGGTAACATTTTAAAACGTAGCATCATCTCTACACATATGTTAACAATGGCAAAATCAGTAATGTCAAAGTGTGAGATTTGTCTGAAAAATAATCCAGTAGCAAGAAAACATGCTGAAATGGGAAGAGTTAGAGTAGGAATAGAACCAGGAGATTACTGGCAAGTTGATTTTGTAGAGTTACCTAGGACTAGGGGATGTAGGTATTTGTTAGTAGGGGTTGACACCTTTTTCAGATGGCCAGAAGCCCTTCCCTGTCGCACCAATCAAGCTAAAGAGACAGTAAAATGGTTACTGCGGGAAATCATTCCGAGGTTTGGGGTACCATTAGGAATATCCTCGGATAGGGGGCCGCACTTTGTTTCATCTGTGGTTAAAGACGTAAGTCGGCTATTAGGAATTTCTTGGAATTTACATACTGCATGGAGACCCCAATCTAGTGGACAGGTAGAAAGGATGAACCAAACTCTAAAGGGACAGATCAGTAAAATCTGCCAGGAAGCCAAAATACAATGGCCACAAGCTTTGCCTATAGCTTTACTGAGAATAAGGATAAAGCCAAGGAGTGGAATGTCAGTAAGCCCATGCGAGATTACGTATGGAAAGCCTTATGAATCCCCAGAACCAAATCCTAATATGCATATAACAGGGAGCCAGGATGTTTATATATTGTCTCTTGGTAAAACTTTAGCTCAACTTCAAAGTGTTCTGGTGTGGAACCGACCGTTGGCACTGGAAAATCCTGTCCACGACATTCAGCCAGGTGACCGAGTGTACATTAAAAACTGGAATGAAGAACCCCTGAGAGAACGGTGGGCCGGACCTTATCAAGTATTATTGACTACTTTTACAGCTGTAAAGGTAGAAGGGGTGGATGCTTGGATTCATTATACTCGGGTGAAAAAGGTTCCCGAATTTTGGTCAGTGCGAGCAATCGGAGATACAAAACTACAGATGAGGCGCGTATAACCATACAATGTTGGGGTTCTTAACAACAGTAACGATAACAGTAATTGTTTTGTGTAAATACCTTGTAATTGGGTTCCTAGAAATACCAGGAAGATATAAGAAAGAGGAAATATTCAAAGGAGAAAATGTTACTTTGGAATGTGGAATGCACAACGATAAACCAATAACAATTAGCTCTCTACAGGTGGTCTGGGAAAAAAATAAATGACTCTGGACAGAGCCAGGAAATATACATAGACACAACCAGGGACAATACAGGATTGAAGGCTGGATGGAAGGGGAAGGCGTACGTAAGTATAACCATAGAATTGGGCCAACAAGTGAGAGGAGCTACCACCTTAACCCTGTTTAGTGTTACTAAAGTCAACAAAGGAAACTACCGGTGCGTGGTAACACATGAAAATAGCACAGATTACGGGATAAGAGAGATATTGGTATATCCGAAATTGGATAAAGGAATATTGGTAGCCCACTGAAAAGGATCTAGAAGAAGAAGAGAGGGCCAGGCACCATGGACACAAGTGGTACAGATCCCACCTAGGCAACCATCAGAGAATTTACTGGTAGGATTGATTAAAGATTTTGCCATAATGAAAGGAACTGATAGAATTACTGCTTGTTTGCCCATCCCAAAAGCAACGGGGGACCCGCTTGAGTGGGGTATAATAACCTCCCCACTGCCCCAAGTAAAAGGAAATTAAACAATTCAATGTAAAGAAGTGAAAGTTCTAGAGAGGATAAATGTTACACAATACTATAGGAAACTGAGCCCCCCAACATCAAGGTCTGAATGTGAAAAGAAGAACTACCATTTCATAACAATAGGCAGATTTAAGAATGTGGGACAGTGTTATTACGACGAACTACGTGTAGTAGAAGGAGTTAGAGAAAAGATTGTTTGGGAATGTCAAGAGAAAAATAAGCCAAAAGGAATGAAAGGGTGGGATAGTGATTGGACAGTAAGTTTATTGCAGAAATTCCAGTATGGAGGGAATACATCATGGTGTATTAAATGGCAGGGGAAGCAGAATGGAACTGATCAGTTTTATACAGTAAGCCGGGTTGACAGTAGTGGTAGACAAGAGTCAACAAAGGTAGCTTGGTGGACTTGTGAGAAGAAATATACTTGCGACAGTAATAATGAAGATATCAAGCACTTACTTCCGGTATTGATAGCTCTTAGGGCAGGATGTGCTTGCCAAGGAATTAAGTACAATTTGGAAAGAAATAGCCAGGCTAGTCAAGTCGCAGTGGATTGTAGCTATAGTACCATAAAAAGTCCAGGACAATTTGTATGGGCAGCCAGTAATGGAACTTGGACTACACACCCGCCGATAGATGGGGAAGTAAAAGAAATAACTCTAGGACTCCCTCCCCACACTGCGTCCAATATGGAAAAAGTCTCCTTTTAAGGGAAAGTTGGAAACCCTACAAATTAGTAGGGCAAAAAGAAGTTTAGAAGAAGGGGCAGATGAAGATATATGGCATGAACCCTCGGATGGAGTAAAATTCAGTTGGGCGTTAGAATCTCTATTTGCACAGGTAGCTACTTATCGAAATAGGGAAATGATTTATAAACTTACAGGACAAGTGAGTAGGCACAAGAGCCACGAAAGAAGGCTTTAGAGACCTTAATATCCAACTACAATCTACAACTAAAATGGTGCTACAAAATCGATTGGCATTAGATACACTGTTATTAAAGGAACATGGAGTATGTGGATTTCTAAAAGATCATATTGATCATTGCTGCATCCACATTTCAAATGTGACTATTGATGTAGAACATGTCATAGAACAACTGGCTTGAGTGGAACAAGATGCAGAACAGGAAGAGAAAGATATGACAACAAGCTGGTTGGATAAAATTTTTAGTGGATGGAATATTAGTAATTGGGTTAAGTCCTTACTGGAGACAATAATTATATTGGTGATTGTAGGGGTACTAATTTGGTTAACATTTATAATGCTGAAAAGTCTGATTCTAAGGAAGACAACCTGGAACCGGACAGTGATGCAAACTATTGCTCAGCAAATGGAACCACATCCTCAATATCCTCCACCGGCATCTAACAACTTTGGATTTCAGAGAAAGAATCTGAGGAACCCAGGAGGTGAAATTGAATGAAAACCGAATAGACAAGATCAGTTTCAGATCAAGTGAACCCAACCAGAAGGGTGACCGTAACATAAAGCAGAAGTGGTGGACTTATGAAATGTTGTGACAATCCTAATCTTTGTAATTTCCTTGATTCTTAATGATGTAATTTTCCATGATTATATTATTGGTGAGCACTGAGTGTAAAATATTTTAGTTAGTTAGTGAAAGCATTTGCCCTCCTCGAAAGGAGTGAAATGCTTTCAAAGGGGGGAAATGTTAGTAATAGAAGAAGAAATAATACAATATTGTTTAGTATGTTACATTTGCGATGTACTGTTCCGAGGCTGCGCTTGGAAGATACAAAATATATGTGCAAGGGTAACATGAGAATGCACCAATTCATGATGAGGAGTAAGGAGGATTAAAAGAATGCTCAATTTGCAAGACATCTAGATAACTGGGGCTTCTTGGACTCTGGGAACTGGGTCAAACCAACCTTGCGGTTTGGACTGAGACCAAGGGCTCAGAGAGCATGCGTGAAAAGGAAAGGTTAAAAAGTTCAACTCTGATGAAGACATCTTACTTCATCCTGACGACCACCCGGATGACCACCAGAGAGTAATACGCAAGCGCAGAAGGACTGATAAGATAATTAGCATATGAAGCGAGGCTAGGCGGAGCTAGGAAATGAATATGCATAGATGAGTTGTGAAACCTAATGCATGTGTAGTATCTTAGGAGATAAAAGAGAACTAAGAGAACAAATCAGACGAAGTTAGATTTGGGCAGGCATGCCCCTAACTTCCGGCGCCTAATAAAGCACCTTCATATAATCACTTTGTGGATTATGTGTCTTCATGAACGCTAACAAGTTCACAAAGTGTGCTTCTGAAATGAACTAGTGAACTATTTCCACATGCATCAGGTGTTCTCTAACTCTCCATTTGCATGGAGAAATATTGAGATTGGCTTGTTTATATTAATATAAACATATGTTATGAGGGAAGGTTGTAATTACTGATGTGTTCTAATTTAATTTAACTGTGTGCATAAGTAGTCTCTGGTTAAAGAATGGTTCTACTATTAAAACAATTATTTGAGTCCCCACATAAAATATTGCATAAAACGGTTTTCAAAAGCCATATAAGTATATGTCACTTATATCACTATCTATCTATCTATATAAACTTCATACACCATTGATATTTTTATAACCCCATCAGTGATACATAAGGCCAAATAAAATCTCTCTCTCTCTCTATTTTTTGGTTTGTTTTGGTTGTTTGTTTTTGTTGTTGTTTGTTTGTTTGTTTGTTTGTTTTTCTTCAAAGTAGGGCTGTCTTCCTTATGTTCTGTTCTGAAGTAGAACTACTCCAACAATAGCTATGGCTTGAAAAATTCTAATTTATTCATTAACCTTAGACATAACAGACTCTGTGTGATTTCTAGGATTCCTTGGTATCAAATGGCTATCAGGATTTTGTACTGTCCTTGTTTCAGTTAGGATAGAGTTACTTTTCCTCCTAGTAGCTGGTAGGGTGCTATGTTTTGGATTAGGATGAGAAGCATGCTGATAACATGCTGATGTTTTAATTGTTGCAGAGCAGTGCATACACCAAGCCAAGGACTTTTCAGCTTCTCGCTCTGTCCTGCCAGCGAGCAGGCTGGGGGTGCAGCAGGAGCTGGGAGGGGACAGACCCAGGACAGCTGACCCAAACTGGCCAAAGGGGTATTCCATACCATCTGACGTCGTGCTAAACAATATATAGGGGTGGCTGGTCGGGGTGGGGGGGCCGGCTGCTCGGGGATAGGCTGGGCATCGGTCAGCGGGTGGTGAGCAATTGCATTGTTCATCACTTGTTTCGTACACATTATTAGTAGTAGTACTATTACCATTATTATTATTATTATTATTATTAATTATTATTATTTTTCTGTCTTAATAAACTGTCTTTATCTCAACTCACAGGCTTCACTTTCCCGTTTCTCTCCCCCATCCCAGAGAGGGAGAGGGGAGGGTGAGCGAACGGCTGTGTGGTGTTTAGCTGCCCACCGGGTTAAACCACAACCACAAATTAGTTTTGTATCAAAGGTAATTCTTCAGAGGTATTTTCAAAGTATTATCCAATTATTAGTGTTATCATGCCTAACTTATCAAAGATAGCTTTCATAAATATACAGGTAGCCAAGAAACTACACTAAAGAAAAATATAATTGAAGCCATTTAAAGATATGTTAAATTTATGGTTGTTCATTTTGCCTATGGTAATTTAATTAATTTAAACCCCAAATGTTGGTTCAATGAATGTTGTGACTTCTCTCTTATAAAATTATATGCTCAACGATTTAGGTAGCAGATATATCAATAACGTGTAATCTTCTTTTCCCTATGTCCTTAATACAGAATTTGAGCATAAATACAGTATGACGCCGTAATGTCTTTGAAGGTGACACTTATGTATTGTAGATAGTTCTTCATAAAGCAAAAAGTACAGTATTTTGACTAAACTTAGATTTTCAGCAAAGGAGCCTGTACTATATTGCAGCAAATCAGATTTTAGAGTGCACTTACCCTAGGCTTTCATACAATGTGTAAAACCTATGTCTTATACAATAAAAACTCAGCCTTCTGTGTTGAACATTATGGTTTAAATTGTTTCACTTCTGAACACATTAAATTACAAGCAATAAAGAGATCAAAACTGATTTTTTCCTAAAGCAATTCAAATGCAATTCTGCTTGTTAACTACAGTTCAAATCTGCTTCACTACATAAAACTATGTTGAATCAAATATTCCTTGGCATTTTAGTTTCAAAGAACTTTCTACTTGACAAATAAAGGATTTGCTTAAATTTTCATCATAAACTGGGATTACCATACATTTTCCTTCTTCTCACTATTATAAAACTGTTGTCAGAACCCTACAATGTACCTACATGCTAGTACCATTGAAATGTAAAACAGGCTTAGCCAGGACTTCCTAAACCTAATCACCCTGGTTATATTTTCAGAATCTCACTTAGACTTTCCAGAATCCTGGCATTAAAATGATTGATCTAGAAAACAATCAATCAATCAAACAAACTAAAAAACTATTAAATGAAGAAGAAACCAAACAAATACAAACAAACATCACGAACAAACAACATAGCTTGTACACCTGTACTTTCAGTACCTGATGCAGATAGTCACTTAGATAGTCACTTAATGTTGTGGTTTAACCCAGCAGGCAAACCACCCAGATGTTTTTTCACTCATTGTCCCCACATCCTCCTTGTCCCTGCCAGTGGGATGTAGAAGAGAGTTGGAAGAAAATGGTAAAAACTCGTGTGTTGAGATAGGACAGAAAAGGAAGGTAATAATGATAATAATGACAACAACAGCAACAACAACAATAATAATAATAATAATAAATATGCAAAGCAAGGGATGAACACAATTGAATACAATTGCTCACCACTCACTGACTGATGCCCAGCTAGACCCCAAGCAGCAGTCCCTCAATGTTTTACTCTTCAGCATGATGCCCTATGGTATGGAATATCCCTTTGGCCAGTTTGTCTCAGTTGTCCTGGTCCCTCCCAGCTTTTTGTGCACCCCCAGCCTCCTCACTTTGCAGGGTAGCATGAGAAGATGAAAAGTTCTTGACTTAGTGCTAGCAATTCTCTGCAACAACTAAAACATCAGCGTGTTGTCAGCATTATTATCATCCTACATCCAAATATACTAGCTTCTAGGATGAGGAACAAGCAGAGGCATTTTTTTTTTTTTTTTTTTTTTTTCATAGAATCATAGAATGGCTCGGGTTGGAAGGGACCTTAAAGATCATCTAGTTCCAATCCCCCTGCCATGGGCAGGGATACCACCCTGGATCAGGTTGCCCGGGGCCTCACCCAACCTGGTCTTGAACACCTCCAGAGCTGGGGCATCCATAACTTCTTTGGACAACCTGTTCCAGTGCCTCACAGCCCTCTGAGTGAAGAATTTCCTCAAATCATCTAAACCAGCTCTCTCCTCTTTTAGTTTAAAACCATTCCTTCTTTTCCTGTCATTACCTGCCTGAGTTTTGCCTCAGTCTATAACAGTAATGACAGATTTTGGGCTGCAGTCCTCAGAGCTGACGGGCAGATTTGCAGGGCGATGACTGGGAAAGCAGTGGCTTTCCATTCATGATCACTGAAATTGTAAAGGACCACTTGTATCAGCTGAACGTTCAAAAATCCCTGAAGCCTGATGATGGGATTCATCTCAAAGTACTGTGGGATTTAGAGGATGTTACAGCTGGACACCTATATACAATTTACCAAAGGTTTAGAGTGTTTGGGAGGGCTCCTGCCAACTGGAAGATAACAAATGTTATACCCATCTACAAAAAAGGGCATGAGAGAAGACCCAGGAAACTGCAGATCTCCTAGTTTAACCTCACTCCCTGAAAAAGTTATGAAGATAAATCTTAGTCATGGAGTTAAAGTTATGGAGATAACTGAGGATATTGAAATGCAGTTAAAGAACAAAACAATTGTCAGACATAGCCTACATGGGTTCATTAAGCCTCATGACTTTGTCTCTTCAGGAGAGAGAGGCAGGGAAGAAGAGGATGTAGGATTGCCCTCTATGTTTGGGAAGGTCTTGACTGCATGCTTAATTATATTGATGAATGCCTCTGAGTCCAAGGAAATGCCAACAAGGGAGATATTGTGATTGGAGTATGTTATGTAGAGTACTCAATCAACATGAAGAAGCAGTTGAAATATACTATAAGCAGCTAGGAAAAGTGTTGCAATTGCTAGTGCTCATTCACATGGGAGACTTCAATTTTCCAGACGTCTGCTGGAAATGCAATAAAGTGGAGAAGAAACAGTAGGGCATTCATGGAATATGTGGAGGAAAACATTCTGATACAGGAGGTGAAGGAACGGACTAGGGAAGGTGTCCCACTTGTTTGCTAATAGGGAAGGTCTTGTGGGTGATGTGATGGTTGGAGGCTCTCTTGGGCCCAATAATCATGAGATAATGGAGTTCTCAATCCTTGGGAAAGTAGAGAGGGCAGTCAGCAGAACTGCTGCTTTAGATTTTTGGATGACAGATTTTGGCTTATTTAGGCACCTGGTTGACTGAGTCTCTTGGAAGGCATTTCTAAAGGGCAAATGAGTACAGGAAGGCTGGACATTCAAGAATGAAGCCTTGAAAGCACAGGAATAAGCCATCTGAAAGACGAGCCAACAGCAAGACAAGCCTGGCTAAAGAGAGAGCTTTTTCTGGAATTCAGGAACAAAAAGTGTTGATGACCTTTGGAAGAAGAGGATGACAGCTCAGGAGGACTACAAATATTTTGTGAGGTTATACAGGAGCAAATTAGAAGGAGCAAAAACGAGCTAGAACTTAACTTGGTTACTGCAGAAAAGACAATTAAAAATGTTTTCATAAATGCATGAACAACAAAAGGAGAACTAAGGAGAATCTTCATCCCATACTGAATGCAGAGAAAATACATTGATAAGTGAGTTACTTAATGCCTTTTTTTTCCTCAGTCTTTAGTAGTAAGACTAATTGTTTTGGGATACCCGGCCCACTGAGCTGGAAGACAGAGACAGGGAGCAGAATAAAGCTCCTATAATCCAAAGAGAAATGATTAGTGACCTACTTGAACACACAAATCTATGGGGCCAGATGGGATCCACCCAAGGGTACTAACAGAGCTGACAGAAGTGGTCACCAAGCCACATTCATGCTTCATCAGCAGTTCTGGCTAATCAAAATGTCCCAGTTGACTGGAGCTCAGCAAATGTGATACCCATCTACAAAAAGGGCAGGAAAGAGAGTCTGGGGAATTAGAAACTGACATTGGTAACAGGGCAGGTCATGGAGCAGACCATGTTGACTGCCACAGCAGCACGTGTCCAAGATAACCAAGCGATCAGACCTAGTCACCCTGGGTTTATGAAAGGTAAGTCTTGCTTGTCTAACTTGATCTCCTTCTATGGTAGTATGTCCCACTTAGCAGAAGAGGGAAAGGCTTTTTATGTTGTCTACTTGGACTTTAGCAAAGCATTTGGTAATTTTCAACTACGTTCTCCTGTAGAAACTGGTGGCTCATGGCTTGGATGTATATACTGTTTGCTTGGCAAAAAATGGCTGGATAGCTGGGCATATAGGGTTGTGAAGGGAGTTAAATGCAGTTGGTGGCAATCACAAGTGGTGTTCCCCAAGGCTAAGTACTGGGGCCAGTTTTGTTTAATATTTTTGTCAGTGATCTCAATGGGGGGATCAAGTGTACCCTCAGTAAGTCTGCAGACAATGCTGAGTTAGGTAGGACTGTTGAATTACTTTAGGGTAGGAAGGTTTTGCAGAGAGGTCTGGATAAGATATGCTGATGGGCCACATCCAGTCACATGACCTTCAACAAGGCTAGATGCCTGGTGCTACACTTGGGTTGCAACAATCCAGTGGCATCCACATACTTACATACTCAAACCGTGATTATTTATTACATGAACTGGGATATCTCATCTTCATGAAGAGCTGCTTTAATTTATGAAAAATTATTGCTACTCACATTAAGAGTATTTTCTTAGAATTATGATGTGCTTTACAGTTTCAAATCAGTTTAGGTTGATTTCTTAAATGAGTCATTTTCATATGTAATAAGTTTTTAATCTGTTGCTTCTTTTCTGTGGTCTGCAAGGGAATTAAATAGTAAAAATAAAATTCTCCAGTTGATTAAAAAAAATTATCTTATTTCTCACTCTCAAAAATTGAGAGATTTTTTTTTTTTCCCCTATGTTCCCAATGGGAACACAGAACATATTTCACATTATAGTGAAATCTGTCTATTATAACCCAGACATTTCAGAATATAAGCCCTTAGAACTTTATAGGAAAATGTAAAACTTGGATACAGCTGTTTCTCCACACAGTTCAGTGGCATTACCTTCAGGTGTCTCTACCAGTAAAGCTGTTAGAAGAAGAAGAAAGATCTCAGAAGGGACTGGGGTAAGAATCCAACAGAAATAAAAACTGAGCAACTGAGGAGTGACTAAGAAAGAGCTATGAGACAAAAAGGAAGTGAATCATAGAATCAAAGAATCACAATATCATAGAATATCCTGGATTGGAGGAGACCCACAAAAAACATAAAGTAGAACTCCTGGGTCCCCAAAGGACCACCCAAAAAATCTGAGCATGTATTTGAGAACATTGTCCAAACACTTCTTGAACTCTGGCAGGCTCAGTCTTGTGTACATTTCTCTGGGGATCCTGTTCCAGTGCCTGACCAACCTCTCAGTGAATAACTTTTTCCTAATGTCCAGCCTGAACCACCCCTGTCACAGCTTCAAGCCATTTTTATTTATTTATTTATTTTTCAAGCCAGTCTGTTGTTCCCTTCTTAGAGAGTCCTTGGAGACAGCTATGTTATTTTTCAGTGTTTCCTACAATTATGCTTAGTTGTTCAGTCTTCGATCATCTGTGTGGGCTGCCTTCCAGATGGGGAAGCACAATGCCTAAGCTTCGTGTTAGTCAGGGAATTTAGCCAAAAGTCTGAAACTGATAAATGGGAGCAGGGCCAACAAATTGTTGGCTTTTGATACACGATTTTTTTATTTTTTTTTTTTTGGGGGGGGGAGGGGGAGGGGGGAGCAAGCCAAGGAAGTCTTCATAGGAGTCCTGGGGCAAATCTACTGACTGTGTTCTAAATAATACTCTCAGTGTACTAATAGAGAAATGGAAGGACTGGTGAATTCATCTGTTTGTATCTTGGTGAAACTCCCAAAACACACAGATTTTTACAGAAGCTGTATATAATGGAGAATATGGATTAATGTCTCATTGTTATTTTGAATGCAATGTAAGGAGTGAGATCTTCCTGATAAGATTTGTTTATAATGCCCTGCTTTTTAGAAAGAATTTTGACATACCTATTTATTGTAGTGAATTGAACATAGGCATTCCTTTTTAAAATGACAAAAGCACCATTGTCTAAAACAAACCCTTTTGTCTGACATACACCAGAACTCCTTGTCCTGGTTTCAGTTAGGATGGAGTTAATTTTCCTCCTAGTAGCTGGTAGGGTGCTATGTTTTGGATTAGGATGAGAAGAGCGCTGATAACATGCTGATGTTTTAATTGTTGCAGAGCAGTGTTTACACCAGGCCAAGGACTTTTCAGCTTCTCGCTCTGTCCTGCCAGCAAGCAGGCTAGGGGTGCAGCAGGAGCTGGGAGGGGACAGACCCAGGACAGCTGACCCAAACTGGCCAAAGGGGTATTCCATACCATCTGACGTCGTGCTAAACAATATATAGGGGTGGCTGGTCGGGGTGGGGGGGCCGGCTGCTCGGGGATAGGCTGGGCATCGGTCAGCGGGTGGTGAGCAATTGCATTGTGCATCACTTGTTTCGTACACATTATTAGTAGTAGTACTATTACCATTATTATTATTATTATTATTAATTATTATTATTATTCTGTCTTAATAAACTGTCTTTATCTCAACTCACAGGCTTCACTTTCCCGTTTCTCTCCCCCATCCCAGAGAGGGAGAGGGGAGGGTGAGCGAACGGCTGTGTGGTGTTTAGCTGCCAGCCAGGTTAAACCACAACACTTCTGTATTTTACCTATGTATTACTGTATTGTTTTCTTCAGTCTAGTCTTGTAATTGATTTGAAAAAAAAGGAAGTTAAAGGGAAAATTCTATGTAGAATACAAAAAGATCTCCTCCCCCCTCCTCCCCCCCATTTTTCAGTAGTACAGTGACATTGAAGACAGTCCTATTAGAATCAAAAAGGTACTATTAGTGCTGTGATCAGCAATTTAACAGCAAAGAAAAACCTGCAAAGGTTTAGGTGTTTTACTGTTACACAAACGAGAAGGTAGTTGAGGAAAGCCTAAAATATTAAGTAACAGTTGTGCTCAAATATAAATTTAAATGTGTGCTAAAGTGTGAAGAGTGGTTTCACTCTTATTTCAAATAATAACACATTTTTCTCATCAGTAAGAGACATAATGTGATAATCCTGAGTCAAAACAACAGCTATCATTCAGCTGACATTTTGTGAAAGAAAAATCAATCTTTAAGATTTCTTCCCTTCAGTTAACATTTTCCCCTTTCACTCTCTATCAGCTTTACCTATGCCCTTTCAGAAGATATTTTCCTTTACAAAAAGTCCAACCTTACCAGATACCTCATCTGGGAAGTCCTCTGGTACAGATGAAATAGAATGTGTTGTAGTTGCTTTGTCATTCACTGCTGTAAAACAGAATTCCAGTAGCAATAAGGCCTAGAGCAACTAGGGAAACTAGTATGTCACTTTGGTTACTCACTTATAAGCTTCAGGTCCCACCTGAACTTTTCATAGACACATACAGGAGAGGATGATACAGTATCCTTTGAACTTTTCACATCCCTCAACATATACTGGTAATCTAGTATGAGGAAGAGTTAGTATGGACCAAAACTTGTGTAGTGAAAATGTAAAGGTTAATGAATCCATATAATTCTAACTCTACTGGACATGTCCAGATCCTGAGATAAAAATTATTTTTCATTCACTTTTTTTTCAGAGTATCCTTTAGTTTGGAAAAGACCTCTAAGATCACCAAGTCCAACCGTTAACCTAGCACTGCTGAGCCTACCACTAAACCATGTCTCTAATCACCACATCTTCACATCTTTTGAATATCTCCAGGAACTCAGCTACTTCCCTGGGCAGCCTGTTCCAATGCCTCACAACCTTTTCAGAGAAGAATTTGTTCCTAATATCCAGTCTAAACTTCCCCTAGTGCAACTTGAGGCCATTTCCTCTTTTCCTATTACCTGTTGCTTGGGAGAAGAGACTGACCCTCAGCACGCTACACCATTCTTTAAGGCAATCATAGAGCTCAATAATCATAGAATCATAGAATAACCCGAGCTGGAAGGGAGCCATAAGGAACATCGAGTCCAACTCCTGGCACCACACAGGTCTACCCAAAACTTTAGACCATGTGACTAAGTACACAGTCCAAACGCTTCTTAAATTCAGAGAGGCTTGGTGCAGTGACTACTTCCCTGGGGAGCCTGTTCCAGTGTGCGACCGCCCTTTCGGTGAAGAACCTCTTCCTGATGTCTAGCCTAAACCTCCCCTACCTCAGCCTGACACCATTCCCATGGTCCTATCACTGGTAATTAAGGAGAAGAGGTAGGCGCCTGCCCCTCCACTCCCTCTCGTGAGGAAGTTGTAGACTGCGGTGAGGTCTCCCCTCAGCCTCCTCTTCTCCAGGCTGAACAGGCCAAGTGACCTCAGCCGCTCCTCATATGTCTTCCCCTCTAGGTCCTTCACCATCTTCGTTGCCATTCTCTGGACACTCTCCAACAGTTTAATGTCCTTTTTGTACTGTGGTGCCCAGAACTGTACACAGTACTCAAGGTGAAGCCGCACCAGCGCAGAGTAGAGCGGGACAATCACTTCCCTCGACCGACTAGCAATGCCATGCTTGATGCACCCCTGGATACGGTTGGCCCTCCTGGCTGCCACGGCACACCGCTGGCTCATATTCAACTTGCCGTCAACCACAACCCCCAGATCCCTCTCTGCAGGGCTGCTCTCCAGCGTCTCATTGCCCAGTCTGTACGTATAGCCAGGGTTGCCCCATCCCAGGTGCAGGACCTGGCACTTGCTTTTGTTAAACTTCATGCGGTTGGTGATTGCCCAGCTCTCCAGTCTGTCCAGATCTCTCTGCAAGGCCTGTCCATGCTTATCCGAGTCCACAACTCCTCCCAGTTTGGTGTCATCAGCAAATTTACTCAAAACACCTTCTAGTCCTACATCCAAATCATTTATAAAAACATTGAAGAGGAGTGGCCCTAAAATGGAGCTTTGGAGGACCTCACTGGTGACCATCCGCCAGCCAGATGTGGCCCCATTTACCACAACCCTTTGAGCCCTGACCATCAGCCAATTGCTCACCCATTGTATGATGTTTTTGTTTAGCTGTATGCTGGACATTTTGTCCAATAGGATCCTATGGGAAACTGTGTCACAAGCTTTGCTGAAGTCCAAAAAGATCACATCATCTGGTTTCCCTTGATCAACTAGATGGGTGATCTTATCATAAAAGGAAATCAGATTTGCTAAGCATGACCTACCCCTCGTGAACCCATGTTGTCTGGGACGAATGACTGCATTGTCCCCCAGGTGCACTTCAATAACTTCAAGGATTCTCCGTATTCTCTTCTCCATAATTTTACCAGGCACTGACACGAGACTGACAGGCCTGTAGTTGCTAAGGTCTTCTTGAAAATTGGCACAACATTTGCCAGATTCCAGTCTACTGGGACCTCTCCAGATTCCCAAGACTGTTGAAAAATAACTGAGAGAGGACCCGCAATGATGTCAGCCAGCTCTTTAAGCACCCTGGGGTGAATCCCATCCGGACCCATGGACTCGTATGGATCCAGGTGGAGCAGCAAATCCCGCACACATTCAGGGTCAGTTGGGAGTTTATCATTCCCACTGCCATGGTCCTCCAGCTCAGGGTACCATGGGTCCCGAAGCTCATCATCAGTGTTGAAGTAGGAGGCAAAGGCGGCATTAAACGTCTCTGCTTTGCCTATATCCTTGTCTGTGAGGTGACCTTCCCCATCAAGTAGCGGACCTATGTTTTCTTTGGTTCTCCTTTTTCTATTCACATATCTAAAAAAAAACCCTTTCATTGTCTCCCACAGACTTGGACAGCTTCAACTCTAGTTGGGATTTGGCTGCACAAATGTTCTCCCTACAAATGCGAACAGTGTCCCTGTATTCCTTCCACGCTGCCTGACCCTGCTTCCAGCAGCCGTACATTTTCTTTTTTCACCTAAGCTCCAGTAGAAGATCCCTGGTCAGCCAGGCCAGCCTTCTGCTTCTGCCCTGCCTGCTTGACTTCCGATATTTTGGAATTGCCTGATCCTGTTCTTTTTGGAGGCAGTGCTTAAAGACTGACCAGCACTGATGGGCGTCCATGCCTTCAAAAGCAGTTTCCCACGGGACCTTGCTGGCTAGTTCCCTGAGCAGCCTGAAGTCTGCTTTCCCCACATCCAGGGCTGAAGTTTTGGTGGCAGTTTTCCTTCTGTCGCCAAAAATTTTAAACTCAACCACTTCATGGTCACTATGGCCAGGACGGCCACCAATTGCCATGTCCCCCACAAGACCCTCTATGTTCTCCAGCAACAGATCTAGGAGGGCACCCTTCCTAGTTGGCTCCCTTAGCACCTGCACTAAGTAGTTATCATCTAGTTGCTTTGTGAACCTCCTGGACTTGCCCGTATCAGCCATGTCGTGATCCCAGATGACATCTGGCAAGTTGCCAGCAGGTCTAGGGAAATGATTGTGCCCCTGTACTCGGCTCTGGTGAGGCCGCACCTTGAGTACTATGTTCAGTTTTGGGCCCCTCGCTACAGGAAGGACATGGAGGTGCTCGAGCGAGTCCAGAGAAGGGCAACCAAGCTGGTGAGGGGTCTGGAGAACAAGTCTTACGAGGAGCGGCTGAGGGAGCTGGGCTTGTTCAGCCTGGAGAAGAGGAGGCTCAGGGGTGACCTTATTGCTCTCTACAGTTACCTTAAAGGAGGCTGTAAAGAGGTGGGGGTTGGTCTGTTCTCCCACGTGCCTGGTGACAGGACTAGAGGGAATGGGCGAAAGTTGCGACAGGGGAGTTTTAGGTTGGATGTTAGGAAGTACTTCTTTACCGAAAGGGTTATTAAGCATTGGAACGGGCTGCCCAGGGAGGTGGTGGAGTCACCATCCCTGGAGGTCTTTAAAAGACGTTTAGATGTAGAGCTTAGCGATATGGTTTAGTGGAATACTTAGTGTTAGGTCGGAGGTTGGACTCGATGATCTTGAGGTCTCTTCCAACCTAGAAATCTGTGATACTGTGATACTCTGAAGTCCCCCATAAGGACAAGGGGAGTTGATCTCGAGGTATCTCTTAGTTCCACAAAGAAGGTCTCCCCTGAGCCTCCTTTTCTCCAGGCTAAACAACTCCAGCTCCCTGAGCTGCTCCTCTTAAGACTTGTTCTCTAGACCCTTCACCATCTTCATTGTTCTTCTTTGGACATGCTCCAGCATCTCAACGTCCTTCTTGTAGTGAGAGGCCCTAAACTGAAAACAAGGGGTGGCCTCACCAGAGCTGAGTACAGGTGGACAATCACTTTCCTAGTCCTATTAGCAACACTGTTTCTGATACAAGCCAGGATGCTGTTGGCCTTCTTGACCACCTGAGCACAGTGCTGGCTCATATTTAGTTGTCTGTCAACCAATATCCCCAGGCATCTTCCCACTGGGCAGCTTTCCAAACACTCCTCCCCCAGGCTGTGGCCTTGCATGGGGTTGTTATGTCCCAAGTGAAGAAGCCAGCAGTTAGCCCTGTTGAACTTCATACAGTTGATCTCAGCCCATTGGTTTGTCCAGTCCACCCACATCCTTCTGTAGAACCTTCCTGCCTTTGAGCGGATGAACATTCTGCCCAAATTAGTGCCATTTTCAAACTTACTCAGGGTGCACTCAATCCCTTCAACCAGATCATTAACAAAGGTGTT
>NC_137697.1:27691485-27796485 GCF_964034855.1 Anser brachyrhynchus
TGAGAAATATTGATCTTCATTTGAACATTGAAAAATTAAAATTTAGAAACTACTACACAGAAAAGTACATTTTGCAATAGTTGATATTTGCTTTTCCAAAGTGGCCTCATCATATTTTAATGCTTATTGAAATTATTGCAAAATATATTGCAAAATATTGCTTGAAATTATTAGCAAATATAACTATGCTTTCATTGTGTCATTGGCCACTTAAGGAGAAAACAAAGAGGCAGATATAAAGATTAAATTTGTGAGAACTGTTTCTATTTTTACAGAACTAATGATATACAAATACTTTAGAAATCATCATTTTTAGTGTTATTTCATCCAAAAATGAAATGCAGGCAACTCCAGGGTGAAAGATACCAATTGCTTTACTAGTATAAAGTAGTGCTACATAGTATTAGGAATAGAAAATTTAAAAAATGAAAAAATAAACAAACAAAACAATATAACTGAAAATGTTATGGCGATCCACAAAGAAAAAAAAAAGATTTGTTGGATTTTAAACATAATTCTTTAATTAATTAATTTTACCTTTAAAAGTATCCTGAGGTCTTGTGTTTTGTTTGTTGTTTGTTTTTGTTTGTTTATTTGCTTGCTTTCCAGATCAAAGAACATTTCCCAAGACAAACAGGTTCAGGAATTCAATTAACTTCCCTTACACAATTAAAAATTACTATTATATATTGTATTATGGGATTCTCTATCCGCAATATAGATTTTAATGTATGTAGTCTGGATAAGGCCAGGCTACACAAAATGCAACAAATTTTACTCTTGCCTCTTTCTTAGGTGGTGACATAAAAAAGGCAGGAATCACATATTTCACTTATCTAAATAAGTCTCTGCTTTATACATCCAGGATTTTGAATTACAGTGAAATAAAGCTGTTATCACAATATTTTGTCCTTTATGTTATTTGATTCTGACTCAATTTCTTTTTTTTTTTTTTTTTTTTCCCAGCGAGTTAATACAAACAAGAACACACTGCTTGATTTCATATTGAGTTCAACAGCTTCTCTGCTATGTCTTTTCTTCTCCAGTCAACACTTCAGCCAACTCCCTTAGGGTTTTTATCATATTAAGATAATCGTAATATTTTGCCTACTGAATGCAATAGATAAATAAATGAGTAAATAAATGTGTACATTTTTAAGAATGAGACGTCAAAACAGGTGAGTATATATACATAATATATATATGTATATATTTATTTAATTATTATTAGAAGTATTATTTCTCCTTCCTTTTCAACCCATTAAACTTTCTTTATCTCAATCCACATGTTTTTACTGCTTTTTCTTTCCAATTCTCTCCCCAGTCCTACTTGGAGTTATAGGGAATGAGAGAAAGTCTGTGTGCTTCTTAGCTGCCTGCAAGGCTAAACCACAACATATCTAAAATAGGTTTCACTGGAAAACCTATGGTGTGGAGTAATCTAAACAAATAGTTTTCGAACAGGTCACTTCTACAAAGTAGTTAAGAATTCAAAACATTAATTTATCTCCCAAAAGCACAGAATTTGATTAAGATAGAAAGCCGTAGAGAGATTCTTTTTTTTTTTTTTTTTTTTTTTTTTTAATCAGGTCTAGCCAGCGCTGTTGATATCCAAATGGCTACATGCCAGCATCTGACATTTTGGCAAATTAGCTTTTGTATTTTGAGCTTATTTTCTGTATTTCTTAAGTAAAAAGAGAAAAAGGAAAAAGGCAGATAAAAGAAATATACAGAACTTTAGGAGGAATGTGGGTGTTCTCACTTTAATAGAAAGTGATAACTTAAAGTGTTGAACATCTCAGGGATATTTTACCTGAGTGTGGGTTTAAGTATAAAGAATCTCCACCTTCACAGGAAGATAACTGTCCAAGTTACAGAAGACTAATTTATTGTTAATTTTCCATGGAAATGATGAAGCTAATTTATAGCCGTCTTGAAAGGCTTTCTGATTAAACACAAGTATTCCATATATGTTTGAGTGCTTGTCCTTGAGGTAGGCATGCTATCTATTCAAAACAGTGACTTCATAGTGTAGAAATGATAGCCATAGAACAAGATAGTTAAAACCTGTTATATGTAATCTTTAAAGTTATCATACACTTTTTTTTTCTTACTTATGATAAATTTCTGTACAAATGTTTTTCTGTACAGTAAAATTTAATGATATTGATAACAATATTGTTCACTTGAATAATCTTTCTTAATTGCAATTGAAGCATCTGCAGCCAATTACACATTTCTCAAAAATAGACACCAACCAATGTAATAAAATATACACTTCTATGAAGCACTTGAAAAAGATCTGGATATATTTTTGAAGTAGCTTTCCTATAGCCTTGAAAAATATCATCACAAGCAATAATTTAAGAAATCTAATAAATGGTAGAGATATATTGCAAAGGAAACTATAAACAGCATTCTAGGTGATGTTCAACTGTATTAAATGAAAATAACCTATCAAATATAATTAAATTGCAAGATTTCACATCCTCTTATATTACTTATTCTGAGATGTTATGAAAATACACTCTCCAATATTTTCCATGATGTTACTTACTAGACTAGGATGTACAGAATGAGTTCAGCTGCTGTGTTTTATCCCTTTGTATGTAGATTGTATCTCAAAAATAATATAAAATGTTTTCATAGAATTATAGAATCATAAAATGGTTTGGGTTGGAAGGGATCTTGAAGACAACATAATTCTAATCCCCCTGCCATGGGCAGGGAAACACCTATTTATGTGATGTTTTCTGGTATTTTTGTTTCATACAATTTAATATTAAATCTAAAACTCCTTAAGAAGACTGGGCTATTGTTGTAGTCAACATCTCATATGTGAATGAGATGTTTCACTCTTAAGAAAATATTAAAATATTAATCCAGTGTACTCTTACAGGAGTACTACACCCATGATGTTGTAGGGTAATTTTTCATGTACAGGAATTTAAAGACAGTTTTATTGATTTCCCAGGAACAGTATAAAAATGAGACAGCAGAGGACACTTGTTTCAGAATATTAGGCATCATACTTACCAGCCTTTTTGAGAATTGAGTATTGTTAAGAACGGTAACAGTATTCTTGGCAGCCTTAGACAAACTATCACCGTTGGGTCATACTCACATCAGTGGTGATACTTCTCCCCTTTCAGCATTGACAAGTCTGTAACTGGAGTACTATGTCCTGTTCTGGACCCTCAGCACAAGACATGGACATTCTGGAAAGAGTCCAGAGGAGGGAGAGTCTGATAGAGCTGGGACTGTTCAGCCGGAGAAGAGAAGGATCAGAGAGGATCTTATCAGCGTGTATAAATACTTGAATGAAGGGTGCAAAGACGAAGCCATGGTATTTTCTCAGTGGTGCCCAGTGCAAGGACAAGAGACCATGGACAGAAACTGGAACACCAGGTTCTATCTAAACACTGGGAAACACTTCCTTACTGTGAAGGTGATGAAGCACTGGAAGAAATTACCCAGAGAGTAAATATTACCCAGAGAGTAAATATTAAATTTCTATGTGTAAGAAAAGAAAATAACACTATTGTAGTATGTACTGCTCGCCTGTTCTTTTAAACTAGGCAGGAAATATTTCAAAGAACTTAATTTCAAGGAAACTGAACGTTTTTTATTAAATCATTTGAGGATGTATTAAAATAAATTATTCTTTATATTCTTTTAATCTTTTAACTTAGTTGTCCCCTGGGAAAAAAAAAAATTGCTTTCAGACGTACATATTCTGCAAAATATTAACTCAAATTTTAGACTCACATTACTACTATTTAAAGAATGCAAGTAATTAAGAAAATTAGTTGTGTAAACTATTTGCCTTTGAAGATTAAAAAAAAAAAAAGCATAACATACTTGGCTAATTATTTTTTTATATATATTTTTGTCACTCCAGAAGTTTTAGGAACTTAAGCACCTAGTTTTCTTGTTGCATTTTCAGAAGCACAAAACTTAATCTTCAACGCTGTTTGACTGGCAAAGGTTTACTATGTAGAAATACACAAAAATTCTGACCATTTTCTGAAACTGTAACATGCAAACAGTCTGTTCAAAATCAGTGTCTTCTCACACTGGAGGAAACTTATCTTTTATCTGAATTTAACCTGAATTTATTATAAAAATTTAAGCCAATGTGTGTAAAAATAAACACAAGCAAACCCAAGTGATCTTAAAATGCAGTAGTCTGAAAATCTATTAATTTTGCTGCAACTCAAATATTTACAAATCTTGCAAATATAATTACAAATTTAAGTGATATACAAAAACTGTCTGGCGATATATGAATTTTCTCTGATTCCTATTATCTGTATTGTGAAACTGATTTGTGTGAGAACCTAGTCTGATGTATACAAGAGGAACAACTATGTTTTTTACCCTGCACAGAACAGAACACTTGTTCTCTGCTTCAGATATCTTCCTTTCCTGTAGGAAATTAAAACATAAGAATAAAATGTCCAGAATAAGTTTTTAGCTGTTGTTTTAATACAGCTACTTCTTAGCCTTGCTTGCTGCAACACTGTGTTTCTGAAGGTAAGCTTTTGCCCAAACGTATTGTTTTATTATATTATATTATTTTATTTTATTTTTTTTTATTTTATTTTATTTTATTTTATTTTATTTTATTTTATTTTATTTTATTTATTTTATTTTATTTTATTTTATTTTATTTTATTTTATTTTATTTTATTTTATTTATTTTATTTTATTTTATTTTATTTTATTTTATTTTATGAAACAAATGTTGCAGAAGGTTATGACACTAGGTCTTAGTTTTAGTTAGTACATAGCATCAAGACGTTTAGGGAGTTAGAGAAGAAGAAGAAATATCTCCCTTATCTTTTATCAACAAAAACCTGCAGACATTTCAGGTAGAATAGTTATAGGCATCATAACCTCAAATAATCTTTACCAATCAAAATTTTGGAATGTTAATATGAAGAACTCCATCTTCTACAATGCAAGCTGCATCTCTATACTTTAGCTATAAAAATTGTTGGTACATGTTCTGAAGTGAGTGCTCCTGGATTTATGAGACTGCAGATCCATTACTTCTTACCATCCCTAATGTTTTGATAATTTTTGCTCCTCCTTTTAAGTCTTCTCTCCTAATTACCTGCAAAAAGGAAATTTGTTGTTATCAGTTTTTTGTGTATATTAAATGAAATCATGGTAACTGTTAGAGAGATGTGCAAAAAGAAGACTCAGTAAAGAAGTAGGATGGTATTTAGAATCATATTAGCATCATAATCCATTTTTTAAAATGCAGATTAGCTGAGAGAAATTTAATCAATGCCTTCTGCTCATTCTTGATAGTAAAATGCACAGTCTGCATCACTGTGTAATTCAAAGGAGTAATTTCACAGTATGCTGAAGAAAACTAACTTGGCATAGTTGACTTATCGACATCAGCTATCCTCCTGCTGTCATTTTTAATTCTCAATAAACAATTGTCTCTAGTATCTTCTACTTCCAGAGACAATTCATGGTCTGTGAATGACAGGGGTCATTCAGGACCTTACAATTTTATTGTTTAGCACCTGAAAACTTTAATAATGAAACTAATTGGACAAAATGACAACTTTGAATTTGGTTTTACAAAACAAATATTTTTCTCCAGTTATTATACAGAGTCGTATTTATATTGCAGTGGGTACTTCTAGTCTGAAGCATTTTGAGGCATTTTCCTTACAAATTTTCATTATAAAACAAATAAAATAAAATAGCCTTCTTACTGGGAACTTTGAGTTCAATACATTATTAACTTGATTTTTATATATGTGGGAATAAAAACGTTTTTGCAGAGTTACATTGTTTAAAGGTAAGGAATGGGGTATTGAGATATGCTTGCAGTGATAAGAAAACTTAGCAGGCGACCTTGTAAAATGCAGAAAACCAGACTCCTTAGAACAATTAGGTGAAAATCACGGTGTTAAGTCAAGTCAGATAAGTAAAGAAACATTACCACTTCAAACAGTAAAAAAGTCTAAAGAAATTTGAAATTTAACAGGATGGCAACTGAAGGCCATGCATTGTCTGTGAAGCATCAGATAGATTGTGAACCTGGATTACCCACTCAGTGGGGAACCAGGGGAGGGTCCTGTCATCAAAAAGTATATAAACTGTGTTTTGGAACCAGTAGGTGCGCTCCTGCTTGTGGGACGCCCACCATTGCAATCGCGAATAAATTACTACTTCGCTGAGATCCTCACCTGAGCCTAAGTTATTGGCTATGGAGTGTTTCTCACATATATTAGTTAGATTTTTATATATTAGTTAAGGCATACAAAAAAGGTAAACTAGTCAGCTAGTAAAAAATCTACCTTTTCTTAATGGTGTTTATTTGTTATTGTAATGGCATTAGGTAAATAGCAATACTATATATATATATATATATATATATATATTATTTTTTTTTTTTCTGACTTCAATCTCCTTTGACATCCTATTTAATCAGTTTTACAACACAATAAACCCATTCAAATGAATGGATTTGTCCAGATGTCACAATGGGGATGGTTCTTAGGATGTAAAGATTAAAAGTTGCAGAAGTGAAGGGGACTCTATGGGAAGATTTAAAACAAAGTGAACAGAGATTCTTAAAGCATGAAACCAGGATCTCATGACACATACTCTTAAAAACTTACAGCTTACTTGGCTGATATAAACACGCACACACACAAAAAAACCCTTCCCCATAAAGGAATAATATCTTTAGCTAGTAAAAAGAAGTACCACTTCTTCACATTTTTTTTGCATAATATTATGTGTTAAGTCACTAACAGTATTCTAATCTGCATATTGATTGTGATGTGTGTTTGCCTAAAGAAAAGCTTAAGACACAACACCTTAACACATCTGAAAAGACAGTGTGGATTTTTCTTTAGGAAGAGTTCCAGAATTTAAAAGTAGTTCTAAGGAGAAGAATCCCTTAAAAGTACCAGTCCCTGTACTTTTCAGAACATTTCAGGCCCTGAGATGCAGTTATCAATAGGAAATCCTTGTTTGTGAAACTGAGTTTATTAGAGTGAAATAATTCACAGAGACCAGAAGCTTCCAATAACAGACCTCACTAATGCCAGAAGAAACCTTACCTGGACTGATTTCAGTGAAATAAATTACTTGTGTTTATGCATCACAGATACAAAATGTGCTGTGTTAAAATTGTTGAAAGTCTTGCGTACAATATAGACAGATGGAGGGATTTCAATCTCTTTGGTCAACCTTGTATTTTAATGTCTGGGAGTCTAGCCAAGAGTAATTTTGACACAGCTGCCAAATCAGTGGGAGAGTACTATAACCAAACCTAGATAATTAGCAGTCCCTATCTTCTAGCAAGTCAAAATTTGCCAACTATTGCAATCAATTAAAGGGCCAAGAGCTTCTTGTCCTGAAGGAAATAGATTTTCACTGGATTGAAAACAAGAGCTGTGCTAGGTAATTCTCATTTTAATTCCTTCTTAGAGTAGAGTGTGTTGCACTGTGCTTAGGCTTTGTTCTCTGTGCCTTGTGTATTAACTGACAAGCTCAGCTGTCCTTTATCATCCTATCCTATCACTCCAACCAGGAATGCCAAGACGTATATTGGACTTTAACTGTTCTGTGAATAAAAGACATTTCTCCTGTAGCTCTTTACATTGAGTTTTGACTGTGCTTTATATAAATATGTATTTATTTTTATTTTTACTTTTTTCCTGATAAGTAGCAGAAGAGAATAGGATACTAGGAGTGTGCATGAAACTTTACATGTTGAGAAATGCAATAAGTATCATTCAATTTCTTTTCACTACTAATGCAAAGATGACATCTGCCTCTCTCTTCCCCCTGCCCTGTATATTAGTTTCTCTTCTTTCATGCCATCTTATCATTTGTGATCTTCCTGTTAAAGAGATTTATTTTTGAGCAGTTTTTTTGTTGTTGTTGTTTATTAGTTTTTATCTTAATTTGTAAGGTGTCCCAGTTTCTCTCCCTAAATTCTTGAGAAAATTCTGTTCTGATCATTATCAATCTTTCAAAAACTGTTATCTGATCATGACTATGAAAGACCTGAAAGTCTTCTCAAGATATTTCACACAGTGAATTTACTCAGTGATCTTCACAGTTGTGAAAGCTGAATAGGAGCTGGGTGTGGTTTCAAGTGAAGTATGTGAACAGACTGATGTGACCCACTGAGGAGCATTGAGGACAATAGCAGTTGGTAGCTCCCTGTTGTAGAGGGTGGAGGCACTTAACTGACCTGTTTTCCAGGGAATTTAGATGTTTGACGGGATCTCAGATCTGGGATTTTCTTGAGGAGAAACTGCCTAATCTTGTTTTATTCTCTAAGACCCCTTTATGTTCTTCCATGTGGACAACAATAATGTTGTCAGAGGCAGTATCAAAAGTCACTACAGAGCTCTGAGCATGATAGTCAGGGACATGGGACCCCACTGCTATAGTCCTCAGTCATGCTAGTGAGGAGAAATTGTGTAAGAGGATGGGTAGTGATACTACATGTTGACAACTGCTTGTGTAGCTGGTGTCAGCAAATGGGTTTTGGTTTCTCTAACCATGGGACTTTGAGGGTCAACATCTGCTTTGGAGAGATGGCACCCACCTCTTTATTGAGGCAAAGTTATCTCTGCCAGGAGGGTTACTGATCTGGTAAAAAGAGATTTATACTAGGAACAATATGTGAGGGAGTTACCAGCAGCCCTACAAGGGACTGATGATCACGGTTGAAAAAACAAAGAGCCTGGAGTCATACAAATGAAATATAAAGTATGATCAACAAAACAGGTAAGAAATAAAGAACAGATCACTATGGGTAAGATAATGGTGTGTGTCTATTCTAGACTACCTGATCAGAATTGTGGGAATAAAAACGTTTTTGCAGAGTTACATTGTTTAAAGGTAAGGAATGGGGTATTGAGATATGCTTGCAGTGATAAGAAAACTTAGCAGGCGACCTTGTAAAATGCAGAAAACCAGACTCCTTAGAACAATTAGGTGAAAATCACGGTGTTAAGTCAAGTCAGATAAGTAAAGAAACATTACCACTTCAAACAGTAAAAAAGTCTAAAGAAATTTGAAATTTAACAGGATGGCAACTGAAGGCCATGCATTGTCTGTGAAGCATCAGATAGATTGTGAACCTGGATTACCCACTCAGTGGGGAACCAGGGGAGGGTCCTGTCATCAAAAAGTATATAAACTGTGTTTTGGAACCAGTAGGTGCGCTCCTGCTTGTGGGACGCCCACCATTGCAATCGCGAATAAATTACTACTTCGCTGAGATCCTCACCTGAGCCTAAGTTATTGGCTACAGAATGTTTCTCACAGGAGGAACAAGTATATGAGGCCTCCTACAGACAGCTAGAAGGAGCTTCATACTTGTATGCCTTAGTCCTCAGAAGGCACTTCAGCTATTCCAATGCTAGAGAGACAACACAACAAGGCATAAACAATCTAGGAGCTTCCTGGAAAGCATCAATAACAATGTTGTGACCCAAGTGATGAGAAATCATTGAGGAGAGGTGCTCTGCTGGACCTTGTACTCACAAGGGATTTTGGGGGGATGTGATAGCCAAATGCAGCTCTGGCTGCAGTGACCCTGAGATGACAGTTCAGGATCCTGAGAGGAAGGAGCAGAGCAAAAATAAAGGTCATAAATCTGAACTTCAAGAGAGCAAACTTTGGCCTCTTCAAGGTTTTCCTGAAAAAAATCCCATGGGATAAGGTCACGGAAGAAAGAAAAGTCCAAGAAAGACTGTGGTGAACAAGATATTCCTGTATGAGCAACAAACTACAAACTACAGAAAACAATTCCATTGTCCTCAGATTTTTTTCTATCAAAGTAATACATTATCGGTACAAACACACTAACTTCAACCAGTGAAGACTATTGATTCCACTAGTTCAGCATGACACTCTTAACAAATTGTTGAAACACTTTCAAAGCAGTATTAAAGCATTTTGCCAGTAGAAAAACACAATGATCACTTGCATACATTAAAAACGGTTACATGTAAAGAGAGTTCCACAGAAATGTTGTGAATTAAGAAATGAAGCAAAATGAATTATTTCATTTCAGTAAGTGGATAGGCACATAAGAGGAAGACATATAATTAATGCAATTGTTTTAATTTTCCAGTGTGTTCCTAGAAGGAAAAATAAATCACTGATTTTGAAAGATGCAGATAATTCACATCCTGACAATCTCAGTTCATCTAGAAAGACTTGAAATTCCTTGTCTCCATTTTGTGTCAATGAATTATCTCGTGGGAGTGTAACTAATTTCTTTGTGGTTGTTCTAGCATTATTCCTGTCTTGAAACAATTTCCAAAACACTGAAGGATGCATCAGTTCATGAACATGCTCACTAGCAAGCTAAAAGATATTCTAAGGAGAACATCATTCATTGTATTCCTCTATAAATGCATGGTTTGTACTGGAAAACATACACTTTAGCAGTTATCTATTTGTATTTGAGGCACAGTTAATTCTATCAATGGTGAAGTCCCTGGGTTATTTCTGAATTTTAGAGCACTCAGCTACATTTATGAGGTACAACATCTGCCTGAAATAATCATATGCTACACTCTTACAGAGATGTTTCTGGTTTAAACAAATAAAAGCACCATTTTCATTCCCTTTTCCCTTTCACCAGTAGCTATACTTCCTTTGAAGGCAACAGTAGTTCTGCAAATGCACACTTGACATTTGTTCACTGTCTCCCAACCTATGCAATTAGCTGAAACTATAGCTGTCATTCTTAATGAGTTGCTGGTGTATTGCTGGATGCTGAGAAATCATGTATAAATGGTCCAAGTACTCAGATCTCAACCCTGGCAAAAAAATTAGCTCAAGAAACTCAGAAAAGCAATAGTTTTAATCACTGTCACTCTAAATATCTAAATATTTTCTATAACTATAAACTTAATAGAAGCAGGAAGTTCTATTTCCTTGACCAGTATGAAGGTGTGTAGCATAAAGATTTGTAACTGTTCATTAGTTTTCTTACTTTCCATTTATTTATTCCTTTATTTAAACCTGAAAGGCAATTTCAAACTGTGGTCACCAACACATATAAGAATGTTACTATTCACTTTTAGTCTTTATCACTTATGTTCATTTCTTTGCTAGTTAATGATTTCAAGACTCTTTTCCTTGAAAATATCAAAATATATAATAACTATCATTAGTCATTCTTTAATTTTTGTTTTGTAATAAATGACACACATCAACCACGTTTTTTTTTCCACATTGACGACTGGAGAAAATATTTTTTTAATACCCTATTGACAGATGTCACCATCCATTCTCACTGAAACCAGATGAAGTTTTCTTTAAAGTCGTATTGAATGAATTTCAGGAAAAAAAAAAGAAAGTTGCTTATCAGTCTAAGCAAAATCAATCTTCAAAAGTATCTACTTCAACTAATAAACTTGTATATATCAAATAAACTCAAATGTTTTAACACTGTCTACTGTTTACTTAAACTTTGAATATTGAATGTAATTCAAAAAAAATGCCTATTTTAATGCATGTAATGTCAGACAAATATCATAAGTGTCATTGACAACAAAATAATCTGAATGTGTGAGGGCAAATTTTCAACTTTGTACAGTTTGAGATAAAAACTCACAACTGCACGCTTATATTTTCAAAGGAAGCCTTGAGCATCTACCAGCCAATAAAGATTGACAAGAAGGAAAAAAAATCACATATTCCAAATCAACTTCTGAGATCTCTCAGTGATACATTATTTAATTATATCATAGTTTGAATGTGTCAGGAACTTTTATTCCCTTTCAGAAACCTATTCATCAAATATGTTACGTTTCAAAAAAAAAAAAAAAAAAAGTATGAATAATGAAAGATGCAGTAGGCAGCATTTTCTTCTACTAAAATGAAGCTTTTATAAAGGAAGCTGTGTTTATCCCATAGAATAAGCAAAATAGTCAGTATTCCATGTTTCTTTTAAAACAGCTTGAATTGAAAAAGGCAGAATTACACCTTTCTTCACCTTAATGTACATCAGCAATGGACTATGAAGTTGTTTTGGTTAATGTGAGCTTAATTACTGTTCTGGAGTAATTATACATCAGGTATTGCCATATTTGTGTGGAAGCAGGGGAGGTGAAAATTGTTTTGTCAACACCTGGTGGTTACAAAGCATTCTGTTTTCCTTTCTTTTCTGGTAGATAAGACCTGGGGAAAAAAAATAAACGGAAGTAATTTTTTTTAAACTTCAGTGAATATAAATTTTCCTTCAGATATTTTAACAGACATATGTTCAATTTCTCCATGTGCAAGACAGTGAGGTAAAGTAAGATGTTTTAACTGCAGAGGAATGACCATCTAGTTCCCAGTAGTTTTCTCACTTATAACCCCTGGATACGCATCGGTTTCTCCTAGTTTTCACTATTTATTTTTCTTGTGGTTGATTTTCTTTAGAAGAAAATGATTTTCTTCATTTTCATGAAGAAAAGCTTTACTCTCTTTGAATCAGCATTGTGTATTAAAATACTTTGTTTAAAAAAAACTGTTTACATTAAATTTCCCACTTACGTAGTTGTGGTTGGCTGGTTAGTTTAGGCTCTTACCTGACTTCTGTTAGCTATTACAATTGTTAGAAAAGCCAAATCGGAGACTTATGAAAACCTCAGTTGTGTGAACAGCAGAAGTCACACCAGTGGCACTATTGACAAAAGTTGCTTTTAATAGGTTTGATCAAAGAGTAACTAAATGTTTAAATTACAGTTTCATCCTATCTTAATCTCAAGATCCCCCCACCCCACCCCCCCACCCCCCAGCATCTGCATTTTTATTAATGATAAAATTTGAGCTCACAGTACAACTTTGGAAATAGAACTCTCTAGACTCTCTTTTGAATTACTGAGTTTCAAAAGCTACTACCTTTATTTCAATGACGTTATTCGTTATTGTATATTAAGACTTCTGTTGTTTCACTCATAAACACTCCAAATGAGTTCACAAAAGGGAAAATGTTATGTTTGTGGGGGAGGTGACAGGGGAGATTAGGGAAACCTTCCATACTAGAGCTAGGCCTGAAAATAGTCATTTATAATGAAAATACCTAGATCCTATTTATAGCTTTGTTTCAGCCTGGAAAATATTAGCAGGAACATTATGCATGGGAGTCACACAGCTTTACACTCTAGAATACCCACAAAGTACCAAGGCATTTTCCATAATTTACTTTTATGAGCTTCAGTTTCAAATGATTTTTATGAACTTAATGACTTGGGGAATTATTATGGGAAACAATAATTCAGATCTGACCTTTTCTGAGCTACCTGTTATTTGATTGGTTTAGCTAGCAATGTCTTTAATTGAATTTGTCAGCAACAAAAATATGTGTGCTAACAGCTGCTTACTCACATATTATAATTATTATTACTATCTCAGATAAATATTTAAGCAAGTGAAGAAAGAGTGGGAGTAGAACAAATTCACCTACAATAACTCAAAGAGAAAAGTACTCAAAAGAAAACTCAAAGGAAAAGTCAGAGGAAAAGTAGTAATACACACAGTTTCTTTGAAATACACTTCTGAATTGGCAGAAATTGCAGCACGTTTTATGGCATTTAGTGAAAACGTCAGAAATTTTACATCAAATAATGTATTTTGTATATAAATATAACAAAAACATAACATAAATAATGACTATCTATTGTGCTATTTCCTTAGGCAGAGCTTCATGACAGAAGCATGAAAAACAGACAAATCATTTAAAAATTCAGGCTCAAGTTTTGTAAATCCGGACTATTGTTTACAAAAACAAAAAAGCTCCACACAAATTAACCTCTAGCTCACACACCAATATGAAGTCAGGATCAGGTCTTTTGATTTTCTAGAAATGATTATTTTTCCTAATGTAGATTTTCAATTTGGAATTTAATGAATAGCAATTATAAATATGGTATTTGAGACATTAAAACAATACAGGGAAAGCTGTAATTCTGGATAATGTTTGGATAATATGAGACTTATCAGATGCATACAAAAAATAATAATTACTCATCAGCTGACTTACAAAAAACAACAACTGAATGTTGGTACGAGTCTTTAGGAAACTAGTTAAGTTTCCATCAAGTGAGAAGCTAGGAATGACCAAGGTTTTAAGCCAGAAATGCACATGTAGTAATTAATCTTCACTAGTGTTGTTGAATCACAATTCTTGTATTTTGCTTAATCTTTCCAATAAATTAGATAAATACATTTTATCTCATGTAAATAAAATAGTATATGTATTCCAATTTCAGAACTAATATGAGCTTGCTAATATGTCATAGAACCATAGAATGACTTGGGTTGGAAAGGACCTTAAAGATCATCTAATTCCAACCCTCCTACCATAAGCAGGGACACCTCCCACTAGACCAGGTTACCCAAAGCCCCATCCAACCTGCCCCTTGATGGGGCATCCACTTCTTTGTTCCAGTGTCTCACCACCCTTATTGTAAAGAATTTCTTCCTTATATCTAATCTAAATAAATCTCTTTTAGTGCAAAACCATTACTCCTTGTCCTATCATTACATTTCTTAACAAAGTATCCCTCTGCAGCTTTCTTGTAGGCCTGCTTTAGGTACTGGAAGGACACTATAAGGTCTCCCCAGAGCATTGTCTTCATGCTGAAAAAAAAAAGATGACTTCCTTAGCCTGTCTTCATAGGTGAGGTGTTCCTGAAAAACCCTTATGTATGAATAGATATTTTGTTCAAAATATGGAAGACATCTGTATTTTTTTCTTTAGACAGCAGATAAACAGAAAAGCTAAAAACAAAACAAAACAAACAAACAAAAACATATCTGAGGTGCTCCTGTCCTTCTCATGGACATAGAACTGTAGAACCATAGAATCACAGAATATCTGATCAACCCCTGATTATGCTGGAGAGACTGCACTTTTCCTAGATCACATGGCAGTTCATTAGTCCAGTTTTGCACATAAAGCCTACTTTTACCAAGATCAACTGGTGCTATTCTGTAAAAAATAAAATATTGGTTATTAAAATAATATATATACATATATATAGAAAGAGGAGATAATTAGACTTAGAAGGTTGCTAATTTTATACCCAGTACTTGTAATTTCTATTACTTTCAGTCAATACCATAAATATTGTTGAGATAAGAACTATAATATAATATGAATATGAAAAAACAAATCTAAAATATGCAAGTGGAAAACAGCTTTTTCACTGCAGTTTTCTCATGAGTGCCACACAACACATCATGACTCAGATATGGAGTTGTTCTGTGTGAATGATAAATTACTTTTTAGTCATATATCCACCCTTCTCCAGCAATAACATCTCTCAAAACAGTGCAAGATCTTAAAATGTACTGTGTTAAATAAACAATATTTTTCTTTAAATGATTCTAACAATCAGGAAAACTGGTGAATATATTCACTTACCTGTGAGCATGTGATTATAAGGTATGAATAAGATATTTATGATTGACATATATGTATAATAGGTCACAGTAAAAATGTTATTTGCAAAGTTATGTTTCTTAAAAAATTAATTTACAATAAAAGAGAAAAAAAAACAAAAAAAAACCAAAAAACATTATTATGTCACAATTAGACCACAGATCTTGAATTTAGTGAGTTCATAACTAATTGGTCATGAAAGGTAAAAGCATACTTGGAGAGAGGCAATGTGTTCTTTCTGTCAAATTATATTAGTTGGTTTATAACTCTACAGATTATCTTTTCTGACTCAGCTACTACAGTCAGCATGCAGATAGTAAAAGGCATTACATATTTCCTTCTATTTCACAAAATCACAGAATGGTTTGGGTTGGAAGGGACCTTAAAGATCATCTAACGCCAAACCCCTGCCATGGGCAGGGACATCTCCCACCAGACCATGTTATTCAAAGCCCCATCCAACCTGGCCTTGAACATTTCCAGGGATGTGGTAACCACAACTTCTCTGGGCAACCTGTTCCAGTAACTCACCATCCTCATTGTAAAGAATTTCTTCCTTATATCTAACCTAAACCTACCCTCTTTTAGTTTATAACCATTACTCCTTGTCCTGTCACTACACTCCCTGATAAAAAGTCTCTCCCCAGCTTTCCTGTAGGCCCCCTTTATGTACTGGAAGGCTGCTATAAGGTCTCCCTGGAGTCTTCTCATCTGCAGGCTGAATATCCCCAGCTCTCTCAGCCTGTCTTCATAGGAGAGGTGCTCCAGCCCTCTTATCATCTTCATGGCCCTCCTCTGGACTCATTCTAATAGGTCTATATCCTTCTTGTGCTGGGGGCCCCAGAACTGAATGCAGTATGTTAGATGGTGTCTCACAAGAGCAAAGGGGAAGAATCACCTCCATTGACCTTCTGGCCACGTTTCTTTTGATGCAGTCCAGGAATCTGTTGACTTTCTTGGCTGGAAGTGCACATGCTAGCTCCTATTGAGCTTCTCACCAACCAGTGACCCCAGATCCTTAACTGAAGGCTGCTCTCAACCCATTCTCCAAGAAATCATTCTCCACAATGTGCCTGGCATTGCTGAGTCCAGGCGTAGGACCTTGAACTTGGCCTTGTGGAACTTCATGAGGTTCGCACAGGCCTACCTCTCAAGAATGTCTAAGTCCCTCTGGATGCCATCCCTTCCCTCCAGCATGTCAACTGCACCACACAGCTTGGTGTCATTGGCAAACTTGATGAGGGTGCACACTTCCATGTCACCAACACAGGCTTTAAATAAAGCCAGTCCCAGTAATGACCCCTGAGGAACACCACTTATTACCAGACACTGAGCCGATGACTGCAACACTTTGAGTGGAACCATCCAGCCAATTCCTTACCCACTGAGTGGTCTATCCATCAAATCCATGTCTCTCCAATCTAGAGACAAGGATATAATGCGGAACAGTGTCAAATGCTTTTCACATGTCCAGGTAGATGGTGTCAGTTGCTCTTCCCCACCCGCTAGTTCTTTTTCTCCATAATTGTGAGCTTAATTAAGTGATAAAGTGACTTTTGTGCTGATGTAAGTGGCTAAATGAAATGGATTTTTTTAACCACAACTAAAGTACTGCCAGCTGTATGGGGGATAACGATTATTTTTCCACAATGTACAATTTTGATCCACAAGACCTGTATTTTGATTTGAGGTACAGTTGACTCTACACAGATATCTGGGCATTGACCCTTCTGGTGTGATTGCAAGATGTGAATCATTGTCATAACATGCAATAGTTTCGTAATGTGGTTCTTTATCTTCAGCATTTGAACTCACTCCACCAACACATTTCAGAGAACCAAATAGCTGCCAAGTTAAAGTAATGTTCAAACTCAACTGATCTAGACTGGCTTCAGAAATATGGCCTAGAGGTTACAGGTGTAATATTCTAATTTTGGCTTGCTGCGCTATAAAACTCTCAGTACTAGAATTTTAATACATTAATTTAATACTCAGGTATTTTTATTCATAATATAAATTTTATCAAAATAACCTTACAAAGTTTCTTCTTTTTCTGTATGATCAAGAAAGGTAAAATATTGCATCTTATTTGCTTATACATACACTTTCCAACTTTTTCATAAACCACAAGAAATTTATTTTAAATCATGAGGATATATTTTCTCTCTTTGGAAGTAGCTCAATTATCATTAAAATTAGTGTTCATTCAAGTTCACACATGCAATCTGAGAGATGTTGAAGTCTGAGTTGAGTTTTTATGTTTCTGCTCTTGCAAGGATTAGCATGCTGACACCGTCAAGGTTAAGACAGTGCTTACCAAACAGAGAAAGATGAAACACCATATTTCTGTTTAAATAAATGGATACACAACAGAAGAAACATCTATTCTGGTTTGAATAGCCTTTTTTATTTTATTTTATTATTTTATTTTATTTTATTTATTTATTTATTAGAAACTTTTGCTAAATTAATTTGTGCAGGAGATGAAGTTTGCACAATTCAGAATGATTTTTTCCATAACATTTGAAATAGAAAATACATGGACATTGAAAATTGCATTTCACTGTATATCTAAATTCAGAATTATAAAAGTGAATTATAAACCAAAGCTAAAATAATAAAAACGTTGGTATAAGTTGGAGTCATGCATTTATTTATTTCTATTATTTTCTTCCCATTCTCTTTTTATTATTATTGATTAATTCAAGGAAATCTCTTGTGAATGATAAAGAGACAGGAAATTATGAGAAAATACCTTTATTCAAGATTTACTATCTTAAAAGAAAATAGCAGCTGTCTAACTACAGGGATGAAGGCCTCTATAAGTGTGAAATGTAAGTATTAATACTAACTTCTCATTTAATCAAATAAACACTAGTGAAAGAGAAGTAAAAAATAAATTGGATTTGAATTTATTGGATTTTAGTTAAAGAATGTGAACAGGATTTAAGAACATGCTTTTTTAATTTGGGCAAAATACATTACTGCGGGGAAACTATTTGGAATTTTATAGTAAAGAGGGTATGATCCTATTACTTTCAATTAAAGGAATTTATATTTTATCTAGGTAAATTAGAGGATGACCAGATGGCATGATTTAGATCATACTTTAATCTGCTACTGATTTTTCAAAGGCAAGAAAAAAAATCTTTCAATTTTATTTATTATTATTATTTTTTTAATCAAAGTGGAATTTTATTGTAATATTCACTCAAATAAATACACTGCTTGTGGGAAATCACTTTTGTTTTCAGATAAAAATGTAGTAGATGACATTATATCTGAATGGGTATCACAATCAGAAGCCGTTCAGAAGACTAATGCAATAACATACTCTGGACTGGGTGATCTTTATATTTTAATGTCACATATGATTTAGCCTGTTTATTTTTTAAATTATCCATGTAGAAATGAGAATATAACAAAGTAAAGAATAAGAATTCATGCTACATTTTAGCATCTTAGCTCTGCAATTGATGTACTTCATATAATACCAATTTCTGTTCCTATATTTCCTATGTGAAATAGCATACAACTCTAGTTTTCTAGTTTTCTAGTTTTTATCTAGTACCCTGAAAGGTTTTCTTGTACTCATTAAATTCTGGAACATTAATCTTTTCACATAATAAGGATGTACAATTGAAGTTGTAAAATTCTTATTCTGGTTTTATTAATGGATGGATACATGTTCAGGAAAAAAAAAAAGTTTATCTCAACAAAAGCCATATGATATCTCACTGAAAGATCAAGATCTGTGTTTTTTAGTACTCAAGCTCCAGTAGTAACATTAACTCTCAGTCTGTAGCAAAATAAAATGAGTATGATATATTAAGGCTGGTTAAACATCTGGAGAACAGGAAAAAATAATTATAATACATAAAACCAGAAAACAACTGTCTTAATTATCTGAATTGTGAATTAAACAATGGCAAGTCCAGAGACTACTGGACTGCTCATTACTCAGAATTGTTCTAACACGTAGAAATATGTAGCCACCACAATCACTCCTGTTATCTTTGCTATGGGTCTAAAAGTAAAAATTTTAAAGAAATCTCTTTTAGAAAGCACACTTGCCCCTAAAAATTTATATAAATTAGACTGTTGTACATGTTATTAGTTTGTTGCCAAGATCAGCTGAGCTCATGATATAATTTACTAAATCTTCACAAAATTTACTCAGCCAGGGAACACAGTCACTTCTTAAATCTGTTTTTCTTGCATTCAGGAAAAGAAAAGCCTTTACCCAGTTGTCATACTATAGTGGTGGGAGTGAGGGGTAGGGAATGGGGTGGGGTGGAACCTATGAAGATAAAAGTCACTATCAAACATTGCTGAGGGATGCAAGCTCTACATAAGTAATTACAGTTATCACCCAATTTCATACAAAAGTATTCACCCGAGACATACAGAAGCTTAGGATTTCTGGAAAGTAGGCATTGAGTATGTGTGAACAACTGTGCTGTTTATATGATATAAAGTTGAAATTGTAAATATAGATTAAATCTGATACAATTCAGACTTCCTACATAACAAGTTAATTTTAGACTTAAAATTTTGGGGTTTGCCAAAAAAACAAGGAAGACAATTCTCAAGTTTTGTTACACAGACACTGTAAACTCTAAAAGGATAGTATTTTACCAATTAAATCTGAAATGACACTTTAACTGATCAAAAAAGATCTAAATTAACTTACCACCTCACCACCGTGTCCTCACAGCGCAATCAATGACTGGAGGATGAAAAGTGTAAGACTCTTCAAGTTTTCCCTGGAAAAAAAAAATAATAAAATAAATAAATATAAAGCATAATTTGCACATCTGCATACCAATTGATTTAAAGGGTTCAGGAAAAGGTAGTACACTGAATCTAAATAAATTCCTCAAGCCACTATCATTAAAAATAAGTGGAGTTACTAAAGTAATCCTCTCAGATGTAAAACAGTCTAGATCAAAATAAAATGGTTATATATTAAATTATATAAATATTTTCTGATTAGAGTGTTAATGCAAAAACAATTGTGCCTTAAAAAACCCCAGTGCCTTAACTACACTTTCTTGCTATGACACTGCTAATACAACTGTTTCAAAGTACTATTTTTTAGAATAAAAATCTTCATAATTTTATGTATGAAACTTTAGTATGTAAATACAGAAGAGATATTAACAAAACCTGTAATACATGCACAGACAAGACATTAATCAGTAAATTACCTTTTATAAAACTACAATCAGTGAAAACAAAATGGTAACCTTGCCAATACCAAAATTATCTGCTTGTTTTTTGCCAAAAAAATGTTAATCCCTACGATACGGATGTCCATTCTAACACTACTTATTCAACTCTTTCTAACTAGAAGTCAGGCTAGTAGAAGTCCTACAAACTACCCTAACAAAAACTGATGAAATTGTTAATTACACACTGAATGCAGGAATCATCTTTACTACATACATGTGAATGTCACTGTAGGAAGAAGCAATTTAAAAAGTGCTTTTCCTTTTAGTTATGCTTATCTTCATAATTTGCTTTTGGATGTGTTTATTTGTCCCCTAGCTTCACTCCACATTGTTCTGAATTCATATTTATAGTGTAGAAGGAAAAGATAATTGCTTTTGAGACAAGGACATTTCTATCAATCAAAATTTCTATCTTTTTTAATTTCACTTTCTCTTTTTTCTCTTTCTTCTTCCTCTTATTCTTACCTTCCTTCCTTTCTGCTCTTGTGGAATATGTTGGCTTTTTTGACCCTTCAGGCAAAATAATTATGTTTCGGTTGCTAGATATTCAAAATTTAGTATCATGGAGTATCCCAAGTTGGAAAAGACCCACAAGGATCACTGAGTCCAACTTCTGGCTCCACACAGGATGACCTAAAAATTAAACCATAGGTCTGAGAGCATTGTCCAAATGTTTCTTGAACTCTGGCAGTCTTGCTGCTAAGACAACTTCCCTGTTGTATGTTCCCACTGGTATTCCTTCTGTTGTAAGTTCCCTTCCCTGTTCCCTCTGGTCCTATCACTGCTCACCAGAAAGAAGAGAACAATGCTTTCCTCTCTGCTCCCCCTTAATCTCTTCCCTACACTGAACAAACCAAGTGATCTCAGCCACTCCTCATAAATTGTGTCCTCTAGAATTTTTACCATCTTCGTTGCCTTCTTTGAATACTCTAATAGTTTTATGTCCCTCTGATATTGTGGTGCCCAAAACTACACATGGTACTCAAGGTGAAGCCACATCAGTGCCAACCAGAGCGGGACTACCACTACCCTCAACCAGCTAGTTATGCTGTGCTTAATGAACACTGATACATAAATATATCCAGGTGTGTATATCCAGGATTACCCCATCCCAGGTGCAGCATCACTTGCTCTTGTTAAAATTCATAGATTTGGTGATTGCCCAGCCTTTTAATCTATCAAGATCTCTGAAAAACTGGGACCATATTTGTAGACTTCCAGTCAAATTGGACCTTTCCAGATTCCAAAGACCACTGGAAAAATAATAATAATAATAATTTAAAAAAATGGAGAGATGTCTCATGATAACATCGGTCTGCTCTTTGAGCACCCTAGAATGAATCCCATCAGGATCCATATATTTATGTGCACCCTGCTGAAGCAGCAAATCTTGCACAAGTTCAGAGTTATTTTATCCCAAGCAAAAATTTTTTTCAGTCAAGTCAAACAAGGGACATAAGTGAAAGCAGTGCATATTGTCTACAAGGATTTCAGTAAGGATTTGACACTATCTGCCAAAACATCCTCATAGAGAAGCAGTTGCAGTATGGGTTGGATGAGCAGGCAGTGAAGTGGATTGAAAACTGGCTGAATGGTCCAGTCCAGAAAGTGGTGGTCAGTGGCATGAAGTCCAGCTTGAGGACAGTAGCTAGTGGTGTTTAACAACTTAATGATCCAGACGAGGTGGCAGAGTGTACCTTTTGAAAGTTTGATGATTACACAAAACTGGGGGAACAGGTGGACACACACAAAGGTCCTTCTGCCATCCAGAGGGACCTCAAAAAGTTCAGCAAGTGAGTTGCAAAGTTCTACAGCTGAGAAGGAATATTGCAATGCAGCAGTACGTGCTGGGTTCTACCCATATAGAAAGCAGCTTTGTAGAAAAGGTCCAAGTTATACTTTAGCCAGCTGAATGTCAGACAGCAATGTGTTCTTGCCACCAAGAAGGCCAACACCATCCTGGGCTGCATTAGGGGAAGTGTTGCCAGCATGTCAAGGCAGGTGACCCTTTCCCTCTCCTCAGTGCTGATTAGGCCACACCTGGAATACTTTATCAATTTCTGGCCCCCTGAGTACAAGAGAAACATGGATATACTAGAGAGAGTCCAACATAGGGCCATGAAGATAATGAAGGGACTGGAATATCTCTCCAAAGGAATCAGTGGGAGAGCTGGGACTGTTTAGCTTAGAGAAGGGAAGGCTCAGCGTATCAATGTAGATGAATACCTGAAGAGAGGGTACTAAAGCGACGGAACAAGGCTCTTTCCAGTTGTGACAAGGACAAGAGGTAATAAGCACAAATGGAGACATAGGAAGTCATATCTGTCTGTACATAAGGACCTACTTTTTACTTTGGGGGTGACTGAGCACTTGCACAGGTTACCAAATGAGTCTGTGTAGCCTTCATCCTTGGAGATACTGAAAAGTCATCTGGACAATAATGGGTAACCTGTTCTACATAGCCTTATTTCAGCAGAGGGAATGGACAACATTCAACCTAAAGCATTCTGTGATTATGTGATTCTCTTTAGCACTGATGAGATTCATGACTTTGAATAGTAGACATGTAGAGTTCGTGTTTTTTTTTCCACCCACCTAGCAATACTGAGATTGAAAAACACTTCTCTCTCCCCCCACCCCTTTTTAAAAAAAAATAAATAAAAAAAAATTCTGTGGAGACATGTGGCCACAATACCCCCAAAGATCCAGAAAAAAAAAAAATGGTGAGGAAATGGCAATAAATGGAAAAAACTAATCAAGACTGTCTTTGTCTTAAAACAAAGCCATTTCTGAGAAAAGATGTTTTTGAAATGCACTGATCAAAGAAAGGTGTTGAAAATAGGCAGATAAAGAATTTCTTATTTTCTTAAAATTATAACTATGTTGCGACTCAGTTACATTAAAAGAAATGCCAGATATAATCCCTATTGGTTCCTCAAGATTTTAGTTCTGTTGTTGTTGGAAGGGAAAGCATGGCTAAGAGTTTTCGTTAAATAGGAAATAACTCAAATAAATGACAACAATGTATTTGGCAGAGTAGCATTAGAATGGTTAGAATGATCCTTTTTTTTTTTTTTTTTCTGGCTTTAAATTTCATCATGATCATGGATTTAAGAACTTATGGCCTTTTAGTAATCAAGCACATAGAGAAATAGAAATCTCATCATAAATAGTCTTGATATACTACAAAGCAGAAAGTAAATGAGATTACACAGAAATTTTGTATGTTGCCACTGTGGAAATATAAGAACACTGAAAAGGAATATGGACTGGGAAGCTTCTGACAATGCAAAACCTCTTTTGCTAAGTGAGCTTGATAACACAATAAAAAGGTCTCTTTTCTACTATATAGAGTGCAAGGAGGTGAAAGTAGAAACTTGGAGGTGCCTGCAAGAGTTATATTTCCAGCTACTGGTCAAAAATAATTGCTAGCAAACAAGAATTTCTTACTCGCATGTATTCTCAGATTGCACCGAAACAAATCTAAATTCATATATATATATTTTTTCTTCTTTAGATTGTGATTTTAGATGTGTATATGGAATTGCAATAAGATAATAACTAGACAAAATAACTGGATATTATAGATACTGTGTTATGTGTTTGATCTCATGACTGGGTCACTGGAATGCATATCAAAATCCTTGGTGATAAGTACTAAGGCTAGTAAAGAAATATGCAGTTTTTAAGAAATCTACGTATATTTTTATGCATGGCACATCACATTTATCAATTTATTATTATTAGTAGTAGTAGTAGTAGCAGTAGCAGCAGTAGCAGTAGTATTAGTAGTAGTAGCACTAGTTAGTACTGTTTAACATCTGAATTTTGATACTAACAGTCTTGTCATTCTGAATTTCTTCCCTTTTCAATGTCGAGGAACAAATCAAAGTCAACCAAAACTTACAACCTTTTCTCCCACCCAACTTCTCTCTCACATTACATGCATTCTGTGCAGATGCAAGTAGAATCATAGAATCACAGAATCATAGAATCATAGGATCACGGAATCATAGGGTTGGAAAGGGCTCTAAAGATCATCTAGTTCCAAACCTCCTGCCATAGGCAGGGATGTCACCCACTAGATCAAGTTGGTCAGGGTCTCATCTATACTGGTCTTGAAACATTCTATGATGTATAAGATGGTTTGAAGTACAATATGGTTTGAAAGCAGAAAACGAATTACTAATTTCTGTAACAAGATTCATGATTTAATAAAGGTTACAGCATGGTCTCCCTATGTCTGTTGCCTCCACACTGACATCTGAGGTCCCCCTTCCTCACAACCTTAAGTCTAACTTGTTTAATTCATTGATTTTTCAATCTGATATCACCAGATAAACAGAGACAGTTTCACCTTCTTGAACTTTTAAACCTTTTAACAGCTTTCAAATATTATAAAAGAGGTAACATAATTACTTCAAAATGTGATCACAGTATCACAGATTTCTAGGTTGGAAGAGACCTCAAGATCATCGAGTCCAACCTCCGACCTAACACTAAGTATTCCACTAAACCATATCGCTAAGCTCTACATCTAAACGTCTTTTAAAGACCTCCAGGGATGGTGACTCCACCACCTCCCTGGGCAGCCCGTTCCAATGCTTAATAACCCTTTCGGTAACGAAGTACTTCCTAACATCCAACCTAAAACTCCCCTGTCGCAACTTTCGCCCATTCCCCCTCGTCCTGTCACCAGGCACGTAGGAGAACAGACCAACCCCCACCTCTTTACAGCCTCCTTTAAGGTAACTGTAGAGAGCGATAAGGTCGCCCCTGAGCCTCCTCTTCTCCAGGCTGAACAAGCCCAGCTCCCTCAGCCGCTCCTCGTAAGACTTGTTCTCCAGACCCCTCACCAGCTTGGCCGCCCTTCTCTGGACTCGCTCGAGCACCTCCATGTCCTTCCTGTAGCGAGGGACCCAAAACTGAACAAAGTACTCAAGGTGCGGCCTCACCAAAGCCGAGTACAGGGGCACAATCACTTCCCTAGCCCTGCTGGCCACACTGCTTCTTATGCAAGCCAGGATGCTGTTGGCCTTCTTCGCCACCTGAGCACACTGCTGGCTCATATTCAGCCGACTATCAACCAATACTCCCAGGTACTGCTCGGCCAGGCAGCTTTCCAGCCACTCATCTCCCAGCCTGTAGCTCTGCTTGAGGTTGTTGCGCCCCAGGTGCAGGACCCGGCACTTGGCCTTGTTGAACTTCATGCAGTTGACCTCAGCCCATCGGTCCAGCCTATCCAGATCCTCCTGCAGAGCCTTCCTGCCCTCGAGCAGATCGACACACGCACTTAGCTTGGTGTCATCTGCAGACTTACTGAGGGTGCACTGGACGCCCTCATCCAGATCATCGATAAAGATATTAAAGAGGACCGGCCCCAGTACCGAGCCCTGGGGGACACCACTAGTGACCAGCCTCCAACCAGATTTGACTCCATTCACCACAACTCTTTGGGCCCGGCTACCCAGCCAGTTTCTAACCCAGCGAAGCGTACGCCAGTCCAAGCCCCGAGCAGCCAGTTTCTTGAGGAGAATGTTGTGGGGAACGGTGTCAAAAGCCTTACTGAGGTCAAGGTAAACCACATCCACAGCCTTTCCCTCATCCACCAAGCGCGTCACTTGGTCATAGAAGGAGATCAGGGTCGTCAAGCAGGACCTGCCTTTCATAAACCCATGCTGACTGGGCCTGATCGCCTGCTTGCCCTGCAAGTGTCGCGTGATGACCCTCAAGATAATCTGCTCCATGAGCTTTCCTGGCACTGAGGTCAAACTGACAGGCCTATAGTTCCCCGGGTCTGCCCTGCGGCCCTTCTTATAGATGGGCGTCACATTGGCTAGCCGCCAGTCGACTGGGACCTCCCCCGATAGCCAGGACTGCCGAGAAATGATGGAAAGTGGCTCAGCCAGCTCCTCCGCCAGTTCTTTCAGTACCCTCGGGTGCATCCCATCCGGCCTCATTGACTTGCGCACATCCAAGCTCCGTAGCAGGTCGCCAACCATTTCCTCATGGATAGCGAAGGCCACATCCTGCTCCCCATCCCCTTCCACCAGCTCAAGGCACTGGGTATCCAGAGAACAACTGGTATTGCCGCTAAAGACTGGGGCAAAGAAGGCATTAAGCACCTCAGCCTTTTCCTCATCCTTAGTAACTAGGTTTCCCCTCGCATCCTGGAAAGGATGGAGATTCTCCTTAGTCCTCCGTTTCGCGTTGATATATTTGTAAAAGGATTTTTTGTTGTCTTTAACGGCAGTAGCCAGGTTGAGCTCCAGATGAGCTTTGGCCTTTCTAATTTTCTCCCTGCACAGCCTCGCTAAATCCTTGTAGTCCTCCTCAGTGGCCCGCCCTCTTTTCCAAAGATTATAAACCCTCTTTTTTCTGCTAAGCTCGAACCACAACTCTCTGTTGAGCCAGGCCGGTCTTCTTCCACGCCGGCTCGTCTTTGGACACGTGGGGACGGACCGCTCCTGTGCCATCACGATTTCCTTCTTGAGGAGCGCCCAGCCTTCCTGGACTCCTCTGCCCTTCAGAACCGCCTCCCAAGGGACTCGGCCAACCAGCGTCCTGAGCAGCTCAAAGTCAGCCCTCCGGAAGTCCAATACAGCAGTTTTACTGGTCCCCTTCCTGGCCTCACCAAGAATAGAGAACTCTACCATTTCGTGGTCACTCTGCCCAAGACAGTTTCCGACCACCACATCTCCCACAAGTCCTTCTCTGTTTGTGAAGAGAAGGTCTAGCGGGGCACCTCCCCTGGTAGGTTCACTGATCAGCTGCGTCAGAAAGCTTTCTCTGCTTTCTCTGCTTTTTTACAGACTGCTTTCTCTGTGCCATGTTGTGTTTCCAGGATATGTCCGGGAAGTTGAAGTCCCTCACGAGGACAAGCGCCGACGATTTTGCAATTTCTGTCAGTTGTCTATAAAACTCCTCATCCGTCTCCTCATCCTGGTTCGGCAGTCTATAACAGACCCCGACCAGGAAGCTAGCCTTGCCGGCCTTCCTGCGGATCCTAACCCACAGGGATTCAACCTTATCATTCCCAGCCTGGAGTTCCACAACATCAAAAGATTCTCTAATGTAGAGAGCCACGCCACCACCCCCTCTGTGCTGCCTGTCCCTCCTGAAGAGCCGATAGCCAGGCATTGCAGCACTCCAGTCGTGGGAGCGGTCCCACCACGTCTCCGTGATGGCAACCAAGTCGTAGCCTGCCTGCTGCACGATGGCTTCCAGCTCCTCCTGTTTGTTACCCATGCTGCGTGCATTAGTGTAGATGCACTTCAGCTGGGCCATCTCCTTCTTCCCCGGCCTAGCCATTGTTTCCCCCGGCACAGCTCCAACAAGCCTTGTTTGAGCCCCGTCCCCCTTCTTACCTAGTTTAAAGCGCTTTCTATGAGCCCTGCCAGCTCCTGGCCTAGGATCCGTTTTCCCCTTGGAGATAGGGACCCGTCTGGGGCCATCAGGCCAGGTGCCGAGTAAAGCTCCCCATGGTGAAAAAACCCAAAATTTCTGTGCTGGCACCAGCCTCTGAGCCACCTATTAACCACGCGAGCTTTCCGTGTCCTCTCCGTGCCTCTCCCTTCCCCCGTAGGGATAGACGAAAACACCACCTGCACTCCCGCTCCCTCCACCAATCGTCCCAGCCCCCTATAGTCCTGTTTGATAGCCTTGAGGCTTCTCTTTTCAACATCGTCACTGCCAGCCTGGACTATCAAAAGCGGGTAATAGTCAGAGGGGCGAACCAGGTTTGGAAGCTTCCTGGTAACGTCTCTGACCCTGGCCCCAGGGAGGCAGCAGACTTCCCTATGTGTGGGGTCAGGCCGACAAATAAGGCCCTCTGTTCCCCTGAGGAGGGAGTCGCCCACAACAATCACCCTCCTTTCTTTCTTGGTGGAGGCAGTCCTGAGGCGTGGAGTCAACTTCCTCACCTCAGGCATCCTCCTGGGTATGCTTCCTACCTCATCCTCACCCACCAGTCTCACAAGCTCCAGGGCCTCAAGCCTATTGTTCAAGGGCACCTGGGAAGGCGGCACCGGAAGGGGAGGGCATTTCCTGCGAGGTCGAGCAGGGACCTGTCTCCATTCCTCCTCAACTCGCAGGTCCCCTCCCTCTGCCCGATGGCGACAGGGCAGGGGGTCCACCCCCCTCTGGAGCGTCTCACCCTGGTCCCTCTCTCTCCGGTCCTGCAGGGAGTCACTCCACCAGTCTATCTCCCACTCACACTCCCTGATATCCCTCAACCTCTGCACCTCCTCCTTGAGTTCCGCCACCATGCGGACCAGGTCGTCCACCTGCTCGCACCTCACGCAAGCAGTCTCTCTGCCTCCCGCTGATGGCAGCAAGAGGCTCAGACACTCCCCGCATCCGGAGACCTGAACTGCCGCATGTTTGGGCGGGCAGTCGGTCTGGGTGTGTACTGACTTCCTAGAGAAAGCACCGTGCCTGGTGGAGACCATTGCAGCCCAGCTGACGGGAGAGTGCCGTTGGAGGAGTTGTCCCTATGGGCGGGTGTGAGCGCTTCGCCTGTGATCTAATCATCTGAATGTCAAATTGCAGGGTAAAACTATAACATGCTCAGGCAATTGAATAATTGTAATTTCCTTCAAAATTATCACTTAAAATGTAATTTCTCTCTTTCTTTTTCTTATTTAACAGTGAAATGATTTTTTTGTGTGTGTGTGTGTGTGCATTAACCATATTTATTATGCATTTTTTTCTTAAAAGTTGGCTACTTTTTTTTTTTTTCCAGTGAACTATAATTTGGAAAAAAAAATATATATATATATATATATGTATATGTATATGTATATGTATATGTATATGTATATATCCAAGACCCATGCTTAGTTATGCTAATTTTATCTAAAAGTAAGAAAAATTAAAACTATAATTTTTCTATATCTTAAATGAAATTATTCCCTTCCTGGAATTATAATTGTAAAAATATTTGGGTAAAGAACAAACAAACAAACAAACAAAACAATAAATCACCTTGCAACATTTATCTATTCATATAAAAGTTCCTGGTAATAAATATATGTTTATACCATTTTTATTTTGCACAGGAATAACAGATATATGCCCTCATTCTCCTTATCTAGTAAACAAGTGAAATATCATGAAAATCTATTTGGTGGGTCATTTTCAAAATTCAATTAAAAAATTTCAAATAAAAATTCTGTTAAACAAATCATTAATTTCCATTATATACTTTGAAATATACTATTACATAATTTTTCATTTTAAAATTGCAAAATTCAATTTTGCTTTTAGTATGTTGAGGTAAGAACATCTGCATTTTATCTCTGAAGAGATTTTTTTTGTCAAAGTGTACTTTATTGAGCCACTGTCTAACAACACCGTTCATATTTCTCAACAATTCTGAATTAAAAATTTGCAGTTACCAGAAATTAGAGTGTTAATTACTAACATTGCAATTAATTTTAATTTTACTAGTAAGAAACTAAGTATTTCCAAGAGGAATGAAGTTTTGAAATGTTCTCCAGGACAGGAAGAATTGAGTTAAAATAGCTACTTTTCTAATAGCATTTTTTTTTTCTTCTTTAATTCCCTTTCCTTTTCTTTTTTTAATTCCTTTCTTTTTGTTTGTTTGTTTGTTTGTTTGTTACTAGAAGGTTTAAGGGCAAAGCACTAGACTAAGTGACAAAGACTTTCAATGTATTCGTAGTATGATTATATTTAGGAATATGAATCATCACATGGAAAAAAAATATGCATATTCTAAAGCTGACTTCAGTCTTACCCTATGGTTCTAAATATATCTCACAATTCCAGAGTGGTGCCAAGTGCCTTATTGAACCAGTAAAGATACCTTCTTTACCTTAGGTGACCAGAACACAGTACACTGAAAGCAAAAACTGAAACCAAATAAAAATTAAAAAAAAATAAAAATAAAATCCATGTCTGTCTTGAATGTTACAGATATTTCATTTTTGAAAGATCCCTTCTCCTACTTTCCTGTTATAATCTTTTAATAAGCAACTCAAAACTCTTATAGCCTTCTTTACTATTGGAGGTGGAACAAGTAAACTGGAAAGATGGGAACTTCAGCTCATAAGATGCCAAAATGTACAGAAGTGTTGATGCTGTGTGTTGCTGTCTCTCACTTACTGAGGAAGATCCCATTATTCTGAACTGATGTCTGTGTTTGTAGACTTTTTTATTTATTTTACTTTATTTTTTTTTTTATTTTTTTTTACTGTAAGTAAAGAACTGTAAAAAATGACGAACTGCAAGGGAATTTATCACTGTGACTGGAGCATTTATTTAAGGTGATTTTACAATGATTTCAAACTTGGTGAAACGCAGTTGTATATGACAATGGATTGAGTCCGTCATTTTGAAGATAGGAATGTTTCGATAAAATATTCTCCTGATCCCACATTCAACCCACTAGTCCAGGTGATTCAAAATCACCTGTGTATCAATCCACAAAACAGCTAGCAGATCCTGAAGGTAACAGCTGTAGTTTCATTTCAAATGTGGGGACAGCCTACTAAGAATTGGCACTTGCCTGTTCTCATTTTCACCAAAAGACTGCACACAGTATTTCTCTTAGGGTATCACAGAATCACAGAATCACAGAATTGTAGGGGTTGGAAGGGACCTCGAGAGATCATCGGGTCCAGCCCCCTGCCAAAGCAGGTTCCTTAGAGGAGGCTGCCCAGGTGGGCATCCAGACAGGTCTTGAGTATCTCCAGAGAAGGAGACTCCACAACATCCCTGGGCAGCCTGTTCCAGTGCTCTGTCACCCTCACCGTGAAGGAGTTCTTTCGCATGTTGGTGCAGAACTTCCTGTGCTCCATCCTGTGGCCATTACCCTTTGTCCTGTCCCCACAAACCACTGAAAAGAGGTTGGCCAAATCCCTCTGTCTCCCACACCTCAGGTATTTATAAACATTGATGAGATCCCCTTTCAATCTTCTTTTATCCAGGCTGAACAGACCCAGGTCTCTCAGCCTTTCTTCATAGGGAAGATGCTCCAGGCCCCGTATCATCTTTGTGGCCCTCCGCTGGACTCTTCCCAGGAGATCCCTGTCTTTTTTGTACCAGGGAGCCCAGAACTGGACACGGTACTCCAGGTGAGGCCTGACCAGGGCAGAGTAGAGGGGGAGGATCACCTCCCTTGACCTGCTGGCCATGCTCCTTTTAATGCACGCCAGGATCCCATTGGCCCTCTTGGCCACCAGGGCACACTGCTGGCTCATGGTCAACCTGTCGTCCACCAGGACCCCCAGGTCCTTCTCCTCAGAGCTCCTCTCCAGCAGGTCATCCCCCAGCCTGTACTGATACGTGCGCTTGTTCCTTCCCACATGCAGGACTCTACACTTGCTCTTGTTAAACCTCATTTGGTTTCTTCCTGCCCATCTCTCCAGCCAGTCCAGGTCTCGCTGACTGGCAGCACAGCCTTCTGGCATGTCAGCCACTCCTCCCAGCTTTGTGTCATCGGTGTACTTGCTGAGGACAGACACTCTTCCCTCATCAAGGTCATCAACGAAGATGTTGAATAAGACCGGACCTAGCACTGACCCCTGGGGAACACCACTAGTCACAGGTCTCCAGCCAGACTCTGCGCCACCGATCACCACCCTCTGAGCTCGGCCAGTCAGCCAGTTCTCAACCCACCTTACTGTGCACTCGTCTATCCCACACTTTATCAGCTTTGTTAGCAGGATGTGGTGGGAGACAGTATCAAAAGCCTTGCTAAAGTCAAGGTAGATGACATCCACTGCTCTACCCCCATCTACCCAGCTGGTGATGCCATCATAGAAGGCAACGAGGTTGGTGGAGCATGACTTCCACTTGGTGAATCCATGCTGACTACTCCTCATAACATTCTTCTCTTCCAATTCCTTGGAGATGGCATCCAGAACAAGCTGTTCCAACACCTTTCCAGGGACAGAGGTGAGACTGACTGGCCTGTAGTTTCCCAGATCCTCCTTCTTGCCCTTCTTGAAGACCGGAGTGACATTGGCTATCTTCCAGTCTTCAGGCACCTCTCCTGTTCTCCAGGACCTTTCAAAGACGATATAGAGCAGTTCGGCGATAACCTCTGCCAACTCCCGTAGCACACGTGGATGCATCCCATCGGGGCCCATGGATTTGTGTGCATTGATCCCACTCAGATGCTCCCGAACCGCTATCCTGTCAACCAGGGGTGAGCCCTCCATTTCCCAGACCCTTTCTTCTCCCTCCAGGGTCAAGGAGTCCGGCGGAGGGCGGGGGGGGGGGGGAGGGGGGGGGGAGTGCTAGGGGCTGGGGAAGTCCTTGAAGCAAAGACTGAAGCTAAGAAAGCATTCAGTATCTCCGCCTTCTCGGCATCTCCCGTTGCCAGTACACGCCCCCTTGTATGGCACAAGCTTTCCAGGAATGACTTTACAATCAAGTAAATCAGTGTTTCTCCTCCAGTAAAGTCATTCTCAGTAGTATTCCTATTTAGAGGCAGTAGGACAAAGAATAATATAAAGAAACATGGCATTGCCCCTGTGGGAATGTAGTAGCACAGGAAGCAAAACAGAGGTGTTTCAGGCCACTGTTTTGTAGAGATTTAAACTATAGTAAACAAGCCCCTGTGGACAGATAAAGTGAAAATGTATTTAACCCTTTTTCACCTATTAGAATGACATCAGAACATTTTTACCTTGTATTTGACAAAGTTTGCTGATTTTCTATTACAATGCTGTATCAAACCTAAACAGTAAAACTGACTGCAGAACTCCTAAATTAATATAAAATTTGTTCTTCTTCTGGAAACAGTAGTTCCTCATGGACATATCTGGTTAAAATAAATAAATAAATAAATAAATAAATAAATAAATAAATAAATAAATAACTTCCTGAACAGCCTTTTGACAGAGTATGAACAAAATAGTATCTTTAGCACGATAGAGCTAGTTTGGTGCACCAGTATCTGCTTTTAATCAGAATAAGCGCAAAACCTTTCACACCCTGATCCTGAAACAGGTCTATTAGAGTAGAATGGACATGACACAAACATGACTGTCCTCTCCCCATGGCCAGGAGATTTGCTCCTGCACAACTCTGAGTGTATAAAGCTGATTGTGTTTGATTAACAGAGGAAGCTAGACCTGGAGACACTCACCTCTGTCTGGCTGCAAGAGGCAGGGCCTAAGTGGAAAGCAGTAGCAGCCAGGATCCACCCAGGGAGTCAAGGCCCTTAAGCCCCTGACCCAGCACCACCCCGGTCTACCTGGGCCTGGCTGTGGAACTTTTCACCTCCTGCTGCTGCTGCTGTGAGATGGGGTCTAGACACCACTGCCCCATGCAGCTGGTCCTGCTGGGGGCTGTGCACCACAGGGTGGGGCCTGACCTTCACGGGACATCTGTGAGAGGTATGGCCCCTCTCTCAAGGCACCCTCCTGAGCCCTACTAATGGCTCAGCTGATATATCACACAAATAATACAAAACAGGCATTGGCAAACTGAAAAGTTATAAAAAGAAACAGAATAAAAAAATCTGAAAAGTTATGCAATCATTTAGTCTTGTGCTATATCAAGAAATACACCCCTGACCAGTACACATATCTATTTCTTGTACAGTTTTAGTCTTTCAATAAGTCAAGAACTATCTCTGGGAAATGTCAAACATACACATATCCAAAAAATCATGATATATATATAAAAATGAGTGGACTGCTGTTGTAAAATACACTGCACTTTTTTTCACAAATTCAACTGCATGAAAGGAAAGATGAAGGGAACTGTCATTGTGTGTGTGTGCATAAAATATTACAGAAAAAAAAAAAAAGTATTTTTTAATTAACCTGGTAGAAAACTCTCAAGCTATGATTTTTTATTTTTTATTTTTTCATTCTATTGATATTTTCTAGTGTGTAAAGCTGTGGGAGTGTGGCCATGGGGGTCAACAAGCCCCATGGTTGGTGATAACATAGGACTCTTAACGATGAGACCATCAGGAATGTAAAGAGTTTAGAGGGAACAAAGAAGGGTGATTCAGGAGATGCCTTGCCATCTCGGGTTGCTTGTTCTTCAGCTGTTAAGGCATGGAAGTTGCTGGGTGTTTGCTGTTGCCGGGCAAAGTTGTTGACCAATGAACAGTTAGTTCATTGGTCATTGCTGTGGGTTGAATGGTATAAGGGAGCCTGTCCTCATTAAGGCGAAATGAAGTTATGTCCTCAATATGAGAGATAAAGTTAGGCCCTCAGTAAGAGAGAGCTGAAGTTATGTCATCAATAAAGAAGCAGCAGTTACTGATCCTAAAAGGACCCTGGTGTCCATGTGGTCATTATGCCACAAATGGAGCCTGAACAGGGACATGAAGAAAACAAACAGGGACATGAAGAACAGGAACAGGGACAGGCTAACAGAACAGGGACAAAACCAAAAAAGGAATGAATAGGGACAGGCTAGCAGAACAGGGACCAGGACAGGAACGGGGACATTGATCGCCTCATGAAGAGAGTTTCGGCCAAACTAAGGAAACTGCTCAAAGAAGCTCGTATTGAAAGTCGCTGGAAATTGGCGCACTAGAGCTGGAAAGAAGCTCGTATTGAAAGTCACTGGAAATAAGCGCACCGGAGCTGGAAAGAAGCTGAAGCTGAGAGAAGTGGACCTGTGTACACAACTGCTCCTCACTAGCCGAAAGTAAGCAGTTGTGCGCTATGGGGAATCATATGTCCTTAGAAACAAAGAATGTCCTGGTAACCTTACAGCTTATTCCCTTCATTATGAATCAGATGGTTTATGATCCTGAAACAGGGGACCAAATTGAGGTCAAGTTGTGGGACTCTGCTACTAAAAACGACAAGGTTGCGGCAGGATTGCTCAGCACCTGGCAAGCAATCTCTGAGGCCTTAAAGAGCCATGTGGGACCATAATCAGAAACGTGTGGTTTGGCAGATAGTGAGGGAGCTGCGGGCTCATCCACCGATCTGCCTGCTATGCCATCAGCCCCTCCGCTGCTACAGCCAATGCAGGCCTTTGCTGTTACACCCCCTGGTGACCTGGACTTTCCTTTTGATCCAGGCCTTATAGGCCCTGAAAAGGGGCCGGATCTGTTTCCCTTCACGATTAGCCCTGGAACACTCCAGTGTTTGTAATCAAGGAAAGGAATGGAAAATGGAGACTGTTATATGATCTGAGAAAAATTAATGAAGTCATGTAAGATATGGGAGCACTTCAACCAGGATTACCATTTCCAACTATGCTCCCTGAGTCATGGGCATTAATAGTAATAGACTTAAAGGATTGTTTGTTAAACACTTGCCAGAACTCAGAAAACTTTGCTATGTCTATGTTTCAACTGATAGCTTTTCTGATTGTATTTTTGCATCTGTTCATGCAGGGGAAAAGGCAAAGGATGTGTGTAAACATCTTCTGTCAGCTTTTGTGAAATTAGGAGTTCCAAAAATAATTAAAACAGATAATGGGCCAGGATATGGGGCCCATGCAACCCACTTTTTTTTCAACAGTGGGGTATCTGACAGGTATACCTCATTCTCCTCACAGGTCAAGCAATTATTGAACAGGCCCATGGTACCCTCAAAGCTGTGCTTCTAAAACAAAAAAGGGGGAATAGGGGTGTGACCCCCAGGAAAAGATAGCTAAAGCATGCTATGTTCTTAAGTTTTTAAATTGATGGACAGAGGAAGGTTCTTGCATCTGTCCATGCAGGAGAAAAGGCGACAGACAGATCTGGGAGACAGACAGATCTGGGAGAGCGATCTGGGAGAAACTCAGTTAAAGAAAGGGCACAAGTCATGGTAAAAAATTAAAGCACCAATCATTGGGAAGGGCCCTACACTCTAATAACTTGGGGCCGAGGTTGTGCTTGTGTTTTAACAGGAATCGGTCCTACATGGGTGTCAGCACGATGGGTCCGTCCAGCCATCTCATCATCTGCCTTAACATGATCACATCACTCTCCTCTGTGGTTTGGACTCCAGCTAAAAATGTATGGGAGGGTCCCGCTGGCATATGCAGGACCCACAAACAAGGACTCCAGGAGTTGGAGGGGCAGCCAAAGCCCCCCCGGCTGGGCAGCACTCAGTGCCTGCCTCTCCTAGGGATGTGGTTACAAAGTTTGGTAAAGGTAGAATTAGTATCCCCAGAAGTTTTTCTCTGTGTTTTAGTTTGTGTTAATTGTGCTTTCTTGATTTGTGTTAATCGCACTTTTTTATGTTAATAAAGAAGGGGGAGATGTGGGAGTGTGGCCATGGGGGTCAACAAGCTAGGGTCTTCTTTCTTGCCCTTCTTGAAGATTGGCACAACATTTGCCAGATTCCAGTCTACTGGGACCTCTCCAGATTCCCAAGACTGCTGAAAAACAATTGAGAGAGGTCCTGCGATGACGTCAGCCAGCTCTTTAAGCACCCTGGGATGAATCCCATCCGGACCCATGGACTCGTATGGGTCCAGGTGGAGCAGCAAATCCCGCACACATTCAGGGTCAGTTGGGAGTTTATCATTCCCACTGCCATGGTCCTCCAGCTCAGGGCACCCTGGGTCCCGAAGCTCATCATCAGCGTTGAAGTTGGAGGCAAAGGCGGCATTAAACGTCTCTGCTTTGCCTATATCCTTGTCTGTGAGGTGACCTTCCCCATCAAGTAGCGGACCTATGTTTTCTTTGGTTCTCCTTTTTCTATTCACATATCTAAAAAAAAACCTTTTCATTGTCTCCCACAGACTTGGCAAGCTTCAACTCTAGTTGGGCTTTGGCTGCACAAATATTCTCCCTACAAATGTGAACAGTGTCCCTGTATTCTTTCCACGCTGCCTGACCCTGCTTCCAGCAGCCGTACATTTTCTTTTTTCACCTAAGCTCCAGTAGAAGATCCCTGGTCAGCCAGGCCAGCCTTCTGCTTCTGCCCCGCCTGCTTGACTTCCGATATTTTGGAATTGCCTGATCCTCTTCTTTTTGGAGGCAGTGCTTAAAGACTGACCAGCACTGATGGGCGTCCATGCCTTCAAAAGCAGTTTCCCACGGGACCTTGCTGGCTAGTTCCCTGAGCAGCCTGAAGTCTGCTTTCCCCACATCCAGGGCTGAAGTTTTGGTGGCAGTTTTCCTTCTGTCGCCAAAAATTTTAAACTCAACCACTTCATGGTCATGATGGCCAAGATGGCCACCAGTTGCCACGTCCCCCTCAGCAAGCGAGAGCTGAAGTTATGTCATCAATAAAGAAGCAGCAGTTACTGATCCTAAAAGGACCCTGGTGTCCATGTGGTCATTATGCCACATAAAGCATTAAAATTTATGTTTTCCTTTTCATGTTCATTGGAAACCCAGGAAATCTTATAAGCTAAAATGTGACAGTCATAATGTGAGTCCCTTATCTCTTACAGAGAAGTCACAGCAGTATTCAAATACCTTAGCAGAACCTGTGAAATGCAGAGGAGGTGATTAAATTACTGTATGTTCTCCACTGCAGAAATTCTTGATGATGGGTAGAAAACTAACACTGAATTTAGATATTCACTTTATGTCCTTTGAAGACATTAAGTAGTTCAGTACTGGCTGAATGAAGGCAAAGTTCCCAAGGACAGGTTTACAGAAGAAAAGCCAAAGTGTTCTACCTATTTCTCCTCTTTTTACATCACACTCCAACAGTGTCCTGACTCTAATCCTTTCTGTACATAACACATTTCAACAGGCAGTTAATTCAGGTGATCTTAGGCCATGAGTGATAGTAAATGGGGATTTGTTAAAAGGTCTGAAAGGTCTGTGAAACCACATACTTTTATTTATTTATTTATTTTCATATATTTTTTAAGATAAATAAAACGAATGACTAATAATATTTTCATAATACAAGTGTTATTAAGCTAGAAAAGGCCATTCTGAAATTGACAATGCTCTTTTAGTGATTCCTTTCCTGAATACACATTCTGCATACAACAGAGTTGAGAAACTGTCCATCATCAGGTGAGTGAAAGCTCTTTCATAGTACATTTACCTAACTTTGGATTTTGTAATATAAATCTTTTAATCATATTTGGTAAAAAGAAGCAATATTTTTTTATCCTAAAAACAAACAAAAGAAATCTCTTCATCAGATAAAATGCTTTGTAGTATTTTTGTAGTATTAATGTGGTGTTGAAATCTGGATTAGAGTTGCATTATTTCAGAGTAAACACAACATTTTTTTTCTCTCTTATATTTGTCACTAAAGAACAGAATAAGTTAAGATTCTCCTGGATCTCTGTTTCACTAGACAATTTTACTTCAAAGTTCTTTAAATATCAAATAAGAAGAAAAATGGTGCCAGTGGCAACTTTAATCCCTTTTATTATATATGTATTTTCAACCAATCATGCTTTCTATGTACAACAATAATTTAATTGCAGTCAGCTACGTCTGGATCCTGAAAAGGTTTATTCATGTATTAAAGTATAGTTAAACAAGCTCAACTGCAGAGGGATTATTTGCATGATGAAGTTAAGCCTATGCATAGCTGAATAAACTGTAGGATGGAGCCACAGGCAACTGCTGTCTCAGTAGTTGCACTAGTTTCTCAGCAGGAGAGGAAAAGAAGTCACTACAAGGTAGTTTTAAAATAAATTCAATCCTTTATTTATAGAAAACTGTAGCATACCTTTAATTTAATTGGCTTCTTTCTAAATAGTCAAATTGACCATGTCCATTAAGAAAAAGATAATGTGATTAATGTGATCTTTTTTTTTTTTTTTTTAACCAGGGAAGAATTTTTGAGCAACGTTGTGCTCTACAGAGACTGCATGTATCCTGTGCAATAGGACTCATATTACAAATGTGTAAAGTAAACGGGATAGCTAGGAATGACAAGTTCAATGCAAGAATGATACAATTACAGGTAACTTCAGCACAAAGGTGCAAAGTCAGATCAAACAGTGGAACAGTTAGATGCTTCTTGTCTTGGATAGTTGAAGATACATGGGCTTTCTTATTCTGCCAAATGAAATAAAAAAAAATAAATAAAAATAAAAATAGAAAAAGAAAAAGAAAAAGAAAAAGAAAAAGAAAAAGAAAAAGAAAAAGAAAAAGAAAAAGAAAAAGAAAAAGAAAAAGAAAAAGAAAAAGAAAAAGAAAAAGAAAAAGAAAAAGAAAGGAGTAACCTGAGTAAGCAGTTCATCCAGCAACTAGAATAGACAGATTGATAGCTAGCTAGATAGATAGATAGATAGGTAGATAGATGACAGGAGTTTCTGCTTAGGGTGGTTAGAAATTGTAGTCATAACTGGGCAGGTGGAGAGTTACTGCCATCTGCTGGATAAAAATCTCTTTCGTGATTCAACTGCAAATAAGTGTTTTATGAATTTAAAAAAATAATAATTAAAAAAAAAAAAAAAGGAAAGATTAAGACTCCATCGCTGAAATTTAAGTGCATTACATCTCTGTAAGTATCTAAATGGTTGTTATTCTAATATCTTCAAGAGTACCAAATCTATGACAATATAAGCCTAAATCTCCTTACAGTAGAATGTTTGAATGAGGAGTGGGTAATTGAATTGAAGATACAATAGAAAGGAGAAACTAAAGACCTCTTCACTTGGTAGTATAAATTTCAGTAGTAGTTTCATTCATGAAAAGATGTAAGAACGTTATTTTAGGAAAAAAAAAAAAAAGTTATATATGTTTTGGAAAGGAAGACTAGCTGTAACTCTGTGATAAATGTTATAGACAGATAGCAGATAGCCCTCAGAAAACACCCATTTTTCTGTAATAGTTGACAGTTTAAGCAAAAATCATGCTTCACTACTGGGAGACTTCTGTTTAGGTCATAAAGTACAATTTTTAGTTAGCACAGGGAAGTCATGTTGACTCTGAATGTAGAGTCAGTGATAATGTAGCTAACTTTGTGTTGGACACTTTTCAAGAGCTTTTCTGTCTTCATTCTCAGTTCTGTTTCAGCTATGTATAGTCCCAAATCCATGCAACAGAGTACACTTTCCCAGCTAATGGATTTTAAATGTCAATTTTATATCAACATGCTGAAGATTTCAGGACAGACAACTTATCGATCCCTCCACCCCTAGAGGTGTTCAGGACCAGGTTGGATGAGGCCCTGGGCAACCTGATAGAGTTGGTGACATCCCTGCCCATGGCAGAGGGATTGGAAGTAGATGATCTTAAAGGCCCCTTCTTATCCAAGCCATTCTATGAAATCAGCTGCTGAATGGTTCAGATTGAACTGCAATGTGTATATCGGTACTCATTGTTATACATTTGTGAGTGTACAACAGAATACATATGGGCAAATATATTCTATCAAGAAAAAGAAAATGTTGTGATTAGTCCTCTATTTGCTGTCGTGAGACCAGCAGTCTTGTTATATTCATTATATTCATTATGTCATTCATTATGACCTATTGTTATACATAATTTATTATATTCATTATGTTATTATATTAACCTGTTTTAATTTGCTTAGAAATTAATGAACTGGGAAAGAAATTGCAGTGAAGGACAGAATGTAAATGGGATCATCTAAGATGAAATCAGTTGAACCAGTTCATCAAGCCAGTTGTACCACTTGGAAATACTGAGACAGGCTAAACAGGTGAAGTGTCTGAGGGCTGGATACATAAAGAAGGAAAAATAGAATATGCAGTTAAGAAATGTGCTGAGAGGGGTGTGGTGACTACACAGGAAAATGATAGATTGATTTAAGGCTATCATGCCTGGAATATTTGCTATACAAAGAAAACTTCCACCCCATTATATTGTAATTCAAAGTATATGGTAAAACGTTTATTTTCTGCTGGACCAGAGATTTAAATTTCATGTCTTTTCAATCTCATTATGCTGTTTCTAAACTGCAAACAGCAGTTGTTAAATTCATCATGCTGGAATGTCAATACCTCAGTACTTATTTATGGAGCCCTAACTTTGTCTTCAAGTTCAGCATTCCTCACCCTGCTACTAACAGTTTTAAATTGAATGACACATATGAGATGTGCTGGGAGATTTCTTTTTATATGTACACAAAAAGAGACAACCCCCCGCTTTCTTTTACTTAATTTATTCTGTTGAGCAAGAGCAATATGTTTTCCCTCTTCATGACCTAGTTTCCAGAGAGTCCAGCATTTACAGTTTTGTTTTGTTTGTTTGAGGTAAAGAAATCAGTGTGTAACAATTATGTTCAAAAGTCCTACATTCAGGATATGCTGTTAACTTTATTTATAAATATAGTTTTCTGAATTCTAGAAGATGTAAGAAGAGATTAATGTCAGATGTCATAGATAAAACTTATACAAACTTTTTGTCTAGAAATCTCAAGTGATTAACAGATTTTCTGTAATTTTATTTAACACCGTAATGAATCTGTGACAGACTTTTTCAAGACTGAGAAACTCACAGAATCAATCTGGGCAAAGCTGTTCTGTTTAAGTGACTTTAAAAAAATAAATATAAATATATATATACTAGTCAGATTCAGTCTACTACAGCATTGTCACTTGATCCTACATTGTAATATAACATATTTTAGTTATTGTGTCAAGTCTATTCTGCAAAGTGCTCGGACTTGTCAGAAGTTATGCATGAATTAATAAAAATACGATTAAATAATAATACTACCTGTTAATAAGCTGGATGTGTTTTTCTGTGAATAAATAACCCCCCTAAAGTACATGTTTTTACTCTCATAACCTGTTTCCCTTTGAGATACACTTCTATACAACACATTCACTGTTCCTTCCTTCTTAACATTATAGAAGCAGTATTTTATAAAATGTGCCACTGCAAGTAGCTTCTTTCTGCTTACAATCTGATTTTCTCTAGAGTTCGTTTTTAGCCATCTTTCATTACTAACGGAACAAGACAAACTATCTAACTTGCTAAAGCCACTAGTCTGTGCTGTTGGAAAAGAAATCTATATTGTAGACAATCAAAAACACAGTGCATTTTTATAAGGATATTCTGCAGTAAGGAATAATACCTGCTATATATTTTGAATATATATTCTGAATTAATTTTTAGCTTTTTCCTGTATCTGGTATATCATGACAATCTTGAATTAGCAACTGTACCATAATCAGTGATAATGTTTTAGTTCTGCTTTTATCTTTTTTTTTTTTTTTTTTTTTCCCCAGAAATAAAAATTGTATTAGTCTAACTGAGGTATGAAATATTTAAGCTTTTAGTACTTGGTCTCTAAAAATTAAAATATGCAATGGGAAAAATACATTAACTGTAGAAGTCAATGCAGAAAGAAAAAAAAATATACTGTGCACCATTAATGGAACTACTAATATGTTTCTGAACATTATGTGGAATCCACATTTAAGTTGCCTTTCTCTTTATTTAATGATTATGGTTAAGGAATATACTAAAGTTTAAAAAGGATGTTAATGCTATTTGTAAGTAAATATTCACAATAAAACAGATGTTTTCAGGGACAGGGAAAAAGAAAAAGAAGTTCCTAAAGGATATGCCTATGACATTTTAATGGGATTAATCTCATTGAATCATAGAATATCCCGAGTTGAAAGGGACCCATAAGGATCATCGAGTCCAACTCCTGGCACCACACAGGTCTACCCAAAATTTTAGACCATGTGACTAAGTGCACAGTCCAAACGCTTAAATTCCGACATGCTTGGTGCAGTGACTATTTCCCTGGGGAGCCTGTTCCAGTGTACGACCACCCTCTCAGTGAAGAACCTCTTCCTGATGTCTAGCCTAAACCTCCCCTGCCTCAGCTTGACACCATTCCCGTGGGTCCTATCATGGGTGATTAAGGAGAAGAGGTCAGCGCCTGCCCCTCCACTCCCCCTCGCGAGGAAGCTGTAGACTGCAATGAGGTCCCCCCTCAGCCTTCTCTTCTCCAGGCTGAACAGGCCAAGTGACCTCAGCCGCTCCTCATATGTCTCCCCCCGTAGGCCCTTCACCATCTTCGTCGCCCCCCTCTGGGCACTCTCCAACAGTTTAACGTCCTTTTTGTACTGTGGTGCCCAGAACTGCACACAGTACTCGAGGTGAGGCCACACCATCATAGAGTAGAGTGGGACAGTCACAGAGAGCTGAAGTTATGTCATCAATGAAAAAGTAGCAGTTACTGATCCTAAAAGAACCCTGGTGTCCGTGTGATCATTACACCACAGCGGACCTATGTTTTCTTTGGTTCTCCTTTTTCTGTTCACCTATCTAAAAAAACAAACTTTTTATTGACTCCCACAGACTTGGCCAGCTTCAACTCAAATTGGGCTTTGGCCACACAAATTTTCTCCCTACAAACGCAAACAGTGTCCCTGTATTCCTTCCATGCTGCCTGACCCTGCTTCCAGTAGCCGTACATTTTTTATTTATTTATTTATTTTTCCTAAAACTTCCTGGTGGCAGTTTTCCTTCTGTCGCCAAAATTTTTAAACTCAACCACTTCATGGTCACTATGGCTGAGATGGCCGCCAATTGCCACGTCCCCAACAAGACCTTCTCTGTTCTCCAGCAACAGATCTAGGAGGGCACCTTTCCTAGTTGGCTCTCTTAGCACCTGCACCAAGAACTTATCATCTAGGTGTTTCATGAACCTCCTGGACTTGCTCGTATCAGCCATGTGGCAATCCCAGTTGACATCTGGCAAGTTGAAGTCCCCCATTAGGACAAAGGGAGTTGATCTTGAGGCATCTCTTAGTTCTGCAAAGAATATTTCATCGGCGTTGTCATCCTGGCCGGGTGGTCTGTAATAGACTCCCACAATGACACCCCTTTTATTTGTTCATCCCTTAATCCCTACCCAGAGGGTCTCAACTTTGCCATCGCCAACTTGAAGTTCCACACAGTCCAGCCCCTGCTTCACGTACATCACCACCCCCCCACCTCTCCTGCCCTGCCCGTCCCTCCTGAAGAGCCTGTAGCCATCTATTGCAAAACACCAGCCACAGGACTCATCCCACCAGGTTTCACTTATGCCGATGATGTTGTAGCTGCGGGACTGGGCCAAGACTTCTAGTTCATCCATTTTATTCCTCATACTGCGTGCGTTTGTGTAGAAGCACTTCAAATGCACCTCCCTGCACACAGCAGCTCATGGAGCAGACTGAAGAACCACACTAGCACAGAGTCCCTCTGATTCTAGTGCACCGTCCCTTAGCTTATCGCCGTCGTGCCTAGTTTTATCACTTTCCCCCTTCACCTCTAGTTTAAAGCCCTATCTATCAGCCCTGCTAACTCCTGAGCAAAAATTCTTTTACCCCTCTGAGAGAGGCGCAATCTCATTACGGAGGTAAAAACAAAATTGATACCCATATAGAGCTAACTTATAACTAAGAGAAATTTTCTTTTTGCCTTTTCAAAAACGTCAGATTTTTTCTTGTCACATTTTAACAACAGGTGTAAAATGGGGACTATAGTGAAGACTATAGAAATATTTTGAGGGGAGGCTAATTTAGCTTTTGGCTCTGCTCTTTCTTTTATTTTATTATATTTTATAATATAAATATTATATTTATAAAATATAAATATTTTTATTATTTATTATATAAATATTTTATATTTATTTTATTTTATTTTATTATTTTATTTTATTTCATTTTATTTCATTTTATTTTATTATTTTCATTTTATTTATTATTATTATTATTATTGTTGTTGTTGTTGTTGTTGTTGTTATTGTTATTATTATTGCCATAGGGATTTACATAATTCCTATTACAAATAAGGCAACATTAAGAAGTCATAAAACTGGAATAAATATCTTCCCATTTAAAAACATGACTTTTACATGCTACCATAAGGTAAAATCCTTATTTACTTATGGTTACCATTAAGCAACTTCACAGAAGGGATAGTCTGTAGTTGTTTTCTGTTACCATCTCCCCTGCTCAGTCAGGAGATAATCATTTCTTGAAACAATGGATTTTATGTCCACAATACTCTATAACCATTTCCATTTCCTCTGTAAATTACCTTATCCTATGGAGAATATAACTGTCAAGAGTTATAGTAACATTTTATTTATGTTTTAATTTTTATTTTTAAAAGAATCAAAAGTAAATATAGCCTTTCAGACAGCAATCCCAACAAATACAAGCACTAATCCGATTCATGCCAACTCAGCAGGTCAATTAGATTTTTCTGTTACCTTAACATTTTGATTAATGTGTCATAGAAAAATATTATCTAAGAAGTCTGTAATCCTAGACTATATAGTTAAAATTTATACACTGTAGCGTTCTCATATTTTTTTCCAGCACTACAGCTTGGAGTCTTGTTTCTAGCGCTCAAATTACAGGCAACCAATCTGAAACATTTTGCAGATAATAAACAGATGAAATATTCATGAAAGCAGATAATTCAGATTTAAATGGCTATGGACAATTTGATTCCATTGAAGTTTTACTATCCATATGTTGCTGAATGTCCTCTAAGCCAGAGAAGTGTTTAATCATTGTATAGAAGCAATGTGATTTTGAGTGTGTCTGTGCAATCTAATCTTGTGTATGATTTGGATACTGTCAACTGTTTAGGAGCCCTGTTCACATGCTACATGTATAGGAAGCACATTTCAATTCAAAGAAAAATCTAAAATTGATTGACTATGGATTTCGCAACATTATTCCTGTGTACTTAATTCTACAAGATATCATAATAATGGTTGCCATTCACAGAAGTGAATTTCAAACTTATCTATTAAAAAAAAGTGCAAAGGCATTGAGATTTTGATTGATACTAAGAGTCTAATGCAGCAGTCAAAAGCACAATACCCAATCTATCTGTTGCCCTCTATCAATTTTATGGCAGGTCTTCCCACAGTCTAAGTATATTCCATTTCCAATCTATGACATCAAGGAAAAATGTTAATGTATAAGGAGATTTAGCTATATGGCTTCCATTAACTTTAAATGTGTCATGCTGGAAATTTTCTCTACCTACTTTGAAGTCATAACTAATACTCCAGTCACACCCTTGTGGAAGGCTCAGCTCCCAGGTTTGCAAAACAGTGTTCACAGTTCTTTCTCCCTCCAAATTCTACTGAAATAAATTGTATTTCTGAACATAAATCCCTACATATTAATCTAAACACAAATGTGGTATTACAAACTTGTAGCATATTTATTTACTAAATAAAAATATTCAATATTAAATATTTGATGATGGATATGGCACTGTTTTGAATGCATTTTGCTATCATTTAGTTAGTGTAATTTCTAATTTTTTTCAAAACTTATACTGACAGGCATTTGTTAATATTCCTTGAATGAAAATAAAGTATGTTACATTTCAATTCCACTTTTCAGCTATCAAAATATTTAAAAACAAATAGCATATTCAGAGGACCAGTAAACCAGCCAGTAAGCCACATTGCATGACTCTGGTCAGGTCCCACCAGAGGGCTGCTCTGCCAGCGCACAGACAGAGGCAGGGACTTAAGGAATTTACATTATATTTTATCGGAAAAGACAGTAATAATAATAGCACTTTAAACAAATTATGGCTTTTGACCTCCAATGCTCATGACAATGCAATGACAAATAATTAAATCCATAATGCAGTGAAGTAAGCAGGTGACTTGATACTGTCCAGGTTTTTCTATCATCAGGCACGATGCTGTGTAAGTTGCTGCTTTTGTGTATTACTTTTTTTCACTCCAACACTAACCTGTTTATTTCTCTAGGTATCACCTTTTGTCACTACTATACTGTTCTTTTTAGATCAAAATTATCATCGGCATGCCTTGCCTGGAAATATCCTGCTGCTAAATTCTAGTTCTTGATAACTAATTGTTAAAGTGAAGCAAAACTTTTTTTTTTTAATCTTTTTTTTTTTTTTTTTTTGTATATTCAAAATTAATTGTATGTCCTTCCCAATATGTCAAGAGAAAGGAACAGGAGAAAAAATAATAAAAAAAAAAAAATACATTTTGGGGCATGGGAATGAACTTGTGTCGCTAGTTATGGTATTCCTTACTTAGTCCCCACTGAAACTCCCTTTCCAGGAAGTTTTATTTCCTTGTGTTTTTACAAAAATTAAGGTAGAAAATAGACTTTTAGTTACTACCCCAGTGTGAGAGGCATTAATACTGTCTCTATAAAGTAGCAGATTTTACAAGATTTCTCAAACAAACATTATACAACATACATGTAATATATGTTTAAAATAGCAACCACAATTAAATTGAGAAAAGATAAAGTCTACAGGGAGAACCACAGTAAGAGAATATTGATGAAAAAGTACAATTGGCAATCTCCAGAAATGGAGACAGAACATGTGCCTACAAGTCAATAAGAAAAACTGCTATGTATTTAGCTGAAACCAAGATTCCAGCCTTTGACTTCTGGACCCTGTTGTTAGGAATGTTTCCCAAAGGCACTGCGATATAGGGGGATTGGTGTAATTCTGGTGTCAGAAGCTAGAAAGACCAGTCTTTAGAGATTGAAGTCCTAGAGCTTGGAGACTTTTGTGTCATAAAAAAATAGAATCAGCTAGGTTGGAAAAGACCTTCAAGATCATCATGTCCAACCATCAACTTGATCCCATCACTAAACCATGTCCCCTTATGCCATGTCCACATGTCTCTTCAATACCTCCAGGGATAGATACTCCATCACTTCCCTGAGCAGCTCATTCTTTGGCCATCGTCTACATGAAGAAATTCTTTCTAATGTCCAATCTAAACATTCCCTGGCATAACTTGAGGATATTTCATTGTGTTCTATTACTTGTCACCTTAAAAAAGAGACCAACACCCTCCTCACTAAAAACAGCATTCCAGTAGTTGTAAAGAGCAATGAGGTCTCCCCATCAGCCCACTTTTCTCAAGACTAAACAGTTACAGTTCCCTCAGCAGCTCCTTATATGTCTTGTTTTCTTCTCCCTTCACCAGCTTTGTTGTTCTTCTCTGAATGCATTCCAGCAACTCAATAACCTTCTTGTAGTGAGGGGCCCAAAACTGAGCATGATATTTGAGTTGCAGTCTCACTAGTGCCAAGTACAGGGGGGATATAAATAATGACAATATGAAAACCAAATATGAAATTACAAAATACAAACTCCTCTGCTATTATAGCATATTTTTCCTCAGAATTTTACCTGTTCTTTTCCTATTCATTTAAATCAGCTTCAACAAAACTAACATTTTTATAACACACATATATATATATCTACATTTAGTGAGGGGCCCAAAATTAAACAATATTTGAGGTGCTGTCTCACCACTGCCAAGTAGAGAGGGATGTATATAAGGACAATATGAAACCCAATGTGAAATTACAACACACAAAACTGTCTACTATTATAGAATATTTTCCTCAGAATTCTACCTGCTCTTTTTCTGTTCATTTAAATCACTTTCAGCAAAGCTACATTTTTTATGACATTCTATATTTTATTTTTTTTTAGAAAATGTATTTTTTTTTGCATATTATACAATATTATTATACTATTTGTTGCTTGTCTCTGCACATTTGACCATGCTTCAGCAAATCCATAGTCATCTTTTACTGAGGGGTGCAAAAATGAGCACAGCATACAGTATTCTTGGATCAGTCTCAGCAGTACTGTATAGACAGGAACAAACATTGCAGTTGTTCAGCAAATGGAAAAAAAAAATAGATAGATAGATAGATAGATAGATAGATAGATAGATAGATAGATAGATAGGTGTAGAAAATGCATCCTTCAAACTGTGTCTGTGTGTTTGTAGTGAAACAGCTACCCATCCAGCCTAGAACAAGTCCAAACCAGCAGCTGCGTAATTGGCAGTAATACAATGCCTACATCTTGTTTATTATATCATCCCTATACTGCATAATAAATTATGTTACATGTTACAATTTTACAATGTTCTATGCTGTAGATTTCTGTTTGTTTGTTTGTTTTTAATCAGAGAATCATTGCTTTCATTTTTCTGCAGAGCTTAAATGAAAAAATGGACTAAGTAAGATCCTCAGCAGATAGGAGCTGACCTTGCATTTCTGGCACTTCAACTCTGCTGAGGATTGTGTCCCTACAGGGCAGATCAAGATTAAATTCTTCCTTTACCATTAGTGTGCTTTTCTGGTATAGCTGTGTGCACGTTGTAGACCTGATGCAGCATTGAATGTTGATGACTTGGTAGCAATAACAGAATTAGAGTCTGGTGGTTTAGAAATTCTAAATCTCCTGCAATATAAATTATTTTTCCACTTCTTGCTTGATTTTTATCCATTTGTTCAAGCTTTTTTTTTTTTTTTTTTTAATCAGGACGTAGAGAAGAATGATCACTTTTTCTTACTAATGTGTGATTTCCTCAGAATACACAAGACCTGGAAACAAATGTGTAAAGATTACTTTGTCAATAGAGAGGATGTCCAGTGTGTATATCACAACCAAAGAGTGCTTAATATAAAATCATTTGCTTCACTTGCCTCAAAGAGCGGGGTGGGGGGGGGTGGGGGAGGGGGGGTGGAGTGGATAATGGAAGAAAGCAAACAGCCATGATCATTTATTTTACTAGTCAGCAGCTGAAAAAAGATAAAAGAGTTTGGGTTGGAAGGGACCCAGTGAGGTCTCTAGCCCTATCTCTTCTTCATAACAGGGCTGTCACTTAATTCAGACTAGGCTGTTCAGGGCTTTGTCCAGCTAGGTTATGAAAACTTCCAAGGATGGAAATGGCACAACATCTCTGAGCACCCTCTTGCACAGCTAGCTCGCCCTTGTGGGAGCTTGCCCTTCATCTCTAGTTTCAGCCTCTCATGTCTCAGCTTGTGTGCTGCCTCTCACCACACACCACTGTGCAGAGCCTGGCTGGGGTTCTGCTGGGGCTGCTGCTGGGTGTTTTTCTTCTGACTGAACTGGCCTCAGTCCTGAAACCTCTCCTCTCAGGGCAAGGGCTCCAGTCCAACCACTTCAGTAGCCTACCCTGAACCCACTTGTTTGTCTTTGTTTTTGCTGTATTTGAGAAGCATATCTGAATGCAATATCCAGATGTGGTCTATTGAATACAGAATAGAAAAGTACAGTACCTCCACTTGCTGTGGGTCTACCCTTATTCATGAAGCTCAGTATACTGTTGTACTTTACTGTCAGGGTGCACTGAATGGTTTATATTATAGACATGGTATCAAAGTCTTATTGTGGATATCTTAATCAAACTTTCTTATTTTTTAAATATTTTTAAATATATATATATTTTTTTTTTTTTCAGAAAGAATGTAAATCAATCCTTGTGTTATACTGAGGAAATTTATCACTTTTCTTCACTGTCAGTGATGATCTATTTCCCATATATCAGGGGACACCATATTACTTCTATATCACATACTCCATAATCCTCATCTAAATATTAACTTTTAGTTATGTTTATTTTCCTATATCAGTTACATTGTTATTTACTTCTACTTCACTTTTACAAAATCATCCCTTTGTCCCATAAGGGAACATCCTGAAATATTTTTCCAGTAAATTCAAATACAACTTGTAATTTCAAATTCAAGCCATGATAACTACTTTACTTGACTTGTTATTTTTAATATCAGTAGTGATTATCTGTATAAAAAATGAAACAAAACAACAAACAAACAAACAAACAAACAAAAACACTAATCTTGTCATGTTATGGTCATTTGCCACTCAGTAGAGTTAACAAAATCAATAATATCTGTTAAAACTCTGACGAGAACAGAATGCCAGCTAAGTAAAATAAAATAAAATAACAAATAAAAATAACAGGAATACAGTGTTTTATAAATTCAAACATTGAATACAAAGATTAAGGCCTCTAAATAATAGAGTGAAAAATATAAGATATACTGAGGCAGAATTATCATGTAATTTAAATATATAACTCATATATATATATGAGATTACATCAAAATTGAAGCCAAAATCTTTGATTATTTAGGATCTAGCATTTACCCCAGTGAGGTTTCTACTAACCAAATAGCAATGAAGTCTTCCTTCAAGCAAAACCCTCACTGAAACTGATTGGAAGATGTGGATATAAGGATTTAGTGTTATGAAAATTATTTATTCAATTTTTTTTAGAAAGACTATTTGGATGCATCCTAAAGGTAGGTCCACTTACAGGAAAAGCAATTAAAAGTTACATGATATTGCAAAATATCATGTATATCAGCGGAAGGAGATAAACATTCTTCTTCATTCAAGATTTATGATTCTTTTCAGTGCAAAATAAACACATTTCACCATCAGCTGAGTTAGAGTTTAAAACAAGAAATTATTAATGAAACATGCAATATTCTTGCAATATTATGGACAGCTGGGAGAAGATTTTACAGGCAGAACTAGTTGCTATTCTCAGCATGTTGTTGAATGTTCTTAAATTGGTGTACATAACTTCACAGGAGAGTAAAACAACAAGTAAGACCAAATTAACAACACTGTGGATCTACTCTTGTAAGTGTGATATTTTTGCATATGTCTTTAGCACACAAGGGCAATGTACATGACTTAAATGATTCTTGTCTTCCAGAGTATATACAGAGGTGTTGATTGATTTGCTTTTTAGTGAACTAACTTTCTTTCTTTCTTTCTTTCTTTCTTTTTCTTTCTTTCTTTCTTTCTTTCTTTCTTTCTTTCTTTCTTTCTTTCTTTCTTTCTTTCTTTCTTTCTTTCTTTCTTTCTTTCTTTCTTTCTTTCTTTCTTTCATTTTGGTCATATTTTGCAACCTATAAAAGGGTTGACAGTCTATAAATCTGGATTATTATTTCTTTATCAATCACATTGACTCTTGATCATTTTCTTTGTTTTAATCTTTCTATACTTCACTCCATTAAAATAAAGTAAAATAAAATAATAAAATAAAATAAAATAAAATAAAATAAAATAAAATAAAATAAAATAAATAAAATAAAATAAAATAAAATAAAATAAAATAAAATAAAATAAAATAAAATAAAATAAAATAAAATAAAATAAAATAAAATAAAATAAAATAAAATAAAAAATGAAGTTTTTTTTTGTTTGTTTGTTTATTTTTCTGGTAATTTATTTCTAGCATCTAAGATCATTAAAATGGTCAGAAGAAGGAAACCTCATTCAGACAGCTGCAATTTTCTTTAAAAAATGAATGAAGATATTTTCTCTGTTTTGAATTCTTTTAACTAGTTATTGAAAGAGGCGTACTCAATGGCTAACCTTCTCAATAACATTGCAGATGTTTCAGCTCAAAAGTAAAGTGTCATGACAATATCACACCTTTAAAAAGAACACCATCATCTGAAAGGACAGGTATCACATGAAAATAAATAAATAAATAAATAAATCCCATCTGAGGGCCTAGAGAAAGTAGAAAAGTATAACAAGAAAAGAGACCCTATTTCATATTTCCACAGTGTCTTGTCAAGGTTTATGCCAGAGTTTACAAAAGAATTCAAGGACTGAAAATTGGATGCTGTATCATCTCCATGAACTTTTAACCCCTGGGCTGCCAAATAAATGATAAAATCTCTTTCAAGTAGACAATACACCAGACTTTATTGTTTGTTAAATCCTAATGTTTTCAGGATCACACTGGATGATGTTAGCAGGGCCCTAACAGAAAATGGTAAATATTTCCAGCCATACAACCTTATAATGGACTCTTTTCATTTATTTTGAAATTATTTTAGCATTTTAGTACTTTCAGAAGTTTTTAGATAAATATCTAAAGGATGACATAAAAATAAATTTACTTTACTTTTACATCAGATTTACTACAAATTATTATATATATACATTTTATTTCTCTGTAACAGCAACTAAAATGCCCAAATATCTGCATTTGCCAGATATTATATATTCCAGATATCCTGTATCTGTTTTTGTGATACTATCAGGATATTATTCTGACAACCTAAAACTTCATAGCACTTCCTAAGGTTTGCTAAGATCTGTTTGGATTTTTGCTAAATTTTTCCCAATAATTGATGACAAAACATGGATATCATTGAGCCATTATTTATAATTTCTACAGTTCTTGGGGAAATACTAGTGCCTTTATTACACGGTTTGTTAAAAAGGGATTTCCAACATTTGCATTAATTTTCTGAGATCATGTGACAGTTTAGTTTGTGATCATAAAGTGATTCTTATCCATTATTTTCAAAGATTTTGGACCATTTTGATTTTTAAAGGTAGGTAGGATTGTACTTTCTCTCATCTTGACTATATTCATTTGATCAAACAGACCTTTTTTGCTTTTACTCACTTGTGCATCTAGTCATGAATTACACCTATATTGTTCATATCCCACTGCAATCTTTGTAGTGGAAGTAGAAACATGTGGGCCAGAAAGCTTCATTAAAGCCTCTGTACATTCGTAGCTGGATATTCCCATAGAAGAATTTTCAAATGAGATAATTACCCTTTTAAGGGCATCAATGGAAAGTGGTTGCTTCTGAAAATTTTATCGCTGTTTGTTTCCTATTCTTATGTTATCTGAACATCAAATGTTTTCTGAGCTTAAAATAACCCAGGCTATTCACTCTTCCTTAACAAGCAAAGGAAGAGATTCAAGGCTGTATGTGTTGAAAAGCTTGCTTTCTTTTTCTCCTGTACTAAGAAAAGAGCCTGCTGATCAATTCATTGCTTAAAAAGCCTAAACACATTTTCACCAGGTGAAGATATATTTGCTTATTTTTCTAGGTTTTGAGTGGCTGTCTGTGTCCACTCCTCCCCTTTCTTCCCTTTCCCTCCCTCCCATCCCCAAAGTCTTTTATGATTACTCAGTACAAGAGAATAATCTACTGCTACAATTTATAATCCAGACTGTACACACTATAGTTAACACAGATAGCATGTTAGTTTAAAACACAGCACTCGCTATTCCTGTGGTTCCTACTGAAACTGCAAAAGATATGCAGAATATATCCTATTTATATTCACCCAATATTCATTTAATACTTAAACAACTTTACTCTTAGAGTATTTCTATAATTTTTATAATAATCCCCACTATCATTAGTCTATGTTTTTAGTTGCATAAGAGGAATGTATATAGAAATTAAATAACATAAAAAGCCAGACACATTGTTAACTGTAGAATGTGCTATGACTCCATATCACTTAATACAATTTGTTCCTTTATCATTCGCACAAAAGATTAGTCTCTTAAATTTTTCCAGCAAAATATGTACAGGTAGAAAACAATAACTATGTTCAAACTATGGTTTTTTTATGTTCAAAAAGTGAGAAAAATTGCTCAAGAACCATAAATCTAAATAAAGAGATGGAAACAACATTATGCTACACAGTTTTCAAAGTTTACATGATGGCTTGGTTTTCATTTGAAATTCTGACTTCATTGAAGTGTCACTAGAAGTTTCCCTTGATCACATTATGAAAAAAAAAATGTATATATATATATATAGTGTTATGTCTACAAATTGCTGTCCTCCATGTAGATTGTTCTACTCATCATCACCCTCTGAGCCTGTCTGATCAGCCAGTTTTCAACCCACCTCACTATCTGCTCATCCAGCTCATACTGCGACCACTTCTCTATGAGGATGCTAAGGAAGACAGCATCAAAAGACTTACTACAGTACAGGCAGACAATATCTACTACTTTCCCCTAATCTACCAAGGCTACTATTTCATCATGGACATTTTTCAAGTTGATCACGCACAGCTTTCCATTGGTGAATTCATGCTGACTGATCCTGATTATTTTCTTGTCCTTCATGTGTTTGGAAATGGTTTCCAGAATTTGCTGCTCCACCAATTCCCTGAGATTTAATGTGGTGACTGACTGTCCTGTAGTTCCCTGAGTCCTCCTCCCTGCTCCTTTTGAAGATTTTCCTTCTTCCGGTCTTGTGGTATTTCTCACAGTAACCATAAACTTTCAAGGACTATTGGAAATATTTTTGCAATGACATTAGGAATTATGCAGTTCCATCAGCACTTGTGGATGCATCTCATCAGGGCTAATGGACACGAATATCCATTTTGACGAAGTTTTCATAGAATCATAGAATATTCCGAATTGGAATGGACCCATAGGGATCATCGAGTCCAACTTCTGTCACCACACAGGTCTACCCAAAAATTCAGACCATATGACTAAGTTTTACCAGTGTCATGCATTCCCTGCTTTGGACATTTCCACTGATCTGCAGCATCTGGTGTTTTTGAAGGACAATCTAGTTTAAAAAGACTGAAGTAATAAGAAGGCATATGATATCTCACCCTTTTCCATGTCCCATTTTATAAGTTTTATGTCCTTTTTTTTTTTTTTTTTTTTGTCCTGCTTATAAGTTTCCCTGTCTCATTCAGCAGTGAGACCTGAAAAGTGGGCACATTTTGCCTGGTCATCCATCTGTTGATGTATTCAAGAACCTTCTTATTGCCTTTGACAGGTCTTCCCAGGTTCTATTTTAGCTGGGCTTTGACTTTCCTACATGCACATCTTCACACTCATAAAATGTCAATACATTTCTCCCCAGTTACCTATTTCCACCTTCTGTATAATCCCTTTTAATGTGTGAGTTTTGCCAAGAATTTGGTCCTGTTCATCTGTGCAAACATTCTGGCATATTTTCCTAACTTTCTGTTGGGACAGACTGTTCTTGAGCTTGGAGCATGTGATCCTTGAATATCAAACGTCTTTCTTGGACTCTTCTTTCCTCCACGATCTTATCCCATGGAATTTTTTCAGGCAAAACCTTGAAGAGGCCAAAGAGTGCTCTCTTGAAATCCAGAGTTGTGACCTTTCTTTTTGCTCTGCTTCTTGCTCTCAGGATCCTGAACATCATCATCTCATGGACACTGCAGCCAGTGCTTCTCTGTCAGATGGGTCAGGATGTTGCCATTGAAAATTTCCAGGAACCTCCTGTACTGTTTATGCCTTGTTGTGCTGTCTCTCCAGCATTGGAGTAGCTGAAGTGCCCCATGAGGACTGCGGCATCCAAACATGAAGCTCCTGCTAGCTGTCTTTGGAAGACCTCATCTACTTGTTCCCCCTGATCAGGTAGTCTGGACACCCCCTACTGTCTTAACCATAGTTCTTTTTTCCTTAGCCACAAGATCTCAGATGGCTCACCATCCTTCCCAAAGAAAGGTGATGCCCTTCAGTTGCTCTCTCACATAAAGGGCAACTCTACCTCCTTGTCTTCCTGTACTGTCTTTCCTTAAGAGACCATATGTCTCAGCACTCTAGCCATGCAAGCCACCCCACCTTGTCTCCCTGATTCCACCAAGATCTGTGGTGTGTAACCACATGCTCTGTAACTCAGGCGCCTAATTTATTATGTTTATTCTCCATGCTGCATGCATTGGTGTACAAGAAATTCAGAGAGGCACACTGGCATGCTGCTCTCCCAGAAAGTGCCTGGGGGACTAAAAAAATATGGTGGGATTTCATACAATATTTTGTATGTAAGTCATGACATACAGAATGTGTCTCAGGCAATTTTCACAGAATCACAGAATGGTTGGGGCTGGAAAGGACCTTTAGTGGTCATCTGGTGTTTCCCTCCTATTCAGGCAGGGCAACCTGGAGCCATTTACCCAGGATCATGTCCAGACAGTTTTCAAAGATGTTCAAGAAGGGAGATTCCACAACTCCTTTGGGCAGCCTGTGAAAGTACTCTAAAATTCTCACAGTGAAAAAGTATTTCTTGATGTTCAGACAGAACCTCCAGTGTTTCAGCTTGTGCCCACTGCCTCTTGTACTGTCACTGGGTGCCACTGAAAAGAGCATGGCTCCATCTTCTTTGCACCCTCCCTTGTAGTATCTCTATACATCAATAGGATACACCTTCTCTTCTCTAGGATAAGCAGTCCCAGCTCTCTCAGCCTTTCCTCACAGGAGAGAAGCTCTGATGCCTTCACCACCTTCGTGGTCCTTCACTGGACTCTTTTCTTCAAACCTGTTCTCCATCTGGGAGACTCCTGGCATGTATTTGTCACTGGGGTTGTTTCTGACCATATGCTGGAACTTGCACACCATAAACTACATGAGGTTGCTGTCAGTCCATTTCTTCAGCCTACTGAGGTCCCTCTGGGTGGTAGCATAACACTCTGGAATGTCAGCCACTCCCCACAGTTTTGAGTGGTCTGCAAACTTGCGGAGAGTACACTCTCTGCTGTGATCCTGATCATTAATGAAGATATTAAACAGGATTGGACTCAAAATTGGACTGTGGAGTACACCTTTAGTTACTGGCCTCCAACTAAACTTTGTGCCACTCATCACTATCCTGTGCACCCTGTTCAGCCAGTTTTAATCAACCTCACTGACTGCCCATCCAGCCCATACATCAACAGCTTTCCTATAAAGATCTAATGCGAGAGTGTCAAAATCCTTACTGAAGTGCAAGTAGACAATATTTACTGCTTTCTCCTCATCTGCCAAACCTTTTTAATTCATTGTAGAAGTTCATCAATTTGGTCAAGTAAAATTCTTCTGAAATAAACAAAATTTAACTTGGATTTCACATTTAAAAAGTGATTTGTTTATCATTAATTCCATATCACTTTAAAATTTCTTATTCTGTTCATATTTCACATTCAGAAAGAATAGAAATTCTAATAAGGACTTAACCCCTATGTAAACCTTAAAGAGCTACTTTTTACTGCAACAGTAGTTCAAATATTTACTGAGCAAAGTCAATATGTAATAGTTCCAGTTTATGTTCCAGTGGATTTCTTTGTTACTAAGAAAGGTTTTATTATTTATTTAAATAAATTTTTATTTTAATAAATTTATTTATTTATTTTGTTTGTTTGTTTCTTAACATTAACTTTTCTCTTTGATTCCCATGAGTCAGAGAGCAATGTTTTTTTTTTTGAGTAATGAACATTTTATTCCTAATTATGTTTGTCTCATGAAGAGTTTCTGTGGAAAACATGCATTAGTTTTTCTTCCCTATACACTAGCACTGAAGGCTAGGTTTTTTTCTGGATAGAATCTACAAGTGACCTACAGTCCTTACATCAGCAAAACTTCCACTTAGGCAGATAAAGCTTTGTTTATGAGATACAGGTCAGAGCCTTCTAAACTGCAGAAGGAAAGATTGTATCTGCTTCCATCTCAAAGGTAATATTTTTACCTGCTAACACTTCTCAGGTTTTTTTTTTTTTTTTCAAAGCAAGCTGTGATTGTGGACTGAAGTTGCTAAAACATGCCTGTCTAATACTATGTAGGCTGAATTAGAGGGACAGCTGAAGTGAAATTATGTGAGGAGATGATCCTTGAAGTCATTGAGGCGCACCTGGGGGACAATGCAGTCATTGGTCCCAGCCAACATGGGTTCATGAGGAGTAGGTACTGCCTAACAAATCTGATTTCCTTTTAGGATAAGATCACCCATCTGGACTCGGATGAGGGTGGAAAGGTCTTGCAGAGAGATCTGGACAGACTGGAGAGCTGGGCAATCACCAACCACATGAAGTTTAACAAATGCAAGTGCCGGGTTCTGCACCTGAGACGGGGCAACCCTGGCTATACATACAAACTGGGCGATGAGACGCTGGAGAGCAGCCCCGCAGAGAGGGATCTGGGGGTTGTGGTTGACAGCAAGTTGAATATGAGCCAGCAGTGTGCCGTGGCAGCCAGGAGGGCCAACCGTATCCTGGGGTGCATCAAGCACGGCATTGCTAATTAGTCGAAAGAAGTGACTGTCCCACTCTACTCTGCGCTGGTACGGCCTCACGTTAAGTACGGTGTGCAGTTCTGGGCACCACAATACAAAAAAAAAACAACATTACACTTTTGGAGAACGTCCAGAGGAGGGCGGCGAAGATGGTGAAGGGCCTACAGGGGAAGACATGTGAGGACCGGCTGAAGTCACTGGGCCTGTTCAGCCTGGAGAAGAGGAGGCTGAGGGGAGACCTCACCGCAGTCTACAGCTTCCTCGCGAGGGGGAGTGGAGGGGCAGGGCACCTATTCTCCATTATCACCAGTGATAGGACCCACGGGAACGGTGTTAAACTGAGGCAGGGGAAGTTTAGGCTGGACATCAGAAAGAGGTTCTTCACCGAGAGTGTGGTCACACACTTGAACAGGCTCCCCAGGGAAGTCGTCACTGCACCAAGCCTGCCTGAATTTAAGAAGAGATTGGACTGTGCACTTAGTCACGTGGTCTAAACTTTTGGGCAGACCTGTGCGGTGCCAGGAGTTGGACTCGATGATCCTTATGGGTCCCTTCCAACTCAGGATATTCTATGATTCTGTGAAATAAAATTTATCTCAAATATACTTTTGTCAAATTTAAATATTTCATATGAAACGGAGCTGTTCTAAAAAGTCATTTTTTTCATAGTAGCCAATTTCACATGAAACAGGCTATGTTGATCCTTTTTTTTTTTTTTTTTTATGTTTGGCAAAAAGAGTACTAATCTCCAAGGAAGAGACCTATCCTACAGTTCAATATTTGTGTTTTACTGCTATATTGCTGGAGTAACTAGTTCAGACTCTTCCTAGAATTTAATCAAGAGAGTAGCAGAATGACTGAAAAACAAATTTCTTTAAAATTAGAATTATGTAAAAACTAGCATGTGCTAGATGACGAGATTTTTCACTTGTCAGGGAACAAACCTTCCCTGTTCTAAAGAATATTTATTTCCCGGCTTAAGTTACCATTTAAGAATTAAAGTTTGCTATGTAACATATGGTATATGACAGTATAAATGACATATAAAATGAAGAAGGACCGTTTAATTCCAGATATTTGCTGTCAAGTTATATATGCTGAAGACTAACTATGCTGTGTAATTGATTCAGTTCATGAAAACTTCTGGAATGATGAGGTATATTGGTTCAGCTACCACTTAGTACTTCATGTATAGTGCAATGCAAACACTTAGAGCCTGCACATCCCAATGTGGAGTCCAAGCTAATAATCCTCTGCATCTCAGAACCTTGCAGGCAGGAAGATATCCACACAGCTCTGAGAAAGCCAGAAAAATATGTCAGCCCTATCACTGAACTGGGACAATAACCCCTGAACTGATACTTGCACTACAAACTAGAGCATCTGACTTAATAAGTATCCTCCTTAATGTTATTCTGTTCTTTTTGGCTTTTGTTGTATTTTTTTAATTGTTTTTATTGCTTATTAGAACATCAGATTCTGCTTCATTTCAGCCATAAAAGTTTACTATATAAAATCAGAAGCAAATCTATTCAGAGAAAATATGACTTTTGTCTACTGCAACAGTTTGAATTTTCCAGGATACCTGAATCTAATTTTCAGTTTCTGATATTTGTCATTCTTGTCATTATAACATATATCTATAATCATGTTTGGTGTATGTAAAGCAAGACTTTGGATAGCTTGATTTCTCAACAGAAGCTGCAGTAAGAATTTAAAATAATGGGTCTTAGAGAAGCAGACTGCTGTGATGACAGCAAGATAATTTCCAAGGCTTGAGAATTTAAAAAATGTTTTGACAAGCAACAGTGAAAGCTTTCAAGCCAGTTACACTTCCGTGAAAAGTGTCAATTTTTTTTAATATGCATTCATAATCATCGATTTCTTCACATGAAGGGGAATTAGCATTTCTGATTTATTTTTCATTACAAAGAACTGTCAGGCTGTTAAGATTCTATGCTTTAGTTCTATATTCACTTCAGTGCTAAACGCAGTGAAAGGTTTATATTCAGATATTGCCACACTTCATAACAGAAAGTGCTAATAACGTTGCTGAGCACATTGTTACCTGCTTTATTTAGCATGTAAACACGCATCCACATACACACACAGACACACAGAATGGCGGAGTTTGGAAGGGACCTCAGAAGATCATCTTGTCCAACCTCCCTGCTGAACAAGATCACCTACAGCATGTTGCACAGGATCGCATCCAGGCAGGTTTTGAATATCACCACAGAAGGAGACTCCACAACCTCTCTGGGCAACCTGTTCCAGTGTTCTGTCACCCTTACAGTAAAAAAGTGCCCCCTCATATTGCCACCTGTGCTTCAGTTTGTGCCCATTGCCTCTCGTCCTCTTGCTGGCACAACTGAAAAGAGACTGTCTCCATCCTCTTGACACCCTCCCCTCAGATATTTATACACATTGATGAGGTCTCCCCTCAGTCTTCTCTTTCCCAGGCTAAACAGGCCCAGCTCTCTCACTCAGCCTGTCCTTTTACAAAAGGTGCTCCAGTCCTTTAGTCATCTTCATAGCCCTCTGTCCTGGTTTTATCTAGGACAAAGTTAATTTTCCTCCTGGTAGCTGGTAGGGTGCTATGTTTTGGATTAGGATGAGAATAGTGTGGATAACACGCTGATGTTTTAATTGGTGCAGAGCAGTGCTTACACTAAGCCAAGGACTTTTCAGCTTCTCGCTCTGTCCTGCCAGTAAGCAGGCTAGGGGTGCAGCAGGAGCTGTAGGGGACAGACCCAGGACAGCTGACCCAAACTGGCCAAAGGGGTACTCCATACCATCTGACGTCATGCTAAACAACATATAGGGGTGGCTAGCTGGGGGAGGGAGGGTGGGGGGGCCAGCTGCTCAGGGATAGGCTGGGCATCGGTCAGTGGGTGCTGAGTAATTGCATTGTGCATCACTTGTTTGTACACATTATTATTATTATTATTGTTAGTAGTAGTAGTAGTACTATTATTATTATTATTATTATTACTATTATTAATTTTCCTGTCTTAATAACCTGTCTTTTTCTCAACCCACAGGCTTCATTTTCCCATTTTTCTCCCCCATCCTAGAGAGGGTGACGGGAGGGTGAGCGAATGGCTGTGTGGTGCTTAGCTGCCAGCTAGGTTAAACCAAAACACCTTCCTCTGAACTTGCTCCAGTAGCTCTGTCCCTCTTGTACTGGGGATCCTAGAACCAAACACAGTTGGACAGGGATGCCACCCACTAATTTCCCTACCTAGATAATAAATCTGGGAGAAAAAAACTACAAAACTTAAATGTACATGATATTAAAAATTAAGAAATCAAAAGAGAATGATGAAAAGTCTTTTAACTTTGTTGATTTTAAAAGAAAAAAAATATAAATTCTTACCTCATTTTTCTCTAAGTATAGGGGAGGGATTATGGAGGACTAGAGAGAATGGGTGAAGTGCAAATAAATATTAAACTGATAAAATAAACCATTTAAAGATTAGCATTAACAACTTGTTAGCTTAAGAACAAGAATATTTCCATTAATACATTTTGCTTAGAAATAAAAACTATCTAAAAGAAAGCAAAAAGTCTGGAGCAACCTTCTGGTAGAAAGAAGCACAATCCAAAATCCAGCTTTGTGTTAAGATGACACTTAATCGTGTCCTGAGGGATGATATTTTGATGTTGCTTTTGATTCTAAGGGACTGGATCTATGACCCAAAAGTTTCATTGCAGGCCTAACCTGTTTTGTTCCAGTTACTCTTCTTCTTCTTTTTTTCTCCATCATATATTTCACTATTTGGTTTGGTATTTTTCCAGAATGTCCAATTAGTGTTGACATTAGTGACCAGTCTGTTAGAGCCATATTTCTGAGTTCATATTTACTCCATGTCAGCCAGCTTTACAGCAAAACCTACCAGAATATTGACCCTCCCCTGCTCCCCACTTTTCATTAATTCAATTTTAATATTAATGATAACAAAACTGATATTTCTAAGGTACTTACTAATACATTCAAGTTTTAAGCACTGAGCCCTTCCTCACTTATCAGTACAACTGTTTTCTAAATCTTATATTTTATTCACAATAATTCAATACCCCAGGCTACAGCATATATTGACAGATTATAGCAAGTTTTCAGATGAATACCTGAATGTCTTTTTTCTTAGATCAAACTGGTCATATAAATTGGGAAAGATACTTCAATTGTTTAAATCCTCTTGAAATGTTCTCATAAATAAAGTCTATGAGGTGCTTAAGAAAGTGATTATGTTTAAAAAATGCTTATATGGCTCTACAGCTTTGCATCATTTTAGATTAAGGTATAATTTAGATATGCACACAATTTGTTGCAAATGACTGGAAAAAGTGCAAACGAGAATTTCAGATGTATCATTCTTACAATTTTCACTTTTGAATGTAAACATTTAGACATCTATTACAGGGAAACATGATTGGGCTTACTCTCATAATAGCCAGATTCTATTGATTACATTACTGTATCCTTAAACATACAGAACAAAATCATAATAAAATTTCTGTTTGTTGCCATAATTATGTATGTCGGCAATAATCTAATCTATATCTACTTCAAAAATAAAACTTCAATTCAAATATACTTTTTAGTAATCAAGTTGCATAACATCTGTGGACTAATATCAAAAACAAAACAAAACAAAACAAAGGAAAACAAACAAACAAACAAACAAAAAATATGCAAGACCTTGCTGCCAGCCTGGCTGGCTGGCTGGTGTTTTTTCGTGTCAAAGCCATATGATTTTGTTGCATTTTGTCTTTCATAATTTCTTTGCGTATTTCAAACAAGTCAAAAATGGAATAACTTCAATCATAGGATAGTAGCCACTGGTTTGCAGAAAATAATTTTTTAATCTCAGTATTTGGTATCATTTTAAAAAGCATATTCGGAAACAAACATTTTAAGTAATTTCTTATTCTTAAATGTCTCTTTAGTCCACTTGGAGAGATGTGAAGGAACAGAAGGTAAAATTCAGTAGAACAATTTGATGAAAATGTTACATCTTTTTTCATATAGACAAGAAGTAATTAAATATAAACATACGAATAAGCAAACACATCTTACATTTTAAACATGGGGTGGGTCATTATAATAGAAATCATAGATTAACTTCCTGTTTTGACTGGTTAGAAATGAGTGCTTTATAGGTAGTCACACTGCATCAGGCAGAATAAGGACCTACCTTTAGATTCCACATTTTGCTAATCACTAGGCTTTATTAAAGACTTGACTTCATTACCTTTTTTTTTTTTCTGTGTAATTTAAATGAGTTTCAATAAAATATAATTTAAAAATATTCTACCTGGCTTTTATGAGTAGTATTAGCTCTGTTAAGAAATGTAAGGGTGAGTCATGTTCTCTTCACAATTTGGTTTCCCCCCAGAAACCAAATTGTTGGGTTTTGCTCATGTAGAAGAAGTCCTGGAAACCTAAAAATTTTCCAGAACACTCCACTGCTATTCTTGTGAACTTTTTTTTTTTTTTTTTTGGTGAAGTGAAGTGCAATCAGGAACTATAAAATCAGACCATGAGAACATTAAAATATGCATTGAAAGCAGAAAAAAAAATCCTGTTGAGAGTAACTATTAACTATGATAAAAATGCACATGTTTTGAAGACCTGTATAACTGATCTAACCTTTAAAAACAGTGCTGATTTATCCCTCAAGCATCACATTTTAATAATGACTTTCTCTGATAAATGTGCATCTGTTTTAAAAGAGACACAAAGGAGCACACTGTGCTTACATTATATGACTACAGCCATTGATTTAATGACATTACTTAGAGAAATAAAATGAACAGGACTGCAGTTTCCATATATAAGTGCTGAGTATTTATTTTTTAAAACTAGAACTAGCTTAAGATGCTCAATAATGAAAGAAAAAAATGTATATATATTCAAAGGAACAAGTACTGACCTACTATCTGCACTTTTCTCAATCTATTTTAAGCATCTTCTGCACATTTACATTTTATTTTAAAGCAAGAAAGAAACATTTCTCCACATTGTTCTATAAAAAATAGGTGCTGACTTTTGTTTCCATCTGTCTAGAAGCATGGTTCACTGGATAAAACTTCAAAGTCTGATCATTCACAGCCTGTCTTTTGGCTTGTGGCAAGGACATGGCTTAGGTCAAACTCTTATGCTATCAGTACTTTTTTTTTCCTTGCCTTTTTTTTTTTTCCCTATTATTATAGCAGTCTCAAGAACATATTGTATAAAAATTAAGGTTAGAAGTAGTTCATCCTCTTGTAAATCTCAGGAATGGGCTTTTCAAATGGGCTCCTCAAATGGGCTTTATATACATATATGTGTCAGTTATTTATGAATACATGCTAAACAAAAGAAACATGGTGATGTTTTTCTGGGTTATAATATTAAGATGTTCTTTCTGAAACTTTGCATGCGTACACATTATTTATTATGGCAAAATATTGTACTGAAGAGTGTATCTTCATCAAGCTGTGGAGTAATTGCCTAAAGTAACTAGGAAAATTAAACTAATGTTCACATTTTAAAGAAAATGTACAGCAATGAAGAAGCTTTCAGGGTGGAGTGTAGCTGCATTACCTGAATGTTCCCTAGGCTTCCAACCTTAGATGATATTGCATTAGGGGAACTTGGTGTGCTGACTCTAAGGAACGGTACGGCATGTAGAGTGGAGTGGAGACACCATGGCTAGGCTCTGTGGCAAGATGGGGACTTGATTGTTCTTGTGCACACCGAGACCAATAAACTGCACATGCTACCCTGAGCCAATGACCTGTCATGTTTCTGACAAAATGCCATACTCTAGTGAACTTTTGCTCATCACAATTTCATTATAATACCAAAACACACCTCCATCCCAAAAGTTACCCGTCTCCAAGGTGCAACCACCCCTCACTGAGCACATATTCTGAATTTCTCAGAGGCTATACCTTTAAACAAAAGAGAGAAAACTTTTTACCAATCATAACCAGGATAGGCTTGACTATAGTCACTCAAGGTCCACCTAAAAGATAGAAAATAATATAAACTAGCTTAAGAGAGATGGGATGTCAGGGAAGATACCATCACTAAGGATACCTTTAGACTTCTGGGATCAGTCGATGGGCTGAGCCTTTCTTCCCCACCCACTGGGATGCCATGGGGTAAGATTTGAACACTTGGATATACCAGGTGTCTCTGCAGAAACAGAAATCTCTAGAGTCTTTGTGCCTTTTAATGTTTTAAAAGCCAGGCTGTGTACCTGTGTATTTCTTGCATGTTAGCTTGCTTTTGCAGACAGTGAATTTATCACCAGCAATCCAAAGAACCTGTGTACCTGTTGCTGTAATAAATTTCATCTAATTGAACTGTTCTTAGCTGTGATAGTTCTCATTGAACGCGACTAGAGTAAGGGCGTGCTACATTGCTGAATTCGTGACCATGATAGTTCAGTACCCTGAATCCGACTGGACCTGTAACAGTTAATTGGCTACACCCCTTAATGTGACACAAGCATGCTAATGTTTCAGTGATTGCTTTCACCATAAATTAAACAACTTAATATTATTGAGGTCTGCCTGGAAATAGTATTCCCAAACCTAATCCGTAAGGTTAAGCTATTGACTAAAGTGAATAAATCTTTTTAAATAGCAATATGGGTGGGTTACAATCCAGTATTCTAATCACTGTAATCAGAGTAATGCAACTGAGGTGAGGGATAGTCCACACACAACATGGTTATGGAATGGAAGAAGAGGTCATCAAAAGTATCTCAAACGTAGGTGACAACCTTCAATTCAGGTGTTGAAGAATTTCTCAGAAACTAATGCAAAGCTTAGATGTAAGTAGCATTTAACTACTCTATGGGCCCAGATGGAATCTATCCCAGGTGTTAAGACAAGTAGCTGACATTGGTGCAAGGTCACTGTCTACAGTGTTTGAAAATTGTGGAGATCAGGGTTTATACATGATTACCAGAAGTGGGCAAAGGTCACACCCATCCACAAGGAGGACCCAAAAGAAGATCCAGGAAACTACAGGACCATTAGTCTTACTTCATTCTCCAAGAAAGTAATAGAATGAGTTTTCCTGAAAACTATTACAAACCAAATGAAGTAGGTGATTGGGAATAGGCCATACAGTATCACCAAAGACAAATCATGCCTGACTCACCCAATCTCTTTAAAACACCTGACTCACTATAAAATAACCTTCTGTCTACATGGGAATGAAGTGGATATTGTTTACCTGCTGTTCCCTACATCCTTTTCCTAGGCAAAATGGAAAGATAGAGATTGGATGTATGGTCTGCAAGGTCATAGAATCATTGAATGGTTTGGATTGGAAGAGACCTTAAAGATCATACAATTCCAATCTCACTGTCATTGACAGGGACACCTTCCACTAGATCATGTTGCTCAAAGCCCCATCCAAACTGGCCTTAAACATTTCCAGAGATGGGTCATCCACAACTTCTCTGAGCAATCTGTTTCAGCACTCTACTACCCTCATTGTAAAGAATTTCTGCTGAATATCTAGTCTACATCCACCCTCTTCTAGTTTAAAACCATTACTCCTTGTCCTATTACTACACTCCTGACAAAGAGTCCCTCCTAAATAGGTGGGGAACTAGCTAAGAGGTTACCCTCAAAGCATGCTGGTCAAAGTATTTTACTCAGGCTGGCAGCCTGCAATGTCTGGAGTCCTCCAGAGAATGATACTGTGCCCTGTGCTATTCAACATCTTTATAAGATGGACAGGACAATGGGACTGAAAGCACACTTGCCAAGTTTTCAGATGACAGTAAACTGAATGGTTAATACAGAGAGCTGTCCTACAAACAGACCTAGACAGACTGAAAGGGTGGGCAAAGACTGACTGAACTTTAACAAAGACAAGAGAAAGGTCCTGCATTTGGGATGACACAACTAAAGAGATAGCATTGGCCAGGGTCTGTGTGTCTAGGAAGCCACCTTGCTATAAAGGACCTAAGGGTCCTGGTGGACAGCTGAACATGAGTTAGCAATGCACTGCTCCAGCAAAGAAGGTAAGTCAGATCTTCAGTTGCATCTGCAGGGACATTAGTAGCAAAAAAAGAGATTTGATCACCCCACTCTAGTCAGTGCTTGTCAGGTTACACATGGACAAGTATCCAGCTCTAGTCCCCACAATTCAGGAAAGACACAGACAGACTGAAGAGGGATTATTGGAGGGCCGTGATCAAGGGCCAAGATTATCAAAGGGCTGGAGGAACTGCCCTGTGAGGAAAGACTGAAGGATCTAGGCCTTCAAATAATAAAGAGAAGTCACAGGACACACCTCATCACTGTATTCCAGTACTCAGAGGGTGGCTATCAAAGCCCTCTCTTCACAAGGAACCACATGGAGAAGACAAGGGGCAATGGATACAGGTTGCATAGGGAGAGGTTTTGTCTTACTATAAGAAGGAACTTTTAAAATTTATTTATTTATTTATTTATTTATTTACAGTAAGATCAATCAACCATTGGAACAACCTCCACAAAGTCATAGTAAAATCCGCCCCCAAGAAGGATGTAATTCAATATGTGTTTGGACAGGGTGCTAAATAATCTCGTGTATAATCCTTTTTTTTTCCACATAAGATTGGACCAGATGAAGCTTTCTTCCAACCTGGGCTGTACTATGGTTCTGTGATTTTATGACTCTATGAAATTAAAGTCACAGAGGTGATTCAGGATGAAATTCTGAATAAGATTTCAGAAAACATGTAACCCAAAAGCAAGCTAGTAGAATGAAACTGATAAATTAAACAATGAGGTAAGTGGACAAAGGAAAAAAAAAAAAAGATTTCTCAGATATCTGAAAACCCATATTAATAAAAAAAATCTACCATATTTAAAAATAGTCCATAATACACAAAAGAGAAAAGAAAAGAACATATCACAGGACTACTAGTAAAATTCACTTTAGACAGATAACATTAAGAAAAGTGCAAACTGTTCGTCGCTTAATCACATTTGTGTAAGTGCCACCAGTCAGAGATAGCTAAAACACATTATGGAACTTAGTTGAACATTAGGAAGTATTCAATTAACAGTAAAAATTAAAGACTGAAACAGTTAAAAGTACAGTATTAAATTCCATAAGGTATAAGAAATGGAAGCAGAATAAGGATACAATAACTTTGGAAGACAATGTATCAGAATTTGTACTGTAATAATATGTTAACTAGAAATAAAACAACAACAGTGACAACGACAACGACAATGACAACAAAAATAAAAACAAAACAAAAAAAACACCCTAAGTGGACAAATGTGAAAAACAAGTCTGAAATAAAACATTGGAACGTCATTTTACATAAAACGTTCATGAATAAGACTAGGCTCTGTAAAACTGCTTTAAAGTCAGATTGATATATTGAAGAAGAAAATGAACCTTGGAATACATTCCTTGCAAGATGAACTTAAGGAGTTCGTTTGTGAGATTTATGCGTGACCTTCATTGCGTTATACCTTTACCTTCATTGCGTTATACCTTTACCTTTCTATGTCTGAATGAACCAGTATAAGAAAGTAATATTCCAGACTTATACCAGATATCTCTCACAATTCAAATTCTACTTCATATTTATACTAGAATACTTGTGTTAACAATTTGTCACAAAGAATATTAAGAAAAATCAGGAAGACTTTTTTTTTTTTTTTTTTAAATGTGAAATGTGCTTTATAGGCAATGAAATAGGATGCAAACAACCTTAGATGCTTTTAGAAAAAAAAAAAAAAAAATTCTTTTTATTATTCTTTATTCGTTCTTTACCCCATGATAGCTTTTTTTTTTTTTTTTGCTTCTTTTTCACTTACCCTTTCTGTAAGTTTCTCCACCTGTTGCAGAAAAATCTGCAAAGAAATCAGGTACTAAAAATTAGCAAATTACTGCAAGTACAACAACGAAATGAGATAATACTCCTAACCTTGTATATTTTCCCTTACTTTCTAAAAATAAACTGAGAAAGCAAAGTTATGAATGACTTCTGTTGTTCAACATGGTCAAAGGAGAATGTGCAAGGTGGGGACTGGGCTTTTCTCCCAAGCACCAAGTGATAAGATGAAGGAAAACGTCCTCAGGTTGTGTCAGGGGAGGTTTAGGTTGGATATTAAATTTCTTTACTGAAAGAGTTGTGTGGCATTGGAGTAGGCTGCTCAGTTAAGTGGTTGAGTCACCAACCTTGGGGGTCTTCAAGAAACATGTAGATGTAAAACTTGGTAGCAAGCTTTAGTGGTGGACTTGTCAGTTCTAGGTTGAAGGTTGGACTAGATGATCTTAGAGGTCTTTTCCAACCTGAATGATTCTATGATTCCATGATTCTATGAGTGTAACTGTAGCTTAATTAGATACTAACAGTGGATGCTGAGACAGCATCTACATTACTGAGTAGTGAGGGCTAAAAAGCTCTGTTCTGTAGAGGAAAAGAGTGGGTGTTGAAGGTTCTGGGATATTGGGTTTACATGGCACGGTTTTGGTAGCTGGGGGCTACAGGATTGACCTCTGAGAGGATACAGAAGCTGCCCCATGTTAGTTAAGAGCCAGTTTTAGCCAGCTCCAAAGGGACCTGTCACTGGCCAGAGCCAAGCCAATAAACAATATTGTTTGCACCTCTTTGAGAGCATATTTTTTAAGACTGGGAAACAAACAAACAAACAAACAAACAAAAACAAACAAACAAACAAACAAAAAAAACCACCTGCAGGGCAACAGCAGCTGGGAGATTGTGGAGTGAGAAAAAGCCTTGCAGACAACAAGGTCAGTGAAGAAGGAGAGGGAGGAGGTGCTCCAGGTGCCGGAGCTGAAGTTCCTTTGTGGCCTATGGAGAGGCCCCTGGTGGAGCTGGCGGTCACCCTGCAGCCTGTGGGTGCCACATGGAGCAGATCTCCATGCTGCAGCCCGTGGAACAGCCTACGGTGGAGCAGGTGGATCTACCCTGAAGGAGGCTGTGGCCTGTGGAGAGCTCCTGCCGGAGCAGACTCAGGGCCAGACCTGTGGCCCATGGAGAAGAACCCATGCAGGAGCATGCTTCCCATGAGGGTCCCATGTTGGAGCAGTTTGCTCCTGATGGATGGACCCCATTGTACAGAGCCAAATTGGAGCAGTTCTTGAAGGGCTGCTGCTTGTAGGAAGCCCATGCAGGATCAGTTCAGGAAGGATAGCATCCCGTGGGAGGGACCCCATGCTGGAGCAGGGGAAGAGAGTGACTGAGAAGGAGCAGAGGAGACGAAGTGTTAGGTACTGACCACAGCCACTATTCCTCTATTTCTCCTATTCCTCCATTCCCCTGCACTGCTTGGGGGAAGGAGGTGGTAGAGGGTGGATGGCAGGGAAAGCTTTTTTTTTTTTTTTTTTCTTATTTATTTATTTATCTATTTATTTACTTCTTACTGCTCTAGCTTGTTAGTAATAGGTAATAAATTTTATTAATCTTCCTATACTTAATCTGTTTTGCCTGTGACATAATTGTTGAGTGATCTCCCTGCCCTTAACTCAACCCTTGAACCATTTTCATAGTATTTTCTCCTCTTTTTCCTTTGAGGAGGAAGAGTGAGGAGGTTGTGGTGGAGCTCAGCTGCCCAGCTGACTAAAACCACCACACACATGCAAACACTAATAGATTAGAGTGATCCTGGAACACCACAAACTAGTAACAATTATATGTACAGCCTCTACTTTACATAAGGAACTAGGTTGGTAGAAACCCAGATGGAGAGTGAATCAACATATAGAATTAGGCACAGTACCTCTCTATTCTTTTGATTCTTAGATTCCTGTCAGTCCAGTTTATCAATGCAATTTGCTAGCAAAACTGCTTATTGGCCTAACTTGGGCAGTCAGCAAATTAGAAAGTGAAAATAGCTTAGACTAAAGCTGCTTCATCAGCTACTTCTGCTAAAGATCCTTTATGTTATATCTTTTAACATTAGCAATATTCCACACCTTAATGTAAAAAACAACACTTTTCATCTCAAAACAGATGATCAACTTTGAGAATAATTCTTTTTCCTCACTTAGGGAATCTGTTGCCCATTGACTGTAGCATAAAATAGCAAAAAAAAATAATAGAGTGGCTCACATAAATAAATGACTATGCAATGATTTTAGAATGTGCCAAAGGAACATCAATGCAACTGAAAAGCTGTTATTTGGTTTGTGAGCCACTAAAAACAGATCACTAAGGAATGAATAATATGACAGGTCTTGTACAAATAACTAAAACCATCTGTAAGTTGAAAAATAAATACCTAGGCTAAAATTTTCAAGGTTGTCTGTGAAAATTTAGTAGAAGATATGTATTCAGCCTTAGTAAGCATCTTTAAAAATCTTGCCCTTTGCTTTTCCTGACTTTCCTGTTTTTCTAATGAGAAAAATACCTTACCTTACCTTCTTTTTATCTTTTATATAAAATGGGGATAAACTGTCTTCCTTGTACTAATGTATCGACTCCCATACAACTAATTTCAGCAGGAATGGGAGACCGTTGATGTCTGCTTTATGAAACAGAGGGTATATGGTTTTAAAAGTAGACATGGAAATAAACAAGATGATGAATACACTCATCTTAAAGGAAGTAGGGTTGTGTACTATTGTTTATTTGATCACAATACCAATAAAATTATTTATATTACCTGTGTGTTGTGGAGAAATTTTCATGCCATGCATCATTTTAAAATTCAATAGGTATATCATAAAGCAAAACACAGGAAAAAAATATAGAGATCAGATGCACAGATCAGAAAAAAGACAGCTTTGAATAGCAGTTTTATGTGAACCAACCAATGACAGATTCTTAGATCTCAATAGATTAAATCATAGAATCATATAATCATTAAGGTTGGAAAAGACCTCCTGGATCATGTAGTCCAACCATCCCCCTACCATTAATATTACCTGTTAAATCATGTCCTTAAGTAACACATACAACTTTCTTTAAACACTCCCAGGGATGCTGCCTCTACCATCTCCCTGGGCAACCCATTCAAATGTCTAACCACTCTTTAATGAAATGATCTTAATCTTTATCATATTTTCCACCAAATAATTTTTTCTTTATGAATATCAGTCAAGTCAGTAGTGATGCTATTTATGGTCAAGGTCAACAGATCAAAGCCACCTTTTAACAATTTTGTCTTCACCCAACACATACAAATCAAGAAGATAATTTGATCCTATATAACCAGAACTTATCTAGGTATTATTTTAACCTGTTAATCAACATAGCAGACCTGGATTCTCTATGGAGCAAGGAAGAATATCAACTGCCAAAACCATCTGGAGAATAAAGGAAGACGACTCTAAATATTAGAGGAAAAGTTTTGTATCAGGAAGACAGTATTGGCCTAAATCAAGCTTTTTCAGCAGATGTCCTTCTTATCTCTGGGATGAGATATGGGAGACAGAATTTAAGTACAGGGAAAAATAAATGTTTCTCTGAATTCAGAGGAGAATCTCAGAAGTCTTAAAAGACTGAAAATAAACCTAAAATATATTAATTTTCATGAGGAAACTGACAATACCAACATGGAAACAGTCATTCAATTCTGTTAACATCTGTTCATTTTGTGAAACCTTATTTAAACTAAGAATGATCCTAATCCTGTATAAGCCTCATTATTTCCACACTTAACTTTCCCCAAATAGCTGAGGAATCATTCCAGAATGCTTTGCAGGTTTAAGCACTACTGAAAAATTTGTTAAAGTTATTAGGATATCTAGAGACAGATGGAAAGGGAGGAAGATGCATGTGTCCTTAGGGACAACAGCTATTGAAGGCAAATTGCTGATGGACTTATGAAAAATTTACCTTGAGAACAAACAACTACAAGAACAGAAAAATCTGTTGTCCACCTCAGTCAAGGAAAGCTTAAGATACTTATATGCATTGTTCAAATGTATCTATCTTATTGATTATTTCTGAGAATCTTACTCAGATTGTGTTAAAAATCTTGAATGATACAACCAATTTGTATTCAGAAGTACTAAAAGTGTGTGTACTCTGTAAGCATATTTTACAGAAGCAGCCTGCTTAACAGCAGCAATACCAAAGCTACAATTGAATCATTGCTATTAGCTTATACAGTGGAGAATATCTTCAAAATCCAAGGCTGTTAGGATGTGACATTATGTTCCCGCTCCATTTCTCCTTTCGTCTGGTTGTTGTCTTTCTTGAACACTGGCCATTGCACCTAAGGCCAGTGACCAGGGTAATGGCTACACTCAAGGCCTTGTTAATGTAGATAACAACCAAATGTCAGCACAAGCTGAGAAACAATAGAGCACGCACAAAAACAAGCAACAAACAAACAATCAAAAAACCAGACAACGAACTAAAAAATAACACAACCACCACTACCACCAACAAAAAAAGACAATGATATGAGTATTAGTGCATCATCTTGCCACATAATTAATGAGCAGTCTGAACCCTTTGAACTCTTCTTCATGACAGCTAGATGTATGACAGGATCTACCTTTGCGTAGGGATGCTTCTCAAGGTCCCTCCTGCTGCAGAGATCTCGTACTACTTATGAGAAATTCCTTGCCACAAAAGATCCTTGGTAAGTGATTAATAGCTTCCTAAACTTTGTAAGCTTTACCGAGATTATATCTTAGATTGATTGTGCACATACAATCCACAATCTTAACCAACATAAACCATCAACCAAGTCTAGCACTAGGAGTGGATTCAGCTACACCTAGGCTGCTTACATCTTTGGTTCAAGGAGTTCATAAAGAAAGGGGATCCATTTTGAATCTCATGACTCAACAGGAGGGTTTCCCTGAAACATCCGACTTACCCTGGCGTCTATGCAGGAAATAATAAAGTGGATTTGCTATCTCAAATCTTGTTAATTTGCTGTCTTATTTACAATTAAGCTTTGTTATATCACTCCATTATATCAATAAATATATTGATGCTTCTCTTTTATGACTGAAATATATTTTATCTGTGACATAGACAGACCTAGAAAAGTGAATTAATAAAGTGAAATAATATGTTTATGTCACTACTACCAGCTGTCCTTTATAAGCAGGATATACTGCTTTGTGTATATGTTGTTACTATTCACGTACTGTTTAGTTACTATTTGTAACCATTTATTGTCAGTCATGCCAGTTGACCAAGAATGCCATTTTATCTCCAATTACATGGAATCTATGGAATAAATTTCCTTTAAGACACAGAATCACAAAACATTATTTCATAGTCATCTTGTTTAAGCAGTGTGGCCAGAACATTACTCTTTTCTATTCCTGATATATCTCTCTTCCCACACCAAGGATTTAAATAATTTTAACATACTGAAATATTGACTTAAGCCAAAACAATCTGTGACTGTGATTCATAACCACAAATTAAAAATAATAATAGAAATTCTTTAATGGTAGTAAAGAAGATAGATATTAAGTAAATTGGGAATGATGCTAGTGGTGTGTGCTGGAAAATAAATCAGCACAGAATAATTCTTTATTTCATAAACTAAAGAATAAGTAAAATTAAAAATTTAGGTATAACTGAACTATTTAATATATCAAACATTCAGGTGTACATTTAATTAATGTAACTTATTTATAATTAACTAATTTACTTTGAGTTTAAATCATATGTGTACCTTTATTCATTATATCACATGCATTTGTATTTCATTATCTCAAAGGTCTACCAACACAAACAAATTTAAAAACATTTGAAATTGAAGAAATTTTTCAGAAATATCAGCTTACATAAAACTTCTGTCTAATGCCACAAGGTACTACACTGCTACAGCGTCTCTATGAAAAGAGGTTTCTACATCATTTGTGTTTGGTATGCATTCACTACAGAAATAATTATACAATCTTTATAAGGTACCGATAATTTCTTTCTATTTTAATGCAACATACTCTTATTATTGACTGCTGTCTACAATACAGTTTTAGATATCTTTGTCGTCATAACTGGTATCTACTCCTAAAATGTATTTGGCATAAAACGATGCTCACTACTCTCAGGGTTTCTATCATTCATTTTTAGTACTAGATGTATATACAGTTGTATATTATATTCTACATACAATTTACCCTTGCCTGGAGATGGGCAGAAGTTCGAATATGACACTTTTCTATTTCTCAGTGCAAAATTTTACTTATCATATAATTGTGATTCTTTTTCCTATCTGAAAAAAGGAGGCTCAAGAGACACCTTATCATGCTCTACAATTTCATTAAAGGATGCTATAGCAAGGTCGAGATCAGCCTTTTCTCTCAAGCACTAAGTGGTAAGACAAGAGAATATGGCCTTAAGTTGGGCAAGGGGAGGTTTAGGATGGATATTGGTAAAAAATAATAAAATAAAATAAAAATATTCACTGAAGGGACTGTGAAGTATAGGAACAGGCTGCCCAGGGAAGTTCCAAGTCACCATCCTTGGAGGTCTTCAAAGAACATGTAGGTGTGGAGCTTAGTGACATGGTTTAATGGTGGACTTGCCAGTGCTAGGTTAAAGGTTGGACTAGATGATCTTAAGAGGTCTTTTCCAACTTAAATGATTCTATGATTCTATTATAAGCAAATTGAAATGTCAATTTTGTGTATCTAGGAACACAGAAATATTAAGAAGTGTTTGGTCTACTTGTTTATTTAAATTTTAGCCACTTTTTTGAACTGAAACCTTAATCAGATACCTAGTAAAAAATATTACTCTACCCATTTGCTTATATTTATTGGTAAACAATAAATTAAACCAAACTTGTTTCAAAACATTTGTAAAACTCTAGAATAATCATACCTCTTGTCAATTTTGTATTTTAATTGAGAAGGGTAATTTCTAAAGAACATTAGCATACTATCATCCGTCATATAATGCCCCCCACATATATTTCATGCGTCTTGAGAAGGCTTATTGTTCTCAAGAAAATAACATGTGGTTCAACATGTCCAAGTGCAAGATCTTTCACCTGGGCTAGGACAATCCCAAAGTAGAACAGGCAATGAGTGGATAAAGAGCAGCTATGCAGAAAAGGACTTAGGATCCCCAGTGGACAAAAAGCTCAGCATGACCTGGTATTCTGTGCTTGCATCTCAGAAAGACAACAATGCTCTGAGCTACCTCAAAAGAAGTGTAGCTAGCAGGTAAAGAGCGGTGATTCTCCCCCTCAACTCTGCTCTCATCAGACCCCACCTGGAGTACTCTGTTCAGTCCTGGGGCGCCCAGCATAAGAAAGACGTAGACAGAGGAAGGTGACAGAGATGATCAGAGGGCTGGAGAACCTCTCCTACAAAGAAAGACTGAGAAAGTTGAGTTTATATAGCCTAGAGAAGACGTGGCTCCAGGGAGACCTTATAGTGGCTTTCCAGTACCTAAAGGGGCTCTACAGAAAAGATGGGGAGGGATTCTTCATCAGGGAGTGTACTGATAGGACAAAGAGTAACTCTTTTAAGCTAAAAGAGGGTGGATTTAGACTTAGATTTGGAAAAAAAAAATAAATCTTTACAAGATTTTTAGACAAGTGAGGCACTAGAACAGGGAACAGGTTGACCACAGAAGTTGGGGATGGCCACTCCCTGGAAGTGTTCAATGCCAGGTTGGACACAACTTTGGGCAACATGGTCTAATGGAAACTATCCCTGCCCATGACATGGGATTTGGAACTAGATGATTTTTAACATCCCTTCCAATCCAAACCATCCTATGATTCTATGATTCCATGATTCTAAGAGTTCCTTCCAAATATATGTCCCATTTTGTTTATAAGAAAACAGAGAAGGTAAAACAAGTGCTCTTAGAAATTGAGCTAAGTGACTCACCTTCAAGTTTAGAACCAGGTTGAAGGTATGAAAACTCCCCCTTTCAATCTGATGTGTGAATAACTTTAAATTCAGACTATTGTACTAAAGATGTAAAAAAGTTGATTTGAATTTAATCCTTGTAAATGAAATTTTGCCTATCATACTGCTTAGCTCTGCACTCAGATGTTAAAAGATGTTTCCTAAATAAATGTATAAACCCAAGTGTTATTTTTAAAGGATATTTTACTACTAACTACCAAATAATAAGAAACCACTTGGATTTATAAATATATTAAATAAACAGACAATAGATTATTTGTTAGAAGTCTGCAGTTATCTCCAGGGTTTAAAAAGCTCCTATGATTTTTTATTTTTATTTTTATTTTTTATTTTTTTGCAGGTGTTTTTCATCTCTTTTAAAGATCTATCTAAGTTGTGGGAAATATATGTAAAACGAAGATATGACAAAAACATCTATGATAGCACAAAATAGATAACTATTTATTAATAGATAATAATAATAGTACACAACTATAATAATAATAGATAACTATAATAATAATAGATAATAGGTAATAAACTATAAATAAAATAGAATATAAATAAAATGAAATAACTATAATAATAAGAGATAATAGGTAACTATAGATAAGTTACTAAATGTTTATAAGTTTATTTAAACAACTATTTAGGGAACTCTTCTTATGAAAGACTGTCCACTAAGAAGTTGATATTATCTGAGATTTCTATATCATTAAGCTAAAATGTTTCCAGTTATTATTTTTCAGTGCTACAGAGTAATGCTTGTGTATTAAACAAGAACAAACAAACTCTCAACTCCCACCACAAGCTCTCTGTCTTTAGAGGAACTAATATAGTGTCAGAACTTTCTGTTTTCAGAGGAGTGTCACCAATTCTCCAAAAGCCAGATTAACATCTTTAATGAGCTTTCCACTAAATACAAAGGAAGGCTTTACAATATTTCATCTGTTGGTTAGTCCTTTTCCTTCTTTATTTCAACAGCAGACTCACATTTTGTCATTCTGTCCTGGTTTTATCTAGGACAAAGTTAATTTTCCTCCTGGTAGCTGGTAGGGTGCTATGTTTTGGATTAGGATGAGAATAGTGTGGATAACACGCTGATGTTTTAATTGGTGCAGAGCAGTGCTTACACTAAGCCAAGGACTTTTCAGCTTCTCGCTCTGTCCTGCCAGTAAGCAGGCTAGGGGTGCAGCAGGAGCTGTGAGGGGACAGACCCAGGACAGCTGACCCAAACTGGCCAAAGGGGTATTCCATACCATCTAACATCATGCTAAACAATATATAGGGGTGGCTAGCTGGGGTGGGGGGGCCAGCTGCTCAGGGATAGGCTGGGCATAGGTCGGCGGGTGGTGAGCAATTGCATTGTGCATCACATGTTTTGTACATATTATTATTATTATTATTCATTATTATTATTATTACATTATATTTTATTTTATGTCCTAATAAACTGTCTCTATCTCAACTCACAGGCTTCAGTTTTCTCGTTTCTCTCCCCCATCCCAGAGAGGGAGGGGAGAGGGTGAGAGAACGGCTTTGTGGTGTTTATAAGAAAGAACTGGTGTATAAGAAGTAACTGCCACTGCTACCTAGGTGCTTCAACAAGAAAAAAAAAAAAGTATTTAGCACTTATTATTTTTTCTAAAAACATTTTCCACATAAGCACAAACATATTTATATAAAAATACACATATGTAAAATTCATATTAAAACTTTATTATTTTATTTTATTTTATTTTATTTTATTTTATTTTATTTTATTTTATTTTATTTTATTTTATTTTATTTTATTTTATTTTATTTTATTTTATTTATTTTATTTTATTTATTCTGCAGAAATAGAAAAATGATTAGTATTTTAACAGGGAAGAAAAAATAGACATAACTGAAACTCTGCACTTAACTTTAATCATGCCTTTGTCTTATCAGTGAACAGACAGACAGATTTTGATTTTCTTATTTTCATATAATGCCACTTGACTCCAGAAGGGATTGTTAGGATTACCTTCTCTCATATGAGAAAAGGTTTCAAATTCTGAATTTGTACTGAATGCTTGCGAGGTGCTCAACATTGTGTAGTTCTCAAAAGACCAGCTAGTTGATATTTCTCTGCTTTTATGTATAAATATAAATTTTTTTTTATGTTACAGTATATATATATATATATATGTATATATATATTGTTACAGTATATATCCAGCCTACGTAGATAAAAGCTGCCTTGTGTTTACTAGCATTAATGTCTCTCTGTATTGGTCTGTATATTGGTCGGATCATACATTCACTTCTTTTTATCTTTGATGGCCATTGTGATGGCTATTGTTCTCCCTTTGTTTTTCATGAATTCTTTTTCATATAAATACTAATATTGAAAATATCTAGAACAGCATTCAATTCATTAATGATGTTATTAATTCAGGTAGTCATCAGGTACAATTCATCAACTTTTGAGTTTATGTGTTCTGTAGAATAACTTTGTGTTCTATTTTTGCTAAATGCATCTTCTCCGGAATTTAAATTATGAAGAAAAAGTGGCTGACTAATCTGAATTTCTCAATTTATTCATGTTCAATAAAAAGCTATTCATCAGCTTAAACTCAGCTGTGAGTTCAAATCAAATTTAAACCACCTGGGAGTAAACAAAATTGCTCTTCTTCCCGAGCACGTCAGCTGTGGATAAAAATAACAAGCACATCCAAGGAGCTCAAGATTCTGAAACCTCTGTTTCTACCAACAGATTTTGCTAAAATGATTTAATGATTAGAAAGAAGCACCTTGGCTGCATTTTAAATTTAATATTTTGATCTATGATTAAAGAGAATAACAACAACAACAACAAAAAGCAGTAAAATCTTATTTGGAAGTTATAAATAGACTTTTTACTAGTGACAGTATTAATCAAACATTCATTGCAAGGAAATTTTAGATGATATTTTCACTTTTGCTTGCCTATTTTTCAGCATCTTCTTCATCTTATGTGTTTTCTATTTACTATACATTTACAAACCCTCTTCATAAATTTTCCAATAGAAAGAGGAGACTATTAAAATTGTTGAAGATTCCAAGTGGAGTGTGAGGCTTTGGGTAAGAAATATATATTTTTAAATAACATTTATCTAACTAGCTAAATTAAATACTTATTTTTGCCTGAGTCCTGTTTAATTCTAACAGGATAATTTATTTTAAAGTCCCAGAAAGAGGTTTATACTGCTTGATTTTAAGGACTCTTGGAGCATGACGGCGAACTGTCATACCCTTTTTCTGGAGTTTATCTGCCTACGTTCAGTGCCACTTCTGATACAGCACAACACTGTGAACTGTCTGCTGGGAATCTGCTACATGTGAAAGAGCTGTGAGGTGCTCCCTCATCACTTGGGGCTTACCTTCAAGCTCATCCCCTCATCCTTGGGCCTTTCCTGAACTACATTACAGATATGCCTGACCATAAGCCCTGTGAATCTGTATGCTGACTTGCCTTCAAAACTTGACTTTGGACTTGGTCCATCATTACAGACTTGATTGGCAACCACTGATATCTTTACAACTGCCACCAGACTTGCTCTGCTTTACTTGTGTGAATGTAGTGGGATTCTACCCTTATCCCTACAGGTATTGTCCTGAAGTCACCAGCTACTCCTGGCTTGCCTTCCTTTCTACAGCAGCCATTCTTGCCTCTCCCTTATAGTAAATTTACCCAGACTGTAGATTATTACCTTAATAAGAATGTATTTTTGGATAAAGTATGGTAGTTATTATTGAGATTTATTTCTGGAATTTTGAGGGAACACTTGTGCAGTGAAAATCATTCCCATTTCAACTGTTGTAAAGAACTGATTTTGTATGTTGCACTATAGGCAGTGGGTGGCAACTAAAGGCCTCCATCCAAGTTGCTGGCACATGAACTGTCTCTGGAGATGAAAGAATTGCAGGAGATTCTCCTGCGTGACCATTTTCATTCTTACATGACCAAGTTGTCATGTGATGTCCACCTTCATCTAGAAGACTGTGTGTGGGTCAGAATTACAGTTAAAACTGTAAAATAAAACTGTAAAATACCTTTCGTCTTTGCTGTGCAGTTGTACTCTTTAATCATACACTACACAGTACAGCAAAATACGAACTAAGAAATCATAAAATCATAGAATACCCTGAATTGGAATTGACACACAAGGATCATCAAGTCCCACTCCTAGCTTCACACAAGACCTCACAACAATCAAACCATATATCTGAGAGTGTTATCCAAACATTTCTTGAACCCCAGCTGCCTTGGTGTCATGACCACTGCCCTGGGGAGCATGTTCCAGTGCCCAAACACTCTCTTGGTGAAGAACCTTTTCCTGATATGCAACCCAAACCTTCTCTGACCCATCTTCATGCCTTTACTTTGGAGTGGAGTGGGACAATCACTTCCCTCAACTGTGTAGCAATTCTGTACTTCATCACCCCAGGATACAATTGGCTATTTGGCTGCCACGGCACACTGTTGACTCATATTTAATTTGTCATCAACTGGAAACTTCAGAACCGATGATGTCTCTCATTCCTCAGTCTGTACATATATCCAGGGTTGCCCTGTCCAAAGTGCAAAATGCAGCACTTGCTTTTGTTAAACTTCATAATATTGGTGATTGCCCTGCCCTCTACTTTGTCAATATCTCTCTGCAAGGCCTCTCTACACTTAAGGGAATCAACAGCTCCTCCCAATTGATTGTCATCTGAAAACTTAGTACACCTTCAAGTCCTGTATCCAAGTCATTTATGAAAACATTAAAGACAACTAGCCCTGAAATGGAGCCTTAAGGAACCCCTCTAGTGACCACCAGTCTGACTTAACACCATTTACACTAAAAGTTAAGCCTGACCCATCAGTCAATTGTTCACCCATCGTATTATGTATTTGTCTAGCTGTATGCTGGACATTGTCTCCAGAAGGATACTGTGAGAAACCATATTGAATGCTTTGCTGAAATTTAAGAAGATTACATCAACTGGCTTCTCTTTGTCAGTCAGATGGTACTTTTGTCATAAAAGAGAATTAAGTTTGTTAAACAGGACTTTTCCCCTGTAAACCTGTGTTGGCTATGACCAGTGACTGTGTTGTCTTTCAGGTGTTTTTCAATGACTCTCACAATAATCTCCAAAATTTTACCAAGCTCCGAAGTGAGACTGACAGGTCTGTCTGGCCCTTCTTGAAAACTAGGACAACTTTGTTGCTTTTGCTAGCTTCCAGTTAGCTGGGACATCTCCAGATTCCCAAAACTGTTGAAAAAGAACTGAAAGAAGTTTCACAATGACATCAGCCAGGGGATAAATCCCATTGAGCCTCATAGGCTTATATGCATCTACCTGAAGCAGCAAATCCTCCACAAGTTTGGAGTTGTCTGGGAGATTATTGCTCCTGCAAAGATGCTCCTCCAACTCAGGGCACCTGGGATCCCCAGCCCATCATCAGTGTTGAAGACATTTTCATGGTACTAGCGTAGTCAAAGAAAGAGAACCAACTGTCTATTAAGAATGTGAGGTAGTTTAGTCACTAATGCCCTAGTCATGACTGAGATAGATTCCTGCTTCCACTTCATGTGAGAGCAGCCTGAAATTTGATTTTCTGTATCTCAGTGGTTGTTCAAGGTCTACCATAATCAAAGATTTTTCTGAAATCCTGCAGTGAATTATGTTTATTGGAAGTTACACAGGGAATTGTAGTAAGCTAGACATATATTTTACTACTACTACTACTGCTACTAATAAAAAAGTGGCACCAAATGACACAATGATACTCATTTAGTTCTTCCAGTTGGGTAAATAGAAAGAACTTTGGAAAAGAATCACACCAGTTTTATTAAGTGCTTCCAGTTGGGTAATAGCAAGGACTTTGGAAAAGAATTACACAAGTTTATCAACATCAAGTAACATAAGTATGCATGACATTAATAATGTCTGCATGTGTATGTATATAGATGCCTCAGTGTCATTTTAATGACTAAGCTTGGAAGAATTTTCGGCATTTAATTTATGCTGCATAATTTATTTTGGTTATTTACTTGAGTGTTTTTTTATGACAAATTTAAGTAGAATTCTAAATAGTTATTAAGGTCTGTAAATTATCTCACACATGATCTTAAAAGAAGCCAATTCTTTATGACAGATACCTCTTCCAAATTCAGATTTTTTTGGGGGAAAAACAACAACAACAACAACAAAACACTTTAAAAAGTATTATTATTATTATTTATTTTTAACTGAATATTATATGTATGTATTGCCTAGGTTTTCCTCAGAGTAAAATAAATAAATAAATAAATGAATAAATAAATAACTTAAGACTGCTGTTTCTGAGGCTAGATCTGACACTGATACCAATTAAGTCAACTCTAAAATATTTCTTAGCTTTTCCCTGAATTACTGAAGCTATGGTCACGTGTGCATTTAGTATTTTAAAGTAGATTTACTAGACATCATCATTATCAACACCCTTCCCTTTGAATGCCAAACTGCAGAATCACTGTATCATCCATCAGCTATTTCCTGCTCTCCTTTTCTGCTGAGAAGGAAAAACAAGAAGCAAGAAGGTAACCAGTTTAGGAATATTTACTGAGAGGCGTGGTGCTTCACAGGAAAGTATGGTTTATCCTAGTAGAAGGGGATCTTCACTGGAAGGAGACTTTTCAAGGAGAATGTTATCAGACTTCTCATAGTGTCTATGGTACTTGTCTTACCATGACATACTCCCATGTGAACATTTAAGCCTGAAAATGATCTTGATTTGGTCAAATGACAACAGCTTTTCTAAATTTTACAAGTAATTTCATTATGCAGGTTAGCTCCTGTTATCTCCTCTATATATCTTTTTTTGATAAGTACTGGAAGGAATTACTGGAATTGGTGAATGAGGTACTGAGATATCTTCTGAGCACACGTCTTATGCATATTAAATATCCTTGCTTTTCTTTTTCTTTCCAAGTGGTTCACATGGCCTAAAAATTAATTCCAATTATTTTTAATCCAGTCTTCATTCTCCATCTTCTTACTTATTTCATGCAAAAACACTGAATGAGAATTCACAAAGAATGCCAAAAGAAACCATATTGGGTTTTGCTCCAGTGATATCAAAATCTTGTGAAAAATGTAAAATCAAGTAAATACTTTAAGCAAAAGTTTATGAACTTCTTAATAGGAACTCACAAGGCTTAATTTTTTTGGAAAAAAAAAAAGTGAAAAGATAAGTATTCTACATGTTTCCACTAGACAATGGAAATATGCTACGTCAGATAGCATACCTGAAGACAGGTAAAGGATGGACTTTTCTGATCTACAGCTGATTGCTCTGAGTATGTCACAGTCCAAATAATCAACTCTGTCATTTATTTTCTCAGAGCAAGGAGGTTCCTCTTGGTGTAGAAAGTGGGTGCAGATTAAAATTCCCTTCTTTTGTATACTCAGCAGCTTAGACGGTTGTCTCTTATTCCCATTTCTACAAAACCTCTGTCTGTGAGTTATATCCTTTAAAGAGCCAAGAGCATACTGTTACTTTGGCATACACAAAAAGAAGGGAAATTGGAGAAAGATATTGAACGAATTAAGAGAACCAGATGTTTACTGCAGACAATGACAGTTAAGAAAATTTCCGAGTGCAACCTCTACAGTAAGACATATTTTTAAGCAGGTGGATTGCTTTTTAATCCTGTCTGTAAAATGCACATTATGTACAAAACTCAGAGAAAGAAAATTTGACTTGTCAAAGAAAATTTGATTAGGATATTTATTATATTCAGATGGAGAAACTTCCTCCCACCCTGCCCAGAGGGAATACATGGTATCATTTGCTGGTTCCAAAAATCTTAAAATCAAAACAAAGTTTTATTTTAAATAAAATATTAGAATTGGAAAGATTTATCTCACTACCTAGTGACAGGTTTAGTGTAGTTGTTTGGAAAAGATGGCAGAATAGAGTACTCTATATGTACATTATGATGTTTGTTATTGGTACTATCACATGCTGTTCAATTTACTTCTAATTGTCCAAAATAGTAAAAGACTATTGTGGCCTACCCATGAGTTATTCTATTTGCATTTTACCCGCAGTGCTATTCTATTTGCATTTTACCTGCAGTGCATTTGATTGCTAAAATTCTTTCTTGCATTTACTGTAGACGAAAACATGAATGTTCATCTTAATGTTGTGTTCTGTGTAAGTATAAGCAGAAGCATATAAAGCCTTAAAGCTGGAAAAGCTAGAGCTAAATAATAATTACTACTGAATGTCACTCTGATGAGTACTTTTATACCAAAAATAAAAACGTCTGCTTTCCATAAAATATTCATGTTCCAGGCTTAAACTTTGGAGGGTAAACATTCTATAGATTCACCAATCTGCATCCATAACATATTTAACAGAACATGCCCATACAGCTAATCCAGTGTTCATCACACAAGCAAGGTAGGTATTTAATTATATGACTGGGTTATTTTATAATACTGATTATACAGGAAGATAACTTAATACTATCACTGAACAATGTTCTTGTTTTAATATATTTTAAATATAAGATGTAATGATCACTCATTGTTAGCTTCCAGGATGCTTCTGCTTTAACTACAATGCATTTTAAGAAGGAGAGATACCTGATAAAGAGAAAATAAAAGACCTGATCTTTGACATTCGTTCTCTTTCCACTAAAAGTTGTAAACTATACTTCAGATCTCTAAATCACACACACAGAAGCAGTACAGAGATATATTTATTGCAAGTTTTTCATCAAACACTTGACTATAACTTTCATAAAATAAAGTTTATATCAAAATGAAACAGACTACTAGCTTTTAGGCATAATATTCTTTCACTTAACACAGGTTTATTATTTACTACATATTTACCGATAAATATATTGTTTTCTTGTCTTTTGGCCTTATTACATTTCTTTGCCTGTTAACAGCTTTGTTACAGTAGCAGAAACCTCTCTGGTGTGCTCTTTGTTGAACTGTGTGTTGAATCAAACAGCAAATCATAACTCTTTGTGGTTAAGAGCAAAAGAATGCAGGAAATGTTAAAGTGTTTAATTTGGTGCTGATACTGAAAGAAATGCTTTCCCTGCCTTAATTAGTTAACATGTTTAGTGTTAATTTGCTGAACACTTTCTGTTTTCAGTTGAGCACAGCTGAATAAAATACTTGTTGATACTTGCAATGGCAGGAGGTAAAGAAGCCTAGCAGAGTTATAGAACCATGGACAGATAAGTCTCTGTAAGGAACTTCATTCAGAGTTGAAATGTAAATAAATGTACAAATTAAAAAAAAAAAAAAAAAGGGAAAAAAAAAGCATTTTCCACACAGTAATGGAAAACATAAAAAACATATTATTTTTAATAGAACTTTGTGATGTTGTTTTATGCTGACTACAAAATCTGCCAAAAGTGTTCATAAAACTAAAGTACACATGGTTATTTTTCCAACTCCTTCCAGCAAACTAAACTTCTTGTTAACTGCAGTTATATTGGATATTTTCTCCTATTGATGGAAAATAACATTAAACTATGATTATTCTTTGAAGAAAATAGGTGACAGAAACATCAGTTTAATGACATGTCTTCTAGTAAGAAACTTTTTTTTGTTGTTCTCTTCCAGGTCTTGTGGTTCCACAGTTAGTTTAAACCTCTTTTGGAAAGCCCAAGACCCCACTGAAAGAAGTGGTCTTGACGTATGTTTTCCTGTCCCCTAGTTATTTGATCCCATTGCTGCCCTGGTTTCAGTGCAGCAAGTTTTTGATATTGAAACCTTGTTTTGTAGTTGATGCCGTTAGCAACAGCAGGCAAGTAGTGGGAATGTAGGGGAAAAGTAGCTATAGGAAATCTACAGTAGTACCTTCAACTGTTTCTTGTGATACTTTCCAGTCTAGAACAGCTAAGGTTAAATACTGAATATTTGCATTAAATTATGTTTATATCTATACAGATGCAAAAAAAATACACTTATACATGCTGCAAACATATATATATGTTTAAATATATGCTCCTATGCAGTGGAGCAAGATTTGAGATTTGCTTAATATTTATAAATTTTATGGCAAAAGTTGTCTTTTAACCTTTTAAATTAAAAATCTAAAGTTAAAACAATTCCAAAGGAACAGATTAATAACAATATATTTGTATGTAACTCCGACAAGTACAAAAAATCCATCAAACTAACAAATGTTTAAAAAGATAAAAAAGCTTAAAGGGTTCAAATCTTTAGAAGTGTTTAATAAAGTTTAGCATAATGTTCTTACACATTGACACAAATCTTATAAATCTCAGTAGTGATCAGAATGCATGATCAGTGAACAATTAAGGAGGCTGTAGTCAACTTATTGGGGAGCAACACCGTATATTTAATATTAAGTTAGGGGACATACTCCGAGATTTCCAATTTTCTTTCTTTTTCCTAAAATGTACCTCTTTTAAGTTTTCTACTTATACTTAACTTATATTCTGGGGTATTAAATGAGATTAGGTGGGATACTAAATGACTGAATTTACTTCTGGAATATTCTTAAGCAAAATTAAAGGCATGGAGAATATATTATTTCACTCTTCAAAGTCTTAGATCACACACACACACACACAAAACACTTCATTTGCTTTGTAGTTTTTTTGTTTTGTTTTGTTTTGTTTTCAGTTTATCACATCAAAGAACTCATATGATTTTAATCACACTTCTTCAAGTAACTCTAGCTACCTTCTCATCTTTACAAGAGTGCTACAATATTCAAAAAACAGTCTTGAAGGCTCTGGTATTTCAAGTTTTTGTTTTGGGTATTTCAGAAAGCATGAAGAAGTCACAATTAAAAATATATGTAGTGTTACAGAGATATAACAGATTCAGTGTAATTTGAGGAGAGTAGTCAGAGAAAACTTCAATTAGTGAGACCACATTTCTGAAATTTAATATTAGAATATTAATCTTTGAGAAAAAGTTGTAGATGAGTGGTTTTTTTGTTGTTGTTGTTGTTTTGTTTGTTTGTTTGTTTTTGTTTTTAACCCATGCACAGGAAAACGTCTAAGCTTTTCAGCTCATTGCACAGTGCTTTTTTTAATCTAATCTTAAGTTGTTTCTTTAGTGTCTGTTGTAAATTCATGTTTCTTGGCCATTCGTAATTCCACAAACTATTGTTATCATAACACGATGGAAAGTCTATCAAGGAGAAAAATCAATCTGGAATGCATAGGAATTTTTTTTTTGGCTTTTTTTTGCCTTAAGTATAAAATAAGATAATCAGGAAAGTTTTATTTATATAGCACTTTGTAAATACATAGAAATAAAAATGAGCATGTTTACATTGAAATTTTGCTGTCAGCTGTTGAGAACATTACTGTCTTTTTCATGGATGTGTCAATAATATTAATCTTGGAAAAAAAATAATACAAGTCTACACATTCAATTAATAATAATTCAGATAAATATTAGGGTGTTTTCTTTGGGATTTTGTTTGTTTGTTTGCCTTTGTTTAAAGAGAAAGTGTGGAACCCATCTGAGCTGGAGAGCATAGGCTTAATGAATAGAATGATCATTAGCCTAACTAATCATCTCACTGGTTCAAATGGTAAAATAAACTATCTTTATGTGTAGAAAATTTCAGAAGTACTTTACAGGATTTTCTCCTGAGCTATTCTGATAAAACAGCTTAAGAAAGCAAGCTGAAAATATATATATATATTTCTTTTTTTTCCTTGGGCTTAAATACTAGATGCAATTTACATTGTCCATGCATTGCCTAAAAGAGTCTGTGACCTTCTTAGTCTAAGCAGAAGACATTAGTGTCAATAAGAAAATTTCAATCTCAAATCAGAATTTTAAAAGTTAAGAAAGTTTGTAAGATAGAAAGTTTGAAAGTTCTGGAGTACACCTCTTATGCGGGGTGGCTGAGGCAGCTGGGGTTGTTTAGCTTGAAAAAAGGAAGGCTCAGGAGAGACCTTAATGGAGGTTGTAGTGAGGTGGGGATTGGCTCTTCAAAGCACCAAAAGCATTTTCCCACTTGAGGGGAAATGGCTTCCAGTTGTGCCAGGGGAGGTTTATGTTGCTTTTTAGGATAAATTTTACTGAAAGCTTTGGGCAGCATTGCAATAGGCTGCCCAGGGAAGTGGTTGAGTCACCATCCTTGGAAGTCTTCAAGAAACATGTAAATATAGAACTTAGTAGCATGCTTAGTAGCATGCTTTGCCAGTACTACGTTAGAGTTTGGACTAGATGATCTTAAGAGGTCTTTTCTAAACAGAATGATTCTATGATATTTTCCATAAAAACAGAATTTAACCAGTTCTACATATATGTGCACTTGTGTGCACGTATATATATATATATATGTAAATGTTCTTATTTATATTTATATTTACCAATGTGATTGCAAAACTTTTTTTTTTAATCTATAATCATAGAAAAATATTCATAATTACTTTGAAATAAAATGTCAATTTAAACTGCATTCTGTAGTGACATTTTTAATTTTAAATTCTTTGAGAAAAAAAAAAAAAAGAATGAATCCTTGTGTGATAAGAACTTTTGTGATTACGTAGGAAAAATATTAAAAAGAAAATCTGATTGGTGTAAAATAAATCAATATACAAGCAAGCAAAAAACAAACTGGGAATTTGAGATTGATAAAAATAAGCAGAGATAACATTTCTAAAGAGATTTAAGTTAGATTTTACACTACAAGATTTATACACTTAGAAAATTTGTCATCTGAAAGCTCTCATCAGCTAAGGAATTTAGCTAGGTTGTTTCCTGAAAGAGGAACATTTTTCATGAGGAGTGATGACGTTATCTCAAAATTCTTTTTCCATGTTTCTCTGCTGTATAACTGAACTTCAGAAAAAAAATCAGCTGTATAGTTGATTACTGTATTACTTTGTGCTTCATTGTATGCTGCACAATTATAGCATTTTAACGAATCTTTTTATTTATTTGAAATAACAACAACAAAGAATATTCTTTTCTCTTAGTTTACATATACGTAGAGATTTTGACACTTGTATTCAAACTTAGCAGTGATCAACAGCTATTCTTACAGAATAAGGAAAATAAACAAGATAAGGAATGCTGCAATAAAGATTGCAGCTCTTAAGATTCTTCCTGAGCTCCAATTTCTTTATTCTATTTTGATTCTTCCTAAAATTTTAATAAAATGTCAAAAAGAACATCTAAGGAAGCACAGAAAATATCTGATCACATTATTATAACACTTGTAATTTGGTTTAACAGGAAGTAAACTCTGTGATATATGAAATTCAAAGTTATAATTATGCAGAACGTCTGTCATCTAACAGATTCCTCTGGTAAACCAAGTTAATACTAACACACACCAGTGGTTTTATTTTTTTTTTAATATTATTATTGCTCCAGAAAAGTAGATTTTCAGTCCATAAATAACTTTTTTTTTTTTTTTCCAAAACCACCAAGTGCTATAAAAACACTTACAGGAACTACTGAACTGCTAGGTCATTAATTATACTGTAGAAATGTGATGTCTTTAAATATAAGATCATTTGTCTTTCAGAAAATAAGCATTGCTACAATATATGAAGGACTTATTTATCAGACAAATTTGTTTTCTGGAAAAGTGGCAGGTTTAATATGGGATGAGATTTTATGAAGACTTTAGTTAATGTAATTAAATAATTATCCCTTAACCATTAGCCATGTTAACTAAAACTCACACGTATTGGTATTATTCTAAAAGCAAGAAAACATGACAGGATAAGGGAAATGAGAAATAGTAATACAATTTCATAATAGGTGACGTGGTGAAGTTTATATGATTCTTCCAAAAGGGATGCTCTTCTTGCAGTGTTCACATTCAGATGACATGAGGTTACTGGGTTTTTCTCTCACATGCAATAGATTCCCAGAACTACTGGACAGACCTTGCAGTGGATATAAGCTTTCTAAAGACTTTTTCCAGGGTACATCACAAATGTCCTTCTACTAAGTCTTTATATGAGGCTAGGTTAGCCATTTAAAAGTTGTCGCAGCACCAGCTGCAACTAAATGACATGGGTTTCAGTCGTCTTGTGAATATCCATGCAATTGATCTACCTATTGCAACTAGAACACTTTTCTAGTGCAATGTAGGACATGAAGTATGGTTTCAAACTCCCTGGGGCAAAATAAATGAATAAATTAAAATATATATATATATATATATATATATATAGTCTGACTCTACTTCTTCCAGGTCAATGCATTGATCATGAAAATACTGGATTTTGCAACAGCACTGTTCACACAGAAATTCTATGTAGGAACAGGCTTAAATCATGCTGCCTGAAGGCAGGTGGCATAGTAAACTCTAGGAGTGGAACAGACAAGGAAATATTTTCTTTGACAGTCTTGATGGGATTTTGCATACAGAGAAAATGTTCATGTTCTGCATGCAGATGTCGATTCAATGTTGTGCAGGAACATTTATTCAATGCTTAGCACGAAACATATAGGAAATTAACGGACTCCATGCAATCTCAGGTACTTGGGCCTTTGGAAACAGACAGATCTCATCTGAAGCTGAGTATGACCTTTGAGGATTGTAACTTTGCATTTGGGTTTCTGTTATGGTCATTGAAGTTGAAGTTCTGTGTATCTAGCACAAAGAAACAGATTCCTATATATCAAAGTCAGAGGTTATCAAGCTGCATTCTGTTAAGTCAATTAGCAGGATTCAGCTTGAATACATATGGAGTTTATCCATGTTTGACAATGATAAATCCTTTATATTAAAGCCACATTTCTTCTGTCTACAAAATAAAAAGAATTTACTGGAAAATTTACTGACATCTAAGGTCATATACTTGAGCCACTTCTAAGAAACTTGGTGTGAATTTCCAGGTCATAGACACATAATATTACAGATGATCAAGAGAAATAACACCATTATGTGTGTGTGTGCATTTATATATATATACATAATTATTTAAAAAAAAAAAAAGGAGGAAAAAAGCACACAGTCAAGAAAATAGAACAGTGTTTAATTGCACTTGTGTCTAGGATTTCAGTTACAGCTATCAGCTAGTATATAGCATTAAATTAAGGAATATTATACTATTTGGAATATTCATTTTTTAAAATTTAATTTTATTATTATATTTTTTAACAAATTACATGTACTCTTAGTTCTGAATTATTAAACAAAATGAAGGAAACTAAGTTTTCACCTTCATAAAGTTTATTCTTTCACTAAGACTGAAGCAGATGCACAATATGTATCACTCACACATAAACCAGTTGACTTGGAAAGATTCTCCAGTGTCTCCAGTGCACATGGTAGGTTATATTTGTCATAAACCTTAAACTAGTTAGTGTTGTACCATATTCCACTATCAGCTGAGTTAAAATATGATTGCTCAGCTAAACTGCTATTATTTTTTTTTCTTATTACCTGATAAATTTCACGAAGAATTTATCAATATTTAATTAGTAATTAGTAGTTCAAGAAGGACAGGGAACTTCTCGGGAGAGTCCACTGCAGAGCCACAAGGATGATTAAGGGAGTAGAGCACCTCCCTTACAAGGAAAGGCTGAGGTAGCTGGGTGTCTTTTGCTTGGATAGGAGGAGGCTGAGGGGTGACCATGTTAATGTTTATAAATATGTAAAGGGCAAGTGCCAAGGGGACGAAGCCAGGCTCTTCTCAGTGACGTGTAATATTAAGACAAAGGACAATGGGTGTAAGCTGGAACATAGGAGGTTCCGCTTAAATGTGAAAAGAAACTTTTTCTCAGTGAGGGTGACAGAGCACTGGAACAGGCTGCCCAGAGGGCTGTGGATTCTCCTTCTCTGGAGATGTTCAGGACCCATGTGGACGCATTCCTGTGTGATCTGATCTAGGTGTTCCAGCTCTGCCAGGGGGATTGGACTAGATAATCTTTCAGGGTCCCTTCAAATTTTTAACGTTCTGTGATTTTGTGATTCTGATTCTGTGAATTATATTTAATTATATTTATGGATAATATTAATTAATTATATTTATGGATATGGAATTAATTATATTTATGGATATTTATGGATAATTATATACTATGGTATGGATTTTAATATTATATTAGTACAGATTTTATTGATAGAATGTGGGCTTCTTTCTTTTATAAAAGAACACTACAGACTACAGAATTTATTTATTTATTTATTTAACTTGATAATTATCATCTGTTTGAAAGAAATACTTGTCTGATATAATCGGTATCTCACTAGTTTATTAGTTTGTATTTCAAAACTATAACACTATAGGAATTCCTATAGAATTTAGTGACATTTTAGTTTTGAGAAAGAAACTTCACAATGTAAAATGAGAAAGAAACTTCACCATCTCTCAGACTTGGAGTATGCTCTATTATAATTGCTATTTATCATAAATTAAAAGAAGCACTGTTTTTTGTGGAATAGGAAATACTTTGTTTGTGCAGCACAGTACTATGTAGATGTGCTAGTTTTCTAGATGCTGGCCTGAACAAAACACATTTTTACAGCACTATATGTATATATATTTATATACTTTAATAAATACTTTTAAATATTTGTATATATATTTATATATATTTATGTTTAATTCCAACCTCACTGCCATGGGCAGGGACACCAACACCCACTAGATCAAGTTGCCCAGGGCCTCATCTAACCTGGTCTTAAACACCTCCAAGGATGGGGCATCCACAGCTGAGCAACATGTTCCAGTGCCTCACCACCCTCAATATAAAGATTTTCTTCCTAATGTCTAATATAAATCTAGCCTATTTTAATTTAAAGCCATTCCTCCTTGTCCTATTACTAAGCTTCCTGAAAAAGAGTCACTCCCTATCTTTCCTGTAGGCCCCCTTTAGGTATTGGAAACTCTTGTAAGAGTCTTTTCTTCTCCAAAATAAACAACTTTATCTCCCTCAGTCTCTCTTAATAGGAGAGGTATCTTCATAGGAGAGGCTGCTTGATCATCTTCCTGGCCTTCCTCTGGACTCATTCTAATAGGCCAAGTCCTTGTTATGCTGGGTGCCCCAGAGATGAACACAGTACTGTAGGTGGTATCTTACGAGAGCAGAGAGGGATAATCACCTCCCTTGACCTTCTGGCCATGTTTCTTTTTATGCAGCCCAGAATACTTTTGGCTTTCTGGGCTGTAAATGCACATAGACGGCTTATGTTGAGCTTCTTGTCAACAAACACCCCCAGATCCTTCTCCTTAGGACCTGGCTTCTCTCAATCCATTTTCCACCCAGCCTGTATTTTTGCTTGGGGTTGCCTCAGCCCAGATGCAGGATCTTGCATCTGGCTTTATTGAACCTCAGGAGGTTCACACAGGCCCACATCTGAAGCCTGTCCAGTTCCCTCAGAATGGCATCCCTTCCTCCAGTGTGTCGACCACACCATACAGCTTGTTGTCATCGGCCAACTTGCTGAGGCTGCAGTCAATCTCACTGTCCATGTCACCAAAAAAGATGTTAAGCAGTGCTGGCCCCAATACTGACCCCTGGCCCCAGTACTGACCCCATCATATATAATGATGGCTACAAAGAGCTTCACAGTTTGTATAGATGAAGTTGCAAGAGTTAACAAAATTTAAAGTAGTCTAGGAAAGTTGTATTACTGATACAAGAACATGTTCATAACAATACAGATTTTTTACATTTTTATTCTGTATGCATCTCTTAATGCAATAGTAATTTAATTTATCTTTCATTATGCTCAGAGACTGAGGTTTTTCCTGTTCAGGCAAAAAATACTATAAATGAATTCTGACAAAAGAAGAATGGGTATCATTATGTAATTTTTCTTTCTAATTATTACTTACTCTTAATAACTAATAGCATGGTAGATTGCTAGTTTTGCAGGCATTTCTAGTAAAGTTAAAAAAAAAACAACAACAAAAAAAACAAATTTACAAACGATTTTGAGAGAAATCATTATGACTTTTTAAAAAAATGATGCATATCTGATGTATACCTGAAATGTGAATCTACTAGCGTTTATTTAACATTTTACTAGTAATAAGAATGAAAAAACTGCAAGATTTTAATAGTGATTTTATTTAGGAGTATGAATTTTTTGAACTTTTACCTTTATCATTGGATTTTGTTATAATTGGTAAATTTTCACAGATGGTCTTTAGTTGAATAAAAAACTTGGAAACATTTCTGGTAGTCCAAATATTATTTAATCAGCATGTCTCATTAGTAAAAAGTCTTTTTTTTTTTTTTTTTTTTTGTTAGCTGGTATGCATACAAAGCACAACTTTTAATTGGATTTTAAATTCATCATTGATTAAACTGGATGGCATCATATGATGTAACATTTTAATCACACATTATTTCAATTAAATGGAATTTCAAAACATGGAAGTTATAACAGTATAAATTGTAAAGGAATTTTTGTTTTGAGGCTTGTGCATGGAGGGAATGGGATGATGATTTAGAAAGCAAATAAGCCGCTTACTCAGGGCCTCATCTAACCTGGTGAACCCTCTGGGCAACCTGTTCCAGAGCCTCACCACCTTCTGAGTTAGAATAAAAATAAAATTATATACATATATATATATATATATATATATATAGTGGCTGGTTAAATATGATATTTTTAGGTATTTCAGATTAATGGTACCTCAGACAGTGCTGCAGCAACAGAACTGCAGCAGATTGAAATGCAATGGTTGCCTGAAAACTTGGGTTAGAAGGAATCCAGACAACAACTGATATCCAAGTTAGCTCTATAAGCGTTGTGGTAAGTTGAGAGTGGTGGCAGGATACCATTGGACAGATTAGAAAGAGGGTTAAAAAAACACTTAAAATGGGACACAGGAAATTCACACAAACAGGTTACAGAACAAACAAAAGTTCATCTAAAAACAAATCAGCTTTGGGGATTTTTTTGTTTGCCCTCTCTGGCCTGCGTGCCAGGCTTTTGCCATGGATGGGGATCAACCTATATATACTTCTGTGTATTTTTTTTTTTTTATGTCTGTATATTTTCTACTAATGGTTTCTCCTAGTGATCAGTCTGAGAGAGGAACAAAATAACTGCTGGTGTTGTCTGCGGTGGTTTTTGTTTGTTTTGTTTTGTTTTTGGGTGCTGTTTTCATCTGTGTTGATCTGTGAGGCTGGCTGTATGTTTGCATATACACATACACTGTGTGTCGGTGCTTGTCTGTCTATGGCCTACATGCTCAGCCTTGATACTCCTTAGGTCTGGGAGCACTGGAGCAGCCTTACCCCTCTATTGGGCTGCCTATTTTGGCAACTCCTAAAAAGCAAGCTTTTACAGGTCTGTGAAGAGATATTCATTATTTTATTCCTTAAATGTAAGGACTGGAATGTAATAGTTACACCTGATCTGCTTTTACTCACTTGTTCAGGCAATATATTTAGGTGCTGTTGCATTGGGAACTTGGAAATGATGACTAGTAAAGACTAACTTGGAGCCACATACAGATCAAACCCTAGCTGCAATGACAACAGCTATTAATACAAACTAGTAATTAGTGCAAACTGAAGAGCTACATAACGTTTCTCTCCAACTGTGCACTGATAATGAGAGTGAATATTGAATCCTCTAAATAAAGTGAGCTGCTTCATAGAAAGCTTCTCAGACTCTTGTCTTGAGTTATAACTTAAGGACCTAAACACCAACTCTCAACTGTTCCAGTAAGAAAAACATCAGAGTTTTTTTGAGCAACCTGTGAAATGTGAAAGACACAGCAAGTGTCTTCAGTGTGCTACTGAAGATTTTCTGCTTTTCTTGCATACCACAGGATTCCTCATACCAAAGTGAGCTGGTGACCTGACTGTAGACAGTTCTCTACCAAACAAATGGAAAACATCTCACAGAGAAAATTATTGGGTTGTATTTGCAAAGGAAGAGCTAGGTTTGTGTAGCTGCTGAATTTCTGAGACAAATAATCAAGGCAGGGCTCATTGAGAGGACTTCGAACTAGGTATGAAGGGGGACAGGGATGAAATGAGGCTCGATAGAGATGAGCCTGGGGGAGCAATGCCAGGGTTGAGGGTGACGACAGTGGTGCAACTGAAGTGCGTCTTCACCAATGCACGCAGGATAGTCAACAAAGAGGAGGAGCTGGAAGCCATTGTGAGGCAGGCAAACCATGACCTAGTTGCTATCATTGAAAAGTGGTGGGACCCACAGCTGGAGTGATGTAATGGCTGTCTACAAGTTCTTCAGAAGGGGCAGGCAACTTTTCCGGGGGGGGGGGGGGGGGGGGGGAGGGAGGGGGCGGGGTTTGCTCTCTGTATTAGAGAGTGTTTCAACATTGTTAAGGTAATGATGAAGTAGAGTCCCTGTAGATAAGGATCAAGGGGGTGTCCAACAAGGTGGATATCCTGGTGGGAGTCTGTTATAGACCACCAAACCAGGATGAAGAGGTGGATGAGGCATTCTATAAGCAGCTGGAGGAAGTCACACAATTGCTAGTGCTTGTCCTTGTGGGGTACTTTAACTTCCTGGATATATGCCAGAAATACAATACAGCCTTGAGGAAGCAGTCTAGAAGGTTCCTGGAGTGTGTGGAAGACAGCTTCCTGACTCAACTGGTTATTGAGCCTACCAGAGAGGGTTCCCCACTAGACTTGATGTTCAAGAACAGAGAAGGACTGGTGGGAGATGTGGTTGGGAGTTGTCTTGGGAAGACTGACCACGAAATGGTAGAGTTCTCTATTCTTTGTGAAGTCAGGAGGGGGCTCAATAAAACTGCTACCTTGGACCTCTAGAGGGCACACTGAATTTTTCAGGACACTGGTAGGGAAGGTACCTTGGGAGTCAGTCCTGAAGGGCAGAGGGGTCCAGGAAGGCTGGACGCTCCTCAAGAAGGAAGCCTTAAAGGCACAGGAGCAGGCTGTCCCTGTGTGCCACAAGATGAGCTGGTGGGGAAGTAGACTGGCATGGCTGAACAGGGAACTTCTGCTGAGTGTCCAGGAGAAAAAGAGAGTTTATGAAAGGGGCAGACAACTCAGGGAGAGTACAAGGAAGTTGACAGCATACACAGAGGAAAAATCAGGAAGGCCAAAGCCCAGTATGAGTTCAACCTGGCCACTATGGTTAAGGATAACAAAAAATGTTTTTATAAATATATTAATTGCAAGAGGAGGGCCAAGGAGAATCTTCATCCTTTACTGGATGAAGGGGGAAACATAACTACTCAGGATAAAGATAAGGCTGAGTTTCTTAATGCCTTCTTTGCATCTGTCTTTATTAGCCAGACCGCTTATCCTCAGAGTACTCAGTCTCCCGACCTGGAAGTCTGGGGTGTGGGACGGGAAGCAGAAGAAACTCCCCACAGTTTGGGCGGAAACAGTTAGAGACCTGCTGCTCCACCTGGACTGTCACAAGTCCATGGGGCCAGATGGGATCCACCGAAGGGTGCTGAGGGAGTTGGCAAATGCGATTGCTGGGCCACTTTCCATCATCTATCAGCAGTCACGGTCATCTGTGGAGGTCCCAGATGACTGGAGATATTCATTCTAATGTGATGCCCATCTATAAGAAGGGTCATAAGGAGGACGTGGGGAGCTACAGGCCTGTCAGCCTTACTTCAGTGCCAGGAAAGGTGGTGGAACAGGTCATCTTGAATACAATCATGCAGCATATACAGGACAACCAGGGGATCAGGCCCAATCAACTTCATCTTCTCTGACTGGGTGACCTGCCTTGTGGATGAAGGAAAGGCTACTGACTTCTAGACTTCAGCTACTGACTACTAGACTTCAGCAAGGCTTTTCACATGGTCTCCCACAGTATTCTCCTGTAGGAGCTGGTAGCCCATGGCTTGGACAGGTACATTCTTTGCTGTGTTAAAAGCTGACTGGACAGCTGGGCCCAGAAAGTAGTGGTGAATAGAATGAAATCCAGCTGGCGACTGATCGTGAGTGGTGTTTCCCAGGGGTCGGTGCTTGGGACGATCCTCTTTAATATCTTTATTGATGATATGGGTGAGGGAATTGAGTGTACCCTCAGTAAGTTTGCAGATGTCACCAAGCTGGGGGAAAGTGTCAATCTGCCGGAGGGTAGGAAGGCCCTGCAGAGGGACCTGGTTAGGATGGGTCAATGGGCAGAGGCCAAGGGGATGAGGTTCAACATGGCTAAGTGCCAGGTCCTTAACTTCTGCCACAATAACCTCTTGGGGGAGAGTGGCTGGAAAGCTGTGCAGAGGAAAAGGATCTGGGGGTGCTGATTGATGCTCACCTGAGCATGAGCTGGCAGTGTGTCCAGGTTGCTTTCTTGGCATCCTGGCTTGTATCAGGAAGAGTGTAGCCATCGGGACCAAGGAGGTGATCGTCCCCCTGTACTCTGCTCTGGTGAGGCTGCACCTTGAGTACTGTGTTCAGTTTTGGGTGGCTCATTACAAGAACGACATTGAAGCCCTGGAACATGTCTAGAGAAGGGATATGAAGTTGATGGAGTTGCCTGGAACACAATTCTTACGAGAAGCAGCTGAGAGAACTTGGATCATTTAGTCTGGAGAAGAGGAGGCTCAGGGGAGACCTTATTGCTCTCTACAACTACCTGAAAGGAAAGCTTCTTCTCACAGGAAACTAGTGATAGGACTAGAGCTTCAGCTTCAGCTTCTTCTCACAGGAAACTAGTGATAGGACTAGAGGGAATGGCCTCAGGCTGTGCCAGGGGAGGTTTAGGTTGGAAATGAGGAGACATTTCTTCTCAGAAAGAGTAGTCAGACATTGGAATGGGTTGCCCAGGGAAGTGGTGGAGCCACCATCCCTGCGGATGCTTAAGGAAAGGTTGAACATGGTGCTTAGGGACATGGTTTAGTAGGTGACATTGGTAGTAGGGTGATGGTTGGACCAGATGATCTTGGAGGTCTTTTCAAACTGCAATGAATCTTAGGCTAAGTTAATATTGAGAAGCATATCATTATATTACATTGCATTGCACTTCTGTAATCATTATAATAACAATATACATATAATACATATATTTTTATATATGTATGTTTATTTATGTATACAAATATCTTCAGCTAGTCACACTTTTGCTTTTCTCTACCTCAACCCCTTTCATTCACCTGCCACAGAACTTTAAAAAAAAAAAAAAAAAAGCCATTAAATATATTTTAAAAAGAATCAGTAAAAGAATCAGTATAAGTCCACTCCCTTACAGTTTACCATTCTTGCTAGCCGAGATATGGAATAAATTATAAAGCTGATTAATCTGGTTAGTGAATGATTTTCTTAATTTCAAGTAATTATGATTTGGAAAAAAAATAAAAAATTTTTGTAAAAGGGGGAGACACTGATGTGTATCAAGGAAGACAAGTTGGTAGCAGAATGTAATATATATTTGTATTTTCTAAGATGTATAAATCAAGTGTGATTGGAAAACAGAGGCTGGAGAATAAAATCAAAGAAGCAAACAATCCTGAGAGACTTGAGCTGCATGGGACAATGAAAATTGATTGATGTAGTACAGTTCAATAGCTAACAGAGCTACATAATTATATTAAAATTTTTGGGTCATATGGTACATAACAACCGACAGCGTATTTGTATGCAAGCATGATTTTAAAAATCCTTCTTTTTGTAGTCTTAACCAACAGATATTGGTATATCTGGCACTCTCTCTGAAATCTCAATAAATGTCTGTTCTTTTAATCATTAAAAGCACTTGAAATAAGTCTGTATACCACAAAACATTACATTATAACAGTGCTGACAAAAAGAGTTAGGTATCAGAAAAATATAATTTCAAAACCTTGATAAAATTTGCTTCCTAAATATGTCATCTTAGCTTCCAAATTAAAAGTAAAATCCATACCACTTAAAAAGTATGCTTACATAGCAACATAAACATAACTTGTGGCTCAGTTAATTTTATATCTGGCTTATTTATTCGGACGTGGAAGCTTTGTTCCATATCAAGAAATGGATTCCTGCAACTGATACTTTTTCAACGTAAGTTACTAATTTGACTGAAAGTTATAGAATCATTGAATATCCCAAGTTGGAAGGGACCCACAAGGATCATCGAGTCCAACTCCCAGCTCCACACAGGTCTACCCAAAAATTCAGACCATATGACTAAGAACACAGCCTTGAACTAAGAACGCTTAAACTCCGACAGTCTTGGTGTCCTGACTTCATCCCTGAGGAGTCTTTTCCAGTGTGCGACCACCCTCTCGGGGAAGGGCGTTTTCATGATATCCAGCCTGAACCTCCCCTGTCACAGCTTGACACCATTCCCATGGGTCCTACCACTGGTCACTAAAGAGAATAGGTAGGTGCCTGCCGCTCCGCTCCCTCCCGTGAGGAAGCTGTAGACCACGATGAGGTCCCCCCTCAACCTCTTCTTTTCCAGGCTGAACAGACCAAGTGACCTCAGCCGCTCCTCATATGTCTCCCCCTCTAGGCCCATCACTATCTTTGTAGCCCTTCTCTGGACACTCTCCAACAGTTTAATGTCCTTTTTGTACTGTGCCCCAAACTGCACACAGTACTCGAGGTGAGGCTGCACCAGTGCAGAATAGAGTGGGACAATCACTTCCCTCGACCGACTAGCAATGCTTGATGTACCCCAGGATATGGTTGACCCTCCTGGCTGCCAGGGCACACTGCTGGCTCATATTCAACTTGTTATGAAACAAAACTCCCAGATTCCTCTCTGCAGGCCTGTTGTCCAGCATCTCATCCCCCAGTGTGTACATATAGCCAGGGTTGCCCCTTCCCAGGTGTTGGACTCAGCATTTGCTTTTGTTAAACTTCATGTGGTTGGTGATTGCCCAGCTCTCCAGTCTGTCCAGATCTCTGTGAAAGGCCTCTCCACCCTCGACAGAGTCAACAGCTCCTCTCAGTTTAGTATCATCAACAAACTTACTCAAGACACCTTCTAGTCCTACATCCAAATTGTTTATGAAAACATTGAAAAAAACTGGCCCTTAAATGGAGCTCTGGGGGACCCTCCTGGTGACTGGCCACCAGCCTGATGTGGCCCCATTTACCATAACCCTTTGAATCCTACCTGTCAGCCAATTGTTCACCTAGGCACTTTAGCATTTCTTTTTATTATACATATTTAACTTACTGCGGAGTGTTTCATAGTTGTGCAAAGGCCCTAAGAGGGGAAAAAGCTCTGCCATTTTATTTTATTTTTTTTCATGTCATATAAGGAAATTGTGATTAACATAAAAACAAATCAGTTTCCAACATTTCTGAAAAACATGTTAGTGAAATCTTGATGTCCTTCCTAAGCATGACATACAGCACCTGCTTTATGTACTCAAAGATAATATAAATTGGTCTCCATTGTAATTCTAGCTCTCATGGGAACCTACTTACTATTCAGCGGCTCTTTGATTTGTCATGATTTGATGGCCTCTTATCACATTCATAATGCACACTCTTTTTTCTTTCCTTAGCAACAACTATTTCACCTCAACAGCAGCCCCTGATGAAAACAAAAACAAGTAAAAAAGTGTTTGTTTTTTTCCTCTTTTATTTTTTATTTTTTCTTTCCTCTAGCACCTTTATGACTATTCCCATCTTGGATCGTTACTACTCAGGTAATGCCAGTCAGTATGTATTTGATCAGAACAGCATCAATCTGAGAGTTTTCTTGAATACACTTTGAAATGGGTTTTCAAATTCGTATCATACTTTGGTACTTAGAGTTGTCCCACTATAAATCATTTTGAACTTTCTGTGAACTTCTGATTTATGCAGTTTCCTAAGAGTACATGGATAACGGGATTGAATTTTACATCTTGGAAACTTAGTGTGGTTGTTGCAGTTTGTTGGATATTTTGTAAGACATGCTCAGGTATCAGAAGGGATGTAAATTAAGAACTTAATTTTTTTCTCTCACATTGTTACAAAATTTAGGGAACTGTTAACATCTATAGAAACTTTTTAATATCTTTTCATTTGAGCCTATTTACATCAAATATAGTTTTCCAAAATATTCCTTTTTAAATGTAGCAAGAACAGTTAATGTAACTGACTAGTTTAGTTTAGTTCTTGTTCTTATAGAATGGAGAGGTTGTCCTTGTAGAAGTACCTTTTTTTGTTTGTTTGGTTTGGTTTGGTTTACCACTTTTCCCCCTATGGATTTATTATTTATTTGTTTGTTTGTTTGTTTATTTATTTATTTATTTATTTTTCCCATAGCAATGATGCAGTTGGCTAATGCCAAAAATCCTCAGCTTGTTGTGTGGAAGTTGGCAAGAAGCTTGTGCACAGCAGCTATTTCAAAACTAGTAACAGATCTGCAAATATAATTATACAGGAAACGTAAAAAGAAAAGTTGTTACATTCCACCATCATTCTACTGAGAAATCATAGAGTGCTCAAAAACTCATTTATGTGACAGAAGTTCTTAAACACAGACACATAAATATTTTTTTTTTTTTTAAGAAGAAATTAAACCACAGAATCATAGCATCATATAGTGGCTTGGGTTGGAAGGGACCTTAAAGATCATCTAGTTCCAGTCCCCTTGTCATGGATAGGGATGCCTTCCACTAGATCAGGTTTCCATTCAACCTGTCCTCAAACACTTCCAGGGATGGGACATCCACAGGTTCCTCTGGGCAACCTGTTCCAGTGCTTCATCACTCTCTGAGTAAATATTTTCCTCCTAACCTCTAATCGAAATCTCCTCTCTTTTAGTTTAAAATCATTCCCTTTTGTCCTATCTGCCAAAGTAAAAGGTCACTCTCTGTCTTTTTTATAATCACCCTTTAAGTACTGAAAGGCTGCAGTACAATCTTCCCAGTACCTTCTCTTCTCCAGGCTGCGCATCCCCAGCTCTCTCAGTCTTTCTTCACAGGAGAGGTACTCCAGCTCTCTGACCATCTTTGTGGCTTCTGGACCCATTATAACCTCCATTGACCTGCTGGCCACACCTCTGTCGATGTAACCCAGGATACAGTTGGCCTTCTGGAATGCAGTGGTACATGGCTGGCTCACGTCAAGCTTTTTATAGACCAGGACCCTCTCTACATGACTTGTCTCAATGAGTTCTTCTCCCAGTA